>NC_139959.1:38012554-38067554 GCF_963454915.1 Gymnoscopelus microlampas | reverse complement strand
ATAAGGTGGTGGGGGTAATGTAATGTAACATAACCCTCTCTAGGTGAAGGTGGGAGATAAGGAGGTGGGGGTAATGTATGTAACATAACCCTCTCTAGGTGAAGGTGGGAGATAAGGAGGTGGGGGTAATGTAATGTAATGCAACCCTCTCTAGGTGAAGGTGGGAGATAAGGAGGTGGGGGTAATGTAATGTAATGCAACCCTCTCTAGGTGAAGGTGGGAGATAAGGAGGTGGGGGTAATGTATGTAACATAACCCTCTCTAGGTGAAGGTGGGAGATAAGGAGGTGGGGGTAATGTAATGTAATGCAACCCTCTCTAGGTGAAGGTGGGAGATAAGGAGGTGGGGGTAATGTAATGTAATGCAACCCTCTCTAGGTGAAGGTGGGAGATAAGGAGGTGGGGGTAATGTAATGTAATGCAACCCTCTCTAGGTGAAGGTGGGAGATAAGGAGGTGGGGGTAATGTAATGTAACATAACCCTCTCTAGGTGAAGGTGGGAGATAAGGAAGTGGAGGTGATGCGAGGCTTCACTCTGTACATCAGCACCAAGCTGTCCAACCCGTCCTACAGCCCTGAGGTCCATGCCAGGACCACCATGGTGGACTTCACCGTCACGCAGAGAGGACTGGAGGACCAGCTGCTGGGACGGGTCATCCAGATAGAGAAACAGGTTGGTTGGTTAGTTAGTTATTATGCCACTACCTAAGACCTCTCTGTTTGCAGCTGCCTTATATTTTTATTCTTTCTTTTTATTTCTCTTCTGCACTGTAATTGTAATTGTATTTGTTATGTCTTACTTCTCTTTTATGCATCCTAATATATTTTTATTATAGTTTTTTCTTTGCTTGATGTTTTCTGTAAAGCACATTGAATTGCCTTGTTGTTGAAATGTGCTATACAAATAAAATTGCCTTGCCTTGCCTTGCCTACCAAGGTGTTCCAAGTTGTTCAACTAAGCCCAATTGTATTTTGAGGTCATTCTTTTAGGTTAGTTTAGGAAGGGAGTCAGTCAAGATCTTTTGGTGAGGAATTCCACATTTTGATGGCAGCATAGTAGATTAAGTAGAATGCATTTCCCCCCATGTTTGAGACAAATTTATTTTGGGGAATCTTAGAGCGGACACCCTAAATAGTTAACTAGATAGTTAGTCATGAATGAATGTTAGTTAGTCATGGTCCATAGAGAAACATACAATTAGCCTACATACAACAAGGAACATGAATAAAAACAGTCCAAACGAACAATGGCCATTTGGGACAGTAATAAATACAGGCTTTTAACTCTCTTACTGCCAAGGACGACTTATGCCGACTTATAGTTTTTTAATCGTTTTATAAAAGATTGCGCTGTTCTGTCACCCGAGTGATCAGGTTCACTTTCCACTCACCTCGATTTTTTTTAGCTGGAAGTGGGCAAACGCAGACAGTAATAAGTCTGCCAGTGAAAGAGTTAGGCTAATGTCTCCTAAGACTAAGTTATTTAGTTATTTATTCAGAAATTCTATCAGTTTATTAATCAGTCAGTCAGTTTAATCATTATTAAGTCGCTTATCCAGTCAGACACTGTTTATCTTTTCTCCCACCAGGAGTTGGAGTCGGAGCGAGTGCGCCTCCTGGAGGAGGTGACCGGTAACAAGAGGAGAATGGCAGAGCTGGAGGATAGTCTGTTGGTCCGTCTGACCAGCACAGAGGGGTCCCTGGTGGAAGACCAGTCTCTGATAGATGTCCTCACTGTTACCAAGACCACCGCACAGGAGGTGTGTGTGTGTGTGTGTGTGTGTGTGTGTGGGTGTGTGTGTGTGTGTGTGTGTGTGTGTGTGTGGGTGGGTGTGGGTGTGGGTGTGGGTGTGTGTGTGTGTGTGTGTGTGTGTGTGTGTGTGTGTGTGCGTGCGTGCGTGCGTGTGTGTGTGTTGTTTAACTATGTAGGTAAATGTTAAACTTTAAACTACACTATGTAACTTTGCTGTTCTACCCCGGATTCGAACCGGGCCTCCTGCGCAAGTGCATATATATATATTTTTTAGCACTGAGCTAATAGAGTATGCTTGCTTGCTCTGGGACGTTCAGGTCAAAATTAACGTTGAATCAGAAACAGTATCGTATCAAAGGTCGTGGCCAACCTAGACATGATCTAAATGTCTCAATAGAAGAGCAGGGAGACCAAATACAACCACCACTACAATATGTTATATTGTATACTGTATGTATGTAAAACAGTTAAATAATACAGCTTTAACATAACTCTAAATCTACGTAGGTGAGTGAGAAGCTGAGGGTTGCAGCGGACACGGAGGTGCAGATAACTCGTGCGAGGGAGGAGTACCGGCCGGTGGCCACCAGGGGCAGCATCCTGTACTTCCTGGTGGTGGAGATGTCTCTGGTCAACATCATGTACCAGACGTCCCTCAGTCAGTTCCTGGAGATCTTTGACCTGTCTCTGGAACGTTCTGCCAAGGCTCACCTCACCGCCAAGCGCATCAGCAACGTCATCGACTTCCTCACCTACCAGGTGAACACAATTAGACATCCTCAGACATTTAGGCACAGTGAGAGACATCTAAAGACAATGGTGACATTTAGGCACATTTAGAGGCATTTAATGAATTATCATTTAGGGAGGTTTAAGACATTTAGACAGTGATACATTTAGATGGGAACCACTGCATTAGAGGTAATGTAAAGACATTTTGAGACATTTAGGCACATTAGAAACATTTTGACACATTGTGTGTGTGTGTGTGTGTGTGTGTGTGTGTGTGTGTGTGTGTGTGTGTGTGTGTGTGTGTGTGTGTGTGTGTGTGTGTGTGTGTGTGTGTGTGTGTGTGTGTGTGTGTGTGTGTCTGTGCATCTTTCTGTCTGTGCATCTTTCTGTGTATCCAATACATCTATCTGTATACATGTCTCTCTCTCTGTCTGTCCATGTCTGTGTGCGTGTGTGTGCGTGTGTGTGTGTGTGTGTGTGTGTGTGTGTGTGTGTGTGTGTGTGTGTGTGTGTGTGTGTGTGTGTGTGTGTGTGTGTGTGTGTGTGTGTGTGTGTGTGTGTGTGTGTGTGTGTGTGTGTGTGTAGGTGTACAGTTATACAGTCAGAGGGTTGTATGAAGACCACAAGCTCCTGTTCACTCTGCTACTGGCTCTGAAGGTGGACCTGCAGGATAAGAACATCTCCCACAGCGAGTTCCAGACCTTCATCAAAGGTCACCCTAGTCTTAGTCTACCTCTCTCTTTAGTCTCATCACATCATTTAATTTGGCTTCCTTAAGTTTGTATCAATTTCTCTCTCCTCTCCTCTCCTCTCCTCTCCTCTCCTCTCCTCTCCTCTCCTCTCCTCTCCTCTCCTCTCCTCTCCTCTCCTCTTCACTTCTCTGTGTGATTTCATGTGAGTAGGAGGAGCCTCTCTGGACCTGAACTCGGTGGAGGCTAAACCGCGGCGCTGGATTCTGGATCTGACCTGGCTGAACCTGGTCCAGCTGTCCAGCCTGCCTCCATTCACTCAGCTACTGGTCCAGGTACATCTATAGCAGTGGTTCTCCTAGTGGGGTTCTGGGGACCCCCAGGGGTCCTTGAGGGGGTGGTCCCCAGCTAAGTTGTCATTGTCACATATAATGGCATTCATAACATTGCTGTCCCAAAAAAGTTGATTTCAAAACACACATTTTGTGTGTGTGTGTGTGTGTGTGTGTGTGTGTGTGTGTGTGTGTGTGTGTGTGTGTGTGTGTGTGTGTGTGTGTGTGTGTGTGTGTGTGTGTGTGTGTGTGTGTGTGTGTGTGTGTGTGTGTGTGTGTGTGTTTACAGGTGAGTCGTAATGAGCGTTCATGGAAGGCGTGGTTTGACCAACCTGCACCAGAGGATGCCCCAGTGCCTGATGGGTATCAGGAAATCCTGGACAGCTTCAGGAAACTGCTTCTCATCCGCAGCTGGTGTCCTGATAGAACCATCGCTCAGGTCTGTGGGCTTATTGTTCTGTGAACTTGCTTGTAAATATTGGATAGTTGCTTATTTGGGCTTGCTGTCTAACGTTGTTTGAACCAGTGGTTATCAAACATTTTCGTGTCAAAGACCGCCACTAACAACGTCGTTCTAACCTGTGCCGGCCTCCCAATCGCCAAGAACCAGCTGCGCTTCCTTGGTAATTTATGTCGCAGGGAAGACTCATCCCTCCCCAAACAGTGAACTGGCTCTAGGTCTGTTAAGGGGACCCAAGAAACGGCTGAAAGACCAATTTAAACATCCACTCAAAAAGGCCAGGATTCCTGTGGACAACTGGGAGTCCCTGGCTGGCACGGCACAATTTCCAATGGTGTTCAGAAACTTGAGACCGATCGGGCACAAGTAGCGGAAGCGAGGCGTCAACAAAGACACCAACATCTTATGTTACCCCGGCCACCTCCAACACTTCCTTGCCCAGACTTCCCCCGGCTCTTCTACTCACATCTTGGCATCCACAGTCACCGGCAGGTGCACAGACGGAGAGCTCAGCTGTAGTTCAGCTATAGCTCAAAAGGAGAGCAAATGAATGGATGAGGAGAACGGATCCTTGTTTTCGAGGCTGCCATGATGATGATGAAAATGCATTTTTCTGCAGAATTCCCATCTGAAAAGATGTTGTGCCAGAGAACCCCATACAAGATTTGTGTTGTTGTGTTTCAGAAATATTCCAAATATTGCAGATCTACAGATCTACCAGCTCACAGCTTCTTTTGGGCTTGTTTTCGTAGACATGGCTGCTTGTTTCTCTTGCAACATCGCACAGAACTGCTCGCATGCTAAAAACTGTGAGGCGCTGGTCCTCTGTGATTATTTAATTACTTTATTTAAGTGTTTTGGTGGAATCAGGGGTTAATGGGTGACACTTCCTCTTCCTCTTCCCTGCGTCTGTCATTGTTTACAACTTGAGAATGGAGTGGGAGTTGACAGGATATGTGAGAATAGGATTTTGTTGAGTTGGTAAAAATGTCACTGTCGCAACACCATGGAATGGTTTTTGATCCCAGAGGCTAATTCTCCCTCAAATGTAATTGAATAACAAGTGATTAGCCAATGGGTTCCAAGATTAGAATCAGTGGTTCTCAAACTTTGTAAAACATTTGTTTTTAAAGGATCCACGTACAGTGTACAAACGGAACCAAATGGACGTGTGTGTGTGTGTGTGTGTGTGTGTGTGTGTGTGTGTGTGTGTGTGTGTGTGTGTGTGTGTGTGTGTGTGTGTGTGTGTGTGTGTGTGTGTGTGTGTGTGTGTGTGTGTGTGTGTGTGTGTGTGTGTGTGTGTGTGTGTGTGTTCTCTCCAGGCTCGGCGGTACATCTCTGACTGTTTGGGTCAGCGTTATGCTGAAGGCCTGGTTCTGGACCTGGACAGCATGTGGAGTGAGAGCAGCACCAGAAGCCCTCTGGTCTGCCTGCTGTCCATGGGCTCAGACCCCACAGAGGACATAGAGAGACTGGCCAAAGTAAAGGTACTGTTTGCCCTCACATACCATTATAATACCGCCATGATAAAACCATGTTAATATCACGTTAATGCCATGATAAAACCAACCCTTCGGCCTTCGTTAGCATATGAATCATTGATTGCACAAATTGATTACACAAATTTGCACACATCTCCAAAATTCCTCCTCGACCTGTCTCTAATTATCTCTTTCGAGGTCGACCAATGCTCGATTTTTGTGTCCGATGCAATCCTGGGAGAGTCCTAGACCACCGATTATTTTAATTAACCACTTAAACCCTATTTTCCAAAAATAAACAATCTACAAGCTCACAACATGTCAAAGCGTGACCTGCAATTTTTTAACATTTTTGTAAATGTAATGACATGCCCAAATTAGGGACGCCAGGTTGAAACAATCACAAACAAACAGTTTTAAAAATCGGGAAAATCGAATGAGCAAGAGCTAAAACAAAAAAAAAGAAGTGTATTGAATAAACAAGGTCCAATAAAACAATAAAACAAGAGTTTGTACAACTAGTTAACAACAAGTAGGCAAGTAGGCTCTATAACTCTTTCTATGTCCTGGTGTTTCTCTGTCTCCTCTGGGCAGATCTTGAAGCATCAGTACCTGAGCCGACGGTCCTTCCTCCATTCAATGTTTTGAATTGACGAGATCTCCGTCAATGGCAGGGAATGTGTTAATACCATGATAAAACCATGTGGTGGGTAATACCATGTGGGAACGAGGACAGATCATTTCAGTTTGTGACGTCTTACCTCTGTCCTGCCACCAGGGGGTGCCCTGCAGGCCCATCTCCATGGGGCAGGGGCAGGAGGTCCACGCTCGCAGGCTATTGGCTCACAGCATTACGGACGGCGGCTGGCTCCTCCTACAGAACTGTCACCTGGGGCTCAACTTCCTGGACGAGCTCCTGGAGACGGTCACCACGGCGACTGCTGACGGCGTGCACGAGGGTTTCCGGGTGTGGCTGACGACCGACGTGCACCCCAGGTAACCATGGTGATGGAGATACAGGATTTTTAAGTAATAAGTTAACCAAGAAGTGAATGGAGCAATAAATCTTCGGATCACGTTATCTTGGGTTCTGGTTTTTAGCGGTGCCAGCCGCTCTACGTTTGACCGTGTCTGGGTGTTATGTCCGAGCACGAGAAATGAGCGCGACCTCATGACCTCACAGCTGCACACACACACAAACACACACACTCTGCCTTTATGACCTCAGGAGACCACATGCTGACCTCAAGTGAAGAACAATGCCCCACCAGCCCCCCCCCCCTTGCTTAAGTCAACAACCTCTCTCACACACACACACACACACACACACACACACACACACACACACACACACACACACACACACACACACACACTTAACATTGTTTCTCTAGTTCATATATAGCCCAATTAAATAAACTCCTCAAAGGCTTCCTTCACACAGGGTGTGATTTTTTTAAACCGACGTCCACCGACGTCCATGGCGCTCTAAGCTTATGAAAACTTGGACGTCGGCGACGTCAATGGCACTGAATGAGCTAAAAATATATCTACAATATATTCAAAGATTTGCACAAATGTTCACAATTTTTCAAAAATAGCGGATCTACAAAGTGACGCGCTATGAGCTTGTAGATCTACTATTTTTGAATAGCCAAAGTATAGAATTATGGTTAAAGTGGTTCAAATCTTAAATGACATCCGCGTCCATTGAAGTTCAATAGAGAAGTGCCGCCATGTTATATTCGGTTCCTCAAGCTTGGTGTGTGTGTGTGTGTGTGTGTGTGTGTGTGTGTGTGTGTGTGTGTGTGTGTGTGTGTGTGTGTGTGTGTGTGTGTGTGTGTGTGTGTGTGTGTGTGTGTGTGTGTGTGTGTGTGTGTGTAGGTTTCCCATAAACTTCCTCCAGTCTTCTATAAAGTTCACCAATGAACCTCCTCTAGGTAACTTAACACTGCATTATGCCTCATTCATTCATTCATTCATTCACTCACTAATGTTTTCATTCATCCATCTACAAATTTCCCCATTTATTCATTTTTATTCATCTATCCATCTATGTATGTGCCTGCCTGCATGTGTGCATGCGTGTGTAGGGATGAAGGCGGGGTTAAAGAGGACATACAGTGGAGTGACTCAGGAACAGTTGGAAGTGACCAACCAGCCTCAATGGAAACCTCTGCTGTACGCCGTGGCCTTCCTACACACTACTGTACAGGTACAGTAATACACATAACACTGTACGCTTTGGCCTTCCTACACACTACTGTACAGGTAATACACATAACACTGTACGCTTTGGCCTTCCTACACACTACTGTACAGGTAATACACATGTCTGTCTGTCCGTCCATCCGTCTGTTATCCATCCATCCATCCATCCATCCATCTGCCATGAGGGTCATCACTATTATTGAATCTAACCAGGCAGAGGAATGTATAGTTCTGACAATGTAACCACACACACTGTCAAGAAAAAGGACAATGGCCGGGTTTCCCAAAGAGCTCGTGCGTAGAGCATCGTCGCAGGTCCGACGACGGGTCTAACGTGTGACGTCACATGCTTCGCAGTACCATAGCAGGCACGTAGATTTCAGGTCATGCGTGGCCGTACGCAGCTTGCGCAAGCGTCTCCTACACAGCTGGGACTCGGCCAAACCTACGCTCTACCCTCATTAGTAGCAGGTGGTTGTGCCCCTGCGTGCCATCTAAACTGGCTGCGTGTGTGGTAAAAGTACATTCGTGAGACAGAATGCGCGCAGCATATTCCCCGCCCACAGTAGGAGGGGAGTACTGTCCTACGAAGCATTTTGTAACGAGCGCCCTGGGCCGCCTGTAACACCCATCGTTCTATGAAATCTATGAAAAGACCGACACACACACACACACACACACACACACACACACACGTGTGTATGTGTATGTGTATGTGTATGTATATATATATATATATATATATATATATATATATATATATATATATATATATATATTATGGCCGGGCCGGTGCGTAACGTGCCCCAAAAAAAAACAGACATACAAGCTGTCAACGCACTGCGATATGCCGTGTCGATAGCTTGCAGATCTGTTCTTTTGGGTAGGGCGAGCGGCTGCAGTGCTTCGTCCTCTATGCATGAACCCGAAGTTTACAAATCGTACTCTCACGGATGATCCGATCATCTAATAAAAATATTAAGCACATGCCAAGTTAACTAAAGGTATATAAATGATGCTGAGCTAAATATGTTTCCTTAATTTCGAAGTTTTATAGTTAAACGTTATGATGAAAGTGCAGTTCCTCTCACAAAGTGACAGCTGTTGCGCTCGCCATGTTTATGAATGGTTAAAACATCTTTTGAAAATAGCAGATCTACAAGCTCACAACGTGTCACAAGCTTGTAGATCTGCTCAAAAGATTGTATGCATAGTAGACTTGGGAAATGGGACGTTCTGAGATCGAACCCAAGGCTCCCACTCGCCAGCCCAACGCGTTACCAGTCATGCCAATAAGACTGAGCCCGATAGTTAGGTCTTTTGCACGCCACTTGTCGCTAAATTTGAGTGTGGGGGCTACACAGCGCAGCTGTTCCTCCTAACAGCCGCTCGCCCCAAAATAACAGATCTGCAAGCTATCAACACGGCATGTCGCAGTGTGTTTGTTGTATATATGTCTGTTTTTTTGGGGAGGCGTCGCCCGTTACGCGCCGTTATATATATATATATATATTCCTAAACTTTCCTAAAGTAAATTCCCCCCATTGGTACTAAAAGCTGTCAATCATGCAGGGGGACGCCCCCTCTATCCTCTGAATTTTTTTGAACGGCGAACAATGGCCGCAGTGTTCATTTAAGATCATTGAAATGTGTCACATTAAAATGCATTTTAATACATTACAGAATGTACCTATAAAAATGTAAGTGTCCAATTCATATAAAGGTAAGTTAGATAAAGGTGCGACTTTATCTTAGTATATTTGCAAAATCCTGTAGGCCTATATATAGATATATGTATGCAAAGGGTGTTTAAACTATAGTAGGATAGCACTACGTAGTTGACGTAGGCTTTACGTAGGCTACGTCCAGGATCTCTTCACGTGCATGCTGTCTCACGAATGTAGTTTTAGCACAGACGAAACGGAACCTACGACGATGGTGTCTACTGAAGCCAATTTAGATGAGACGTTGGGCACACACAGCTGCTACTAACGAAGATAGTGCGCAGCGGGGTTGCTACTGCGCAGATGCGTGGAGGCACCTACGCAGCTTCTAGGCTACGCAGGAGCTCAAATTCGTTTGGGAAACGCGGCCAATGCCTACTGATTGTGTGCTGGGTGGTGTATGGACACAAACAGACAAGCAAACTACAAACTTCAAAGTTATTTTATTCAAGAAGACAAACACATGACAATCATCTCTCTCACCTTTGGCCCTGCCCTGGATCCCAAAAGAGTCAAGTTTGGTTTCAGGCCCTTACAATAAACATGTTAAACTCTGCTGAACCGTGTGTCTTGCCATCCTTTGGTCATGTCCATTCGTGTTAAAGGGATAAAAAATATCTTATTTTCTATCAATTACACACCCCATGAGGCCTTGAATTCATGGAAATTCAGAGAGTTTTTGTCGCATTCCTAAGACAATAATTTGATGACCGGCGGAAAGATGCTAATGTCTCCGGTAGGAGATTCAAAGTTGACACTTAGTGTCTCCTGCCGGAGCCGCCGCCGGTCATCAAATTATGGGCTTAGGAATGCGACAAAAAGTAAAACATCTCCTTGAATTCATAGTCCAAGAGCTTAGCTCCCAAATACAAAGGAATCGTTCAGTTTGTGATAAAAGCATGACATTTGGTACACTTATAGCCAAAGGCATTCCAAAAAGAATTGGATATGGAGCCATCATGAATTTTCAACATGGCGCCCATGGCAGCCATTTTTCAAAATGGCCGCCAGCAACAACTGTTTTCTTATGAATGATGGATATAATATGATATTTCAGACTTATTTACTATACATAGTACTTGGTAAATGTCTTTTGGATAATAGAAAATTGTCATCGAATATTCAAGATGGCCGCCATTTTTCAAGATGGCAGCCGTCACTTGATATGATATGGGAGATCTCGGTGTCAAATCAGTCATTTTTTATGATGCAGAATTCAAATTTGGAACTTTGGAATTGGCCAGAAGCTTCCTTCTACCTCACAACTGAATATGACCACTGTTTCTTTCAAGATGGCAGCCGTATAGCCGAAATAAAAATTATAATGGCAAGAAAAGAGAGCTATTATCTATTTTATTGGAATAAAAATGTTGATCCAATAAGCTAAAAAATCCCTATATCTGCAAAATGAAAACAACTGAACCATTCGATGAATGGAAATGTAATAGAGTGGATGTTGAAGCACAGCCAGGGCACACTGGTGACACCACTGCTGTGAAACTCGGCATGGGGTTCAGTGCCAGCTAAATACACTCTTTATAATGCCATATTTTCTGTAATTAATGTGCTGGTTGTGGTGATAGTTTAGTGGTAGTGTAGTTTAGTTTCCTAAATGCTATCTAATGTTAGCCCCACATCTACTTATAGTTTACATATTTAGATGTAGTTAGATAGCCGCACCTGAATGGACAGGATGTGCCAGCGCGGGAGAGCCGAGCCAAGGGTAACGGGGCTTTATATGACTTTCATATAGTTACCCGGATGGTGTACAGATCGCACAGGAATTAAATGGTACTGGATGAACGATCGGGCTAGGTGTAGGGGAATTTTCTTATCCGAACCTAGTTGTATCCCATACTTGAATGTGTTTCCCTGTAGTAAAAGGTGGTAAAAGGATAGTCCCTCGGCCTTTACTGCAAACATTGTTTTTTTCTTGTGTAAGAAAATGTCTAAGAAATTCCAACTTGTGAATTTTGATGGTGAAGGACCATCAACTTCTTTATTATATGCTTATATATAGCTCTGTATTATGCCAAGAACATACGGCAGAGGCATTGAGATGTCCTTTGCGGTCCAAGCGAGCAGACAAGGGGAGTGGATACACTTCACTTGCAGAGCATTTAATCCAGTTTAATGAACTTGGCCAGCTCCCTTCAACATTTCCAATTGGAAGACTGGATGAGGGTCATGTTGTTGAAGCAGCCATGATTGCGAACAAAGCTCAATACCATCAAACATGCAGGCTGAAGTACAATGAAACCAAGTTGAAAAGAGCAAAAAAACGAGCATGCAGTGAAAGTCTTGATGAACAGTCAGAATGCAAACTCAGAAGGTCCCAACCAAGTCGGACTCCTGAAATGAGACAGGACATGTGTTTTTTCTGCAGACAGCCTGCTGGCAATGAAGGCCTTCATGAGGCTGCAAGATTTAAATTGGACCATCGGGTGCGCGCTGCTGCAACCCTACTTCAAGATACAGAATTACTTGGGCGACTTAGTGCTGGGGACATGGTAGCCATTGAAGCTAAGTATCACACCAGATGCCTAGTAGGTCTCTATAATCGTGCCAGAAAGGCTAACTTAGAACTTAGACATGCAGCATCAACCTCTGGTGTTGTGTTTGCTGCGTTGGTGCTTTACATAGAAGAGACCAGGCAACACGATGGGTCAGCACCTGTATTCAAACTAGCTGAACTTTCCCAGGTCTACAAGTCACGAATGGAACAGCTAGGAGTAGAGGTTGATAACTCTACACGGCTGAAAGAGAGACTTCTTGCCGAGTTCCCTGATATGCGAGGTTACAACAAGGGAAGAGATATCCTGATGGCCTTTGAAGACGACATCGGCACTGCTCTTTCCTGAGCTTACACATGCCCTGTTGAAATTGTCTTCAGCACCAAATGACATACCACAGGAGGTAATGACCACAATTGAGAGGTTTATTATCTTACTCTATGACCGAACCAGCACATGCACAGAAATAGATACGGCAAGGAGGAAGTTATTTGCAAAGAGGCACAATGTACAATCAATCCCTCCGACCAAGACTGCCCTAGAAGAGCATGTCAAGAGAGCAGTATACCAAGGAGGCCACGTGTGGGGTCAAGTGCTGGTGTCAACACCAGAACTACCTTCACCGTGCAAATGGGGCTGGTCAAAGACATCTGAGGGGGACTATGAACCCTTCTGGACATGCCTACCAGATGCAGGCCAGTCCAGTTATGAACTTGTCTCTTGCAAATGTAAGAAGGGTTGTGTTGGGCAGTGCAAGTGCAAAAAAGCTCAGTTGCAGTGCACAGCTCTCTGTTTCTGTGAAGGCGAGTGTGAATGGTCTTTCCTGTGATAGACCCTAGGTTTAGCCTCACTTAATATGAGTCTTGTGAGATAGATGGAAGCTTCTTAGAAAGTTCCTAATTCAACTCTTGCATCAAGAAAAATGTATAATTCGACACAGAGATCATCCATATCTAACTAGTCTGAAAAAATGGCGGCCATTTTGAATTTTCAATGAAAATGTTCAACTATCCAAAAAACATATTACCAAGTACATATGGTAAATAAATTCAACAAATCATATTATATCCATCACTCATTAGAAAACAGTTGTTGCTGGTGGCCATTTAGAAAAATGGCTGCCATGGGCGCCATGTTGAAAATTCATGACGCCTCCATATCTAAATCTTTTGGGAATGCCTTTAGCTATAAGTGTACCAAATTTCATGCTTTTATCACAAACTGAACAATTCCTTTGTATTTGGGAGCTAAGCTCTTGGACTACATGTGACGGCTGCCATCTTGAAAAATGGTGGCCATCTTGAATATTCGATGTCAATTTTCTATTATCCAAAAGACATGTACATTTACCAAGTACTATGTATAGTAAATAAGTCTGAAATATCATATTATATCCATCATTCATAAGAAAAGAGTTGTTGCTGGTGGCCATTTTGAAAAATGGCTGCCATGGGCGCCATGTTGAAAATTCATGATGGCTCCATATCCAATTATTTTTGGAATGCCTTTGGCTATAAGTGTACCAAATTTCATGCTTTTATCACAAATTGAACGATTGTTTTGGTTATCTGCTGCACTATCAGGGCTCCATGGGGTGTGTAATCAATGGATAAAAAGTCATTTTATCAAATCAACTATCCCTTTAAGAGGTTACTTAGTACCTAACCAGAGGGGTGTGAGTGACGTGTGACAAAAGTGAATATCACTCATCTCTGTCTGTCTATCTATCTGTCTCTCCCTCTCTGTCTCTCCCTGTCTCTCTCTCTCAGGAGCGGCGTAAGTTCGGTGCGTTAGGGTGGAACATACCGTATGAGTTCAACCAGGCGGACTTCTCCTCCAGCATGCAGTTTGTTCAGAACCACCTGGACGACATGGACTCTAAACAAGGAGTCAACTGGAGCTGTCTCAGATACATGCTGGGTACATAACTGTGTGTGTGTGTGTGTGTGTGTGTGTGTGTGTGTGTGTGTGTGTGTGTGTGTGTGTGTGTGTGTGTGTGTGTGTGTGTGTGTGTGTGTGTGTGTGTGTGTGTGTGTGTGTGTGTTCTCTAAAAACTCTTCTCTTCTCTATATGTTTGATTCATCCATGATAGCACACACTCACACACCGTTATACAGGAGGCAACAGGATTTACTAAAGTTCTAATCACTTTAAAAGAGGGATGTGTACGACGTCTCTCTGGTGTCTAGGTGAGGTGCAGTATGGCGGCAGGGTGACAGACGACCTAGACAAACGTCTCCTCAACACCTTCACCAGAGTGTGGTTCAGCGACAGCACCTTCTCCGCTGCCTTCTGTTTCTATAAGGGTTACAGCGTCCCCGGCAAGGCCAGCACTGTGCAGGACTGCCTGCAGCACATAGACGCCCTGCCGCTGGTCGACTCCCCTGAGGTTAGAACCCCACAACCTCCTGATGTTAGCAGGGGTGGAAGAAGTACTCCCGATTGTTTTAAGTGAAACGCCTGTATTAAAACAAAAATGTTTGCGTAAAAGTGCAAATGTTTTGGCAACTAAATATACTTATATACTAGTGCCAAAGTAAAAGTACAAATGTTTATTTTTTTCAACATGTGTGAAACCTTTTTCAAAGTAGCAGATCTATAAGCTCACAGCGCGTTGATCCGGATGCATTTTGAGCTTATAGATCAGGTAGATCAGGTTATTATTATAGGATCGACCCAGGTTGTAATGGTGGTTGCCAGGTACGAAATGAGGCCAATTTATACCTGGGACCATTTCACACCTGGTAAATGCCCTCCTTTCTCTTTGACAAGGCTTGGATATTCCACTGATGTTCCACGGAAGTGCCAATGGCATGGGCTCTTTGCCAATGAACTTAGTAAATCCTTTGAAACTTTGGAATATCACATCTGTACCTGTTGAACCTGTGTGTGTCTGTGTCCCTTTTATGCCATATTTTGAATCTCAGAGAGTTTTGTATCTATCAGTCTTTGTCCTTTTAATGCTCATATGGAGATCTCTGATGTCATCAGTATGCCCATATGGGCATATTAGTGGGATTCTGGACACTAGGGGTCGGCGTTCCCCCATTTGAGAAACACTGCTACAACCTGCTGTATATGACAACCTTTTCAAGCATTTTGTGTTGATGCTTACCCGCCTGTCAGGTGTTTGGGCTCCACCCCAACGCTGACATCACCTACCAGACCAAGCTGGCCACTGAGACACTCGGCACCATCATCAACATCCAACCAAAAGACAGTGGAGGCGGTGCCGGGGAGACCAGAGAGGCTGCTGTTCTGAGACTGGCCAATGAGATGCTGGAGAAACTACCACCTGACTACGTGCCTCATGAAGTAACCAATTAAATGAGTGGTACTCTCTGAATACCGATGCTGCTACTACTACCACTGAAGTGTGTGTGTGTGTGTGTGTGTGTGTGTGTGTGTGTGTGTGTGTGTGTGTGTGTGTGTGTGTGTGTGTGTGTGTGTGTGTGTGTGTGTGTGTGTGTGTGTGTGTGTGTGTGTGTGTGTGTGAATAGGTCAAATGTCAACTCAAGAAGATGGGACTGCTCCAGCCAATGAATATCTTCCTCAGACAGGAAGTGGAGCGCATGCAGCGCGTCATCAGCATCGTACGGAGCACGCTCGATGACCTCAAACTGGCCATCGATGGTCAGTCACAAACACACACACATGTGCTCACGCACTCGCCTGCACACACACAAACTAAGACACAACAATACCTCACTCTCACTCACTTCTTCACGCACGACACACACATACAGGATGCGCAAGCATAAGCACACGGACACTGCTTTTGTTGCGCTCCATGTTAATGAATGGAGCCGTTCTCACTGGCCGCTCACGCACAAGATTTTTATTCCGCTGTGCGCGTGTTCACGCACGTATTCTCATAGAAATAAGGTGTCCACGCGTCCCGGTTTGGATTGCCAAGAACAATCGTGCGCAAACCTGCGCACACAATACAGCACTTGTGCGGGCACTTTTTGGTGGATTCAGTGCGTCACTCATTCACTCAGTCACTCAGTCACTCACTCACTCACTCACTCACTCACTCACTCACTCACTCACTCACTCACACTCACTCACTCACTCACTCTCTCTTCAGGTACGATCATCATGTCAGAGGACTTGCGGGAGGCGGTAGACAGTATGTTCGATGCCAGGGTGCCCAGGCTGTGGCATCGTGTCAGCTGGGACTCCACCACTCTGGGCTTCTGGTTCACTGAGCTACTGGACAGAAACCAGCAGTTCAGGGACTGGGTGTTTAATGGGCGACCGAACCAGTTCTGGCTGACTGGTTTCTTCAACCCACAGGTCTGTTTGATCTGTCTTTGTCTGCAAGTGTTTGCATGTGTTAGTGCATGTGTTAGTGCATGTGTGCAGGCATGCGTGCATGCGTGTGTTGTGCTGCCTCTGTACAATTTACAATTGTGGTATTTAGCAGACAGTATTATCCATGTATTCTCTTCTCCTCTTCTTTTTCATGGCATTCTTGAACTCATTCTTAATACTGTCTCGTCTCGTTGGCTGTGGTTTAAAAGTAGTAATAGCCCTAGTACTAAACAGGGAACACACCTGGACCATTGATATGCTGAGTGTGTGTGTGTGTGTGTGTGTGTCTGTGTGTGTGTGTGTGTGTGTGTGTGTGTGTGCGTGCGTGCGTGCGTGCGTGCGTGCGTGCGTGCGTGCGTGCGTGCGTTTTCAGGGTTTTTTGACAGCCATGCGTCAGGAGACGACGCGTTCCAACTTGTCCAAGGGCTGGGCCTTGGATACGGTCGTCCTTAGCAACGACGTCACCAGGATGATGAGGGAGGACGTGCTGGCCCCGCCCCCAGAGGAAGTGGGAGGAGTCTACGTCCACGGTCTCTTCCTGGATGGCGCCGGTTGGGACAAACGCAACGCTAAACTTGCAGAGGCGTCGCCCAAGGTAACGCAGAATTCTCATAGATTCAGCTTCAGATTCACTTTATTGTCACTTAGGTGCGCTGGTTAGGTACATAAAAATACACTCATTGATTGATTTATTGATCGATCTATCCATCCATCTCCTAGGTCTTGTTCACTGCCCTGCCAGTGGTCCACGTGTACGCGGTCAGTACATCCAACATGGCCGACGGTAAGCGCCAGCAGGGCGGCAGCAGTGTGAGTATGTACTCGTGTCCCGTGTACAAGAAGCCCCGCCGGACGGACCTGACTTACGTCTTCTCCCTGCTGCTCCGCAGCTCCCAGCAGCCTGAGCACTGGACGCTCCGCGGGGCAGCACTGCTCTGTGACTGCAAGTAGTGTGTGTGTGTACTTGTATTACTATAGTTCTGAGGGCCAAATGTTACCACAAGTATAGTAGATTTTGAAATACAGACATTGTGAGGACCATTTTCCTGGTTTTAGGGTTAAAAATGGCAAAAACTAAATGAAAAAAATGGCATAGGTCCTCACAACTATTGTAAATTATAAAAACGTGCGTGCGTGGGCTGTTTCCCCAGGTCAGACAGAGAAATGGAAGGGGAAGAGAGAGGGGATGGAATGAGCAATACAATTTGTTATCTGTTTCTATGAGTCTGTTCGAAGCCACATTATAATGATACTGTCATCTGTAGTTATTTTCTGTTGAATTTTGAGTTGATTTGACATCTAATATCATCTTCCTATTCTATTACTCTGTATTATTATATTACTATTATCTCACATTCCATGTTTTATTTATGTCTGTTAGAAATACAATTTGTTGACTATCCTAAAACATTCTTCGGCACATAGATATTCTCACCTGTTATTCAGAACAATCACAGGTCAAAAACGTGAAGTTGCTGTACTGTCACACTGTTGTCATTTCTCTTAATAAAATAGATAAATGCTGAATCACCTGATACTACCTACAACTCTTAAAAAATACTATTTTTACCATCATGGTAAAGGAAGACATTACAGAATTCAGATAAACGTGTGTGTGTGTGTGTGTGTGTGTGTGTGTGTGTGTGTGTGTGTGTGTGTGTGTGTGTGTGTGTGTGTGTGTGTGTGTGTGTGTGTGTGTGTGTGTGTGTGTGTGTGTGTGTGTGTGTGTGTGTGCGTGCGTGTGTGAGATTGTGAACGCACAGCCGTGTGCGTGTGTGTGCGTGTGTGCGTGTGTGCGTGTGCGTGTGCGTGTGTGCGTGCGCGTGTGTGCGTGCGTGTGTGTGTGCGTGCGTGCGTGCGTGTGTGTGAGCGTGTGTGTGTGTGTGTGTGTGTGTGTGTGTGTGTGTGTGTGTGTGTGTGTGTGTGTGTGTGTGTGTGTGTGTGTGTGTGTGTGTGTGTGTGTGTGTGTGTGTGTGTGTGTGTGTGCGTGCACGCGCGTGGCACGCGCGTGGCACTTGTACATCTGCTATTTTGGATTAGCCAACGCAAAAATCTAAAATGACAAATGACAGGTTTTAATGGGTTAAGCGGCAGTCACACAATCTGTCGATTACAAAATGATCCAAAATTCATGAACTCACACAAGAACAGAAGTGTCTGGCTCGCATGCTTCGTGAATCGTATGTATTCAATTCTTATTTTAAACTTGGTGTAAAAAGGAACATCTCGGATGCAGTATAGTGACTGGGTAAAACATGTTTTTTTTCCTCCAAAAATAAATTATATATATTTTCCCCATGTTTAGCAAACTCAGCAAAACTCAGAAGGCTGACAATGGGTCCATTCAGCCCTAAAAAGTCTCTCCATGACGCAAAAATGCACAAACGTGAATGGAATGTCTTGGTCTTGACGGTGACTATGTCATTGTCTCTCTCACGCAATCATGAGTCCAAGAAGTTATTGTTGTAACCATTGGAGTTATTATTGTAACTAAGGCTGCTATGAATAGCTCCTCCTGGATGTGTCTGTTGGTGTTATCTTTAGCTCCTCTGAAAGTGCTTCAGACTCAGGACCCTGGGGGTTCCCCTCTAGCTGTACAATGTAAAAAAAGGAAGATGGGATTTCTGTGTGTTGTCACAGCAGCCCCTGTAGCCTGGCCTACTGTGTTGTTCTGTGTACTTTGTGTCTTTACAGCATTGGTGGGGTCAAAGTGGGGTCCGGGGACCCCCAGGGGTCCTTGGGGGGGTTCCAGGACCCAGCAAAAGTAGTTAATGTTGCATCATCAGTATAATTTTAACTACTTTATCCATTTATAAGTTGGTTATTAAAAAATAGCAGATATATAAGCTCACAGTGTGTCACTTCGTGCCGCGCTGCGAGCTTGTACATCTGGTATTTTTGAACATTTTTGAAAAATCTTGAAACATTTTTGAACATTTTGATTGTTTTAACACAAATCTTCTCTTCTAGTGGAGCGGCTAAATGCTTTTTATTGGCAGAATCTTTCAGTTGATGATAAAAGCGTGAAAATTGGCATGAGCAGTCTCCATGGGTCACTTGACAAGAAAATTGTCCGAGGCAGTTGTAATTTCAAGATGGCGGCCATTTTTCAAGATGGCCGACACCTTAGTGGGCAGTTAAGTGATATGATGGTTTATTTGGTGATACAAGCATGAAAATTGGCATGAATAGTCTCTGTGGGTCACTTGACAATAGGCCACCCACAGCTACTTGACATTTTAACATGGCGGCCATTTTTCAAGATGGCCAACACTTTAGTGGAGCAATTAAGTTATATAATGGTTCATTTGGTGATACAAGCATGAAAATTGGCATGAGCAGTCTCTGTGGGTCACTTGACAACAAGCCACCCACAGCTACTTGAAATTTCAAGATGGCGGCCATTTTTCAAGATGGCCACCACCTTAGTGGAGCAGTTAAGCTTAAAAAATCATTTAGTTGGTGATACAAGCATGAAAATTGCCATGAGCCGTCTCAAAAGGTCATTTGACAAGAAACCCCACAACCACCACTTGAAATTTCAAGATGACCGCATGTGGATCTTTAAATGATACCTTTTCTCATAGAAATGTATAGGGTTCCTCAAAAAGCTCTGTCAAGAGATGTTGTTTGACTGTGTTTTGTCTGACTCCTCGCCCACGACCTGTCCAGTTTGGTAAAACCTGTCAGGAGTTGCCTCCCACTGGCATAGCTCTCAGGGTTCACTGAGGTACACAAGCTCCCTTACCACGACAAGGTAACAGTCACAAGGGAGGATTTTTTTTATTTTTATTTTTTTAACTAACAGCCATTGCATGTGTCAAATAAATACTAAGAAATGGGGAAACAAAAAATATGACTAATAAATGAGCACAGTTGAGGTGCTGAACGGACAGTGCTCCAAAATTATAATTGAGCAATGGCTAATACTGAATGGCAGTAGCCACGGAACCATGACAAACTATACTAAGGAACTAAACTGAAAATGTGCTTCACTGTTACGTATGGCAGTGGAAGGCAGTTGAAGCAATGTTACAAAGTAACAACTGAAAATCACACACTAATAGACTGGTGACAAAGTAAAACATGATGCACTGATGTGGCGAGGGGATGCCGAGCCATAGGCCTACACTTGAAAACACAGAGGACAACGGGGAATAACTCTGGCAAAATAAACATGCAAATAGGTTCTAGCAGGGGCAACTACATAGGCATGTGCAACTGAGTCCATATCTGAAGCACTTACACCTTCCAGCCTTGGTGCACCCACATTTGGTCAACTCCCGCAATAGGTGGAAGTGGAGTCCAGAAGACTTTCCACTTCTCGTCCTGTTCCACCCATTCCCAGTCAGATGGGCTCGGCATTTTTGGATGTCGCTTCAATGCCTGTCACCACACGTATCCAGCCTCATAAGAAGCACTTTTGGCATGTTCTTTGAGTGCTGCTTGAGTTGGTGGGATCAAGTCATAATCATAATGTCTTTGCTTTCTGGCAAAGAGATCAAGATGTAGATGCTCTCTTTTGGGCCCTTTCCAGCTCTGTGTTGTTGAACCTAAGTTTACAGCTTAAATTATATTTTGCTCTGTTTCTTGTCAATGTGCTTTCTATGCCATCACCTTCATCTAGTCGGGTTAGACTAAGTAAGATAGGCAGAGCATTGATCTTATGAAATAATGGAACATTTCTTGCAATGGTATCATAACCAGTACGATCGTGCTCTCTGTTGAATAAACTCGGCTGAATGAGTTTTTCCTTGGTGACCTGCTGACAAATGAAACATCTGTCCCAGTTAGTTACTGTTATGATGGCTTCTGCCATGTCTGCAGCATAGGCAGAGGCCGAGGGTTTATCCTTTTACCACCTTTTACCAAGCACTTTGATGTATGGGATACAACTAAGTTTGTGCCTTAACCCTAAACTTAGTCCGATCGTTCATCCAATGCCATTTAAATCCTGTGCGATCTGTACACCATCCGGTTAACTAAAACCCCATTAACCGTGGCTCGACTCTCCCGCGCTGGCACAACCTGTCAATTCAGGTGCGGCTATCTAATTGTTTTGGGGTAAATTAGACAGCATTTGGCGTACTAACTTTCAATTAGCTGACATTGAACCCCACTCTGAGTTTAACAGCAGTGATATATCACCAGTGTGCCCTGGTAGTGCGGATATTCACTCTTATCTAATCTATCTACTGTATGATCAACAAATCAACACAACTGTATTGTGATGTGTTAAAAGTTGTTCTTTAGCTTAATAACAATAATCGTATAATTGTCCTTAATGGAAAAATCACACCCTGTGTGAAGGTAGCGGCGCCTTTGATACATTATGTCATCGATATGTGTTTATAGCCATGTGGCACGTGAAGCTTGACCAATCACTTTGTTGACGGGTCTGACCAATCAGAACGTTGACGGGTCTGACCAATCAGAACGTTGACGGGTCTGACCAATCAGAACGTTGACGGTGAACACGGACAAAGTCAGGTATAGAGCAGGATCCGCTCGCGCCGCTAAAAATCACACCCTGTGTGAAGTGAGTGGTGCCTTTGATGAGCCCTGTATTGTCCCCCGTATTGATGTTGTCATCAATGTTTGTGGACATACATACATACATACATACATGCATACATGCATGCATGCATGCATGCATGCATACATACATACATACATACATACATACGGACACACAGACAAAGTCATGTATAGGAGTGGTTGCCTTCGGCACCACTCAAAAAAAAACATACATTTCTATGAGAAAATTTATCTTTTGAGGATCCAGGGGGCGGCCATCTTGAAAATAGAACTTTCAACTGGATGTGAGTGTTTTCTTGTCAAGCAACCCTTAGAGACTGCTCATGCCAATTTTAATGCCTGTATCACCAAATAAACCATTATATAACTTAATTGCTCCACTAAAGTGTTGGCCATCTTGACAAATGGCCGCCATCTTGAAATTTCAAGTAGCTGTGGGTGGCCTATTGTCAAGTGACCCACAGAGACTGCTCATGCCAATTTTCATGCTTGTATCACCAAATAAACCATTATATAACTTAATTGCTCCACTAAAGTGTTGGCCATCTTGAAAAATGGCCGCCATCTTGGAATTTCTAGTAGCTGTGGGTGGCCTATTGTCAAGTGACCCACAGAGACTGCTCATGCCAATTTTCATGCTTGTATCACCAAATAAACCATCATATCACTTAACTGCCCACTAAGGTATCGGCCATCTTGAAAAATGGCCGCCATCTTGAAATTACAACTGCCTCGGACAATTTTCTTGTCAAGTGACCCATGGAGACTGCTCATGCCAATTTTCACGCTTTTATCATAAATTGAAAGATCGTAGCACTTATCTGCTCCGCTATTCTGGGGGGTCCCTGGCACAAAACATTTTCACATGAACGTTCGCGGACAAATATATATCAATGCTGGGGTCCTTGGCACAAAAACGTTTGAGAACCACTGCTTTACAGGGCAGCACCTGGCCAGTGTTCCTAGTGTGCCCTATAAAAAAGCGGTGTGTTGGACAAACAGCTTTTCTATCTACCTGATGGCAGTAACAGTCTAGTCTTTGGTTGAGTTTGCACCATTCAACACCCCACTACTTTTATCCATACATTGCTGAATCCATTACTGATTCAACTGATTAACACATCTCATGATATTTTTTTAGTTTTAGTTATTGTTTGTTTTGTACATAAATTATTACTTTGTGAACTTTTAAAAAGCTTTGTTCACATTTAGAAGGAAAAAATCTACTTGGTTGTATTGTCTGCCATATAAACATGTTGCCTCAAACACTCACTTTCATTTATTTTATGTGCTTTTTTTTTTTTTCTTTTCTTTTTTTCTGCAGTTTGTTTTATGTGTGACTAAGGCAATTTGGAAGAGCGAAGAGGCTGAAGAGACTAAAGTGAACTGAAAAGCATTATGATTTTATATATTATTTTACATTTTGCTCATAGAAAATAAAGGTGTGTTCATTTGAACCCTTAGTCTATTTACAGTGCTCCGTCAAATAGCATTAATTGCCAATCTACAAGCTCACAATGCATACCCTTTAGCTTGTAAATTTGCTATCTTTGTAGAATAATGTATTTTCTAAGATGTCCTTATACAGGGTGGGTCATTAAAATTAATAACAACTTTATTTAGTTAATTATGCTTGATTAATTCACCTATTCCACAGAACACTAGCCACCAACAATACAATAACGGTGTAGTTAATTGACTGTGTTAACTAATTCAACCATAATCTAAATATAATCCTTAATTATAATTAAAATTGCCTAATGGGTGGACGGTGGACACAAGCGTAAAATCCAGACTTTCGAGGCACACCGTTGCTCCAATCCTCACCAAACTTGGTACAAACACCGTTCAGGGGTCTGCCATGACAATAGTCACACCAGGGGCCATGCGTGACACCGAGGGGCCACGTCATGGAATCCTTGTCATCATACCTCAACCATCCTGCACATATATGGACACAAAAAAAATACTCTGTTCTGTGTGTGACATTTTTCCCCTCGCATGAGACCAGTATGGGCCACAAGGCCTGACGTCAGTTCCTCTTTCTACTGCATTTAAGCTCATCCCTCAGCCCCCTGCTTCACATCAACCTCGTCTGGAACTGAAGCTTTAGTCCGGTTCTTCTCAGCAGACTGTGTGAATCTTCAGTTCAGTTCTTCTACAGCAGACAGTGTGAATCCTCAGTTCGGTTCTTCTCAGCAGACAGCGTGAATCTTCAGTTCAGTTCTTCTGCAGCAGACAGCGTGAATCTTCAGTTCGGTTCTTCTCAGCAGACAGTGTGAAGAAGATGTCTACTCCTTTCTCCTTCATCCGATCCATTTGTCTGCTCTTGTTGGTCGTTATGTGGTTTTCTGCATCGAACGGTATGGTGTGTGTGTGTGTGTGTGTGTGTGTGTGTGTGTGTGTGTGTGTGTGTGTGTGTGTGTGTGTGTGTGTGTGTGTGTGTGTGTGTGTGTGTGTGTGTGTGTGTGTGTGTGTGTGTGTGTGTGTGTGTATTTGCATGCATGTGTTTGTGTGTGAACGTGTGTATTTCGGCTGTCCTCCTAGTACATAAAATCATACAAAGAGCAGCCTTTTCATGTTGGCGAGGTTGAGAACTGAACATTTCACAATATCTATAGAGTACTAACTATTTTAAAGTTATAGACTGGTAGAAATAATGAGTTATTTCTAGAGGTTACAAGAGATGTGCTCATCATTTTTCAAGCAATAATAATTAATTCAGCATGCACGAAAAAAAAGCACTGATCAAACTTACAGCACAAAGTATTGGCCGGCTTATAAAAGACCAAACCGACCAATTATTTGTCTATGATGGGACTGTCCTATAGTGTGTCTATATACTGTACGTGTGTGTGCTTGTGTGAGTGAAAAGCAATCTCATCAGTAGACAATCAATTCATTCATTTGTGACTATACAATTGTACAAATAAAGCAAACTAGACCCATACAGGTTGATTTGGTTAATACACTCATTGAGTTAATTTAACTGTGGTAGTTTTAGTTTGTACTTTTATTCTATGGATACTGTAGATACAGCATTGGTCGATGCAGTGCATTGGGGCAATGCGTTCAATGTGGTTGCCGTATGGGCAAGCCAAGGGCAAGCCACACTTTCTAAATCATGTACGCCCCATGTATGTCTGTTAAAGAATGTAATGAATCATACTGTAACACTTGATTTTAAAGTGGTTTGGCGTGTCAGATGTGTAGTTATTTAGCATAATTGTTCAAATAAAAAGATTTGGGTGTTCATACCATAACACCTTATCTTATGTACAGTAGATGCAGAAAAAAACAGAAAAAGGTTTTAGTATCCAGTAGTCCAGGGGCCAACACTGATATTTTCACAAATTGGTACCACCTGAGGTGGCCGTAAAGTTTTTGTATTTTTGTATTCCTACATGTCTCTAGTTTATATTTTGGTATGATACATTTTCCAATTCAGTAGCTTAATGGCAGTTATCACTACCTACCGGCTAATGTATCCGGTAGGAGACACAAAGTAGAATCTTTGTGTCTCCTACCGGAAATACACCCGGGCATCAAATTATTGCGACAAAAAAAATATATATATCCATGTATTCAAGGCTTCATGGGGTGTGCAATTGATAACTTCTCAGATTTTTGGTGTATGCAAAAAGACTGCTTTCCATAAGCTTGTAAAAGTTGACCCTCCTTCGGTCTAGGGTGGTCATAGCTGAATGGGTAGAGAGTCCCCCTGGGAAACTTAAAGGAGGAGTTCACCCAAAAAATGATTATTTTCTGTCAATTGCACACCCCATGAAGCCTTGAATACATGGATATATTTTGTTTTTTTGTCGCAATAATTTGATGCCCGGGTGTATTTCCGGTAGGAGACACAAAGATTCTACTTTGTGTCTCCTACCGGATACATTAGCCGGTTTAGAGTGATTACTGTCATTAAGCTACTGAATTGGAAGATGTATCATACCAAAATATAGAGACATGTAGGAATACAAAAATACCAAAAATGTACGGCCACCTTAGGTGGTACCAAAATCTGCCTTGGCCCCTGGACTACAGGTACTATATATGACTCTTGCACTGGAGTTATGGAAAGTTGCCCCTGCCCATAATGTATATGCTTTTCACAGCTCACATTCTAATGGGTAAATGCAGCTTTTCTGTGTACCAGCCTGACGTTAATACTACAGGAGATGTTCATCTAAATATTGTATTGTGTGTGTTTGTGTTACAGTGCACTCCCAGGGCCAGCGGTCTCCCTCATGTTGTCGCACCGCCTCCAAGCGAAAGGTACCACTAATCGACACGGTGGAATGCTACGAACAGACGGACTTCTGCAGCATTCACGCTTTCATGTAAGCATAACACACACACATACACACACACACACACACACACACACACACACACACACACACACACACACACACACACACACACACACACACACACACACACATTATTTGCAGTGGTGGACAGTAACAAAGTACTTGAGTACTGTACTTAAGTACATTTTTTTTGAGTATCTGTACTTTACCTGAGTATTTGTATTTATGGATACTTATGACTGTCACTCCACTATATTTCAGAGACAAATGTTGTACTTATGACTACACTACAATTCTACAGTAGGAAAAGGGAAAACGGTGCTTTATGAATGACACACTTAAGCCCTGTTTCACTTATAGTGAACATAGCAGATCTACAAGCTCGCAACATGTTGCGAACTTGTAGATCTGCTATTTTCACTATTAGGCCTATTATTATTATTTGTATTTTTTTTTTTTAAATGTGAATGTTTTGGGAAAATGGCAACATTTTACTACAGCAATGCATTGAGGATAAATAGAAAATATACTTTGTAATTTGTACCTTTGAATACTTTAAAAGCAAGTACTCCATTATTTCAAGTAGGCCTACACATTTGACTGAGCACCTATCACTTGCCATTGAGTATTTCATTTGAACAGGACAGGAGTATCTCTACTTTGTAACAGAGTTGAGTACTTTGTCCACCACTGTATATAATAATACATAATTACATGTGTATTGCACTTCATCTCATCACATCATCTCATCTGTTGTCTGTGCTCTCTGTTGACCCGTACAGCTTTGTCACTAAGAGTGACCAGGGTGTCCAGAAGATCCTGTGTGTGGACGTGAACACGCCACGACTGAGGCAGACGCTGGACCGACTGAAGAAGGTGAGAATCTCGTCCAAACTCGTCAAAATGTTCTTCTCGCGCTGGTTAATTAGACCAGTGGCTCCCAGGGGATTCCCAAGCAACATGATTGATATCTAAGAACCAAACTGTAACTCTGAGAGTGTACAGGTCCATTTGTACACTCTCAGAGATAAGGGGGGTCGGTGGCCTGATGCATACCAGATTGGGGTCCGTGTAATTAAAAAGTTTGAGAACCACTGCTACAGACCAGTGCTTACCAAACCTTTCAATGCCAAGGACCCTCTAGCCACCTCTAGGTGGGCAACTTTGATGATGGAGAGGGCCACTATATTTCCACACTCACTCCAGAGGGCCACATTGCATACAGTATACTGTCGGGCCAATCTATGTCACACAAAAGTAGCAGAAATAGCAGAATAAAGGCTCAAAATGCGTCGCAGCGCGACACGTTTTGAGCTTGTAGATCTGCTATTTTTTAATTGGAATCCAGTTTTTTTTTGTGCTATTTTTTATTTGGAATCCTGAAAAGTCAAAATGTTATTTATTTTCAAATGCATTTAGTTATACTTTAGTTATTTGCTTAACTTTATGAACTTAAATACAAATACATTAGACATAAAAAATACAATAGATTTGTAATACTAGTCATCAAGCTACTAATATAGACTGAAGTAATTAAAGTGGGTCATGTTTGCATGTTTGGAATTGTAACAGCTGAAATCAATAATATATCACTATTCTGATTTTAACCTGGCCGCCGCATTAAGTGATGGTGGGGGCCGCATGTGGCCCCCGGGCCGCCAGTTGCCCATGTATGCTCTAGCCTCTGGCTTTCAGTTATTAGTAATTTCCTTAGCTAGCATAAATCTGTTGGTAGTCAGTTGGTCTGTCAGCCCCAGAGTTTTACGAGTGCGAGCCGAGAGATGGTCACTCATGAATTACCGTATGTTGAGGCAATGAATACTTTCGCTCGACCAAAATTACATTGATTAATTTGTTATCGTTTGTTGCTTGTCAAAAGGGAAGTAGTGATTTTGTGTTTGTATTTAGAATTTGTATTCCAACAACTGAATTAGCTTCTTTAACAATTTTCACTATACTGTATATTAGTGGATTAGCAACTCATTATTAACATTTTATTAACTTGCAGACATTTTCTAAACTTAGTTTTTCCTCTCCTCTCCTCCATCTACAGAGAGGTGTATCTTGTTCTCCTCTGTTCGGAATGCTTGACAAGAAGACCAACAGCACACAATGAAAACTTTGCAACAACAGCAGCTAATCTATTTTCAACACAATCTATTTATTTCATATTTATTTATAGTTCTTATTTTGTATTTGTATTGTATTTTGTAAGATAAGATACAGTATAATGCTGTAATATAGAATGTATTTTTTAAACTGAGTTTGTATGATTTATTTTTTAGGGATTCTTTTCTATAGTTGTCTTATTGTTCTTTGTGAAAATGTAACTGATGAATACCTAAATAACATTTAGTATGTGAATACATCTCCGCCTTTCATGATCCAGTTAGGCTTTTGTGGGAGTCACTGGTGGCTCAGACGGTCAATGCATGAAACCCGTACGTTCTCATAAATCTTACTGAATAATCATGCATACTATACTACTTCTAATCTCATTGTCTAAAACAATGAGATCTTTACTACTAATACATAGAAGACACATTTTACAGTTAACAACGTTAACCTCTTAAACCCTCCATACTTAGTAATCAACTTATATTATATCTGGAGCCTTTCTAACACTTAGTAAACTAATACTTAGTTTGACCGGGTTCTGGCAGTTTTTTCCCCCTCTACACCAAAGCTTTTTGCCGAAAATAGCCGATCTATAAACTCACAAGGCATTGCAACACGACATGCTGTGAGTTTGTAGATCAGCTATTTCCGGCGAATGCCTCCCAGAGAATAGGGGATGCTAGAGTACATGTAGTTAAATCCCTGTCGGATGTTGTTGTACTGCCATCATCACTTTGTCTGTTCTTATATTTATTCCAACGTTGGTTCGTATGTTTTTTTTTATTCCTGATGTCTTTGAATCTGTCGTTCATTTAGCAGGTTTAACAAAAAGAACAAATGTGAATTGTTTGACGAATACAAGTAATATAAAGTCATAATAATTACGAATTATTCTTGTGTGTGTGTGTGTGTGTGTGTGTGTGTGTGTGTGTGTGTGTGTGTGTGTGTGTGTGTGTGTGTGTGTGTGTGTGTGTGTGTGTGTGTGTGTGTGTGTGTGTGTGTGTGTGTGTGTGTGTGTGTTGTGTGGTGTGTGTGTGTGTGTAGCATGCAGCCCAAACTGTTTTGCAAGCATCAATGAGACAGTAAAATAAGTAAAGTTAGTCTAAAGGGGCTTAGGTTTTGTGAATGGTATATTAAGCGGAAACAATGAATGGTCCTAAATATAGTATATAAATATAGTAACCACTTGGTTTTGGGGGTTTTCTCGTGTGCACTTGTGTGTCTGTCTCTCTCTGTTCATTCACCATGTGTGTCAGAGTCTACAGCTATTAATGGATCACACACACACACACACACACACACACACACACACACACACACACACACACACACACACACACACACACACACACACACACACACACACACACACACACACACACACACATTTGAAGAGGAAGTTTCTGTAGGCTGCGGGGGAGGGGGGAATGGGGGCGTTCACTTTGTGGTTACTGACTCAGACAAGCTAACAATAACACTCACTCTTGTGTGTGTGTGTGTGTGTGTGTGTGTGTGTGTGTGTGTGTGTGTGTGTGTGTGTGTGTGTGTGTGTGTGTGTGTGTGTTTCTTGCATGGGGGTCAGGGTAAATTTGTTAAAACAGCATCACAATCATTTTAACCACGTTATCCATATTGTATACATTGGCCATTAAAAAATAGCAGATATACAAGCTCACAGTGCGTCACTTCGTGCCGGGTCCTTGACATGAAAGAGTTTGAGAACCCCTGAAATAGACAATGAACGAGAGAATCTACACCTGTTTGTTTTTACAGTCATGGACCAAAGATGAAATTAGAATGTCCAGGAGTCTCAGGTTGAATTTATTTTCGAGGCTAATCACTCAAAACAGATTTATTTTTGTAACTGAATGGGTTCCCAGGTTTGGGTGAAGCCTACCAGTATAGGCCTATGGCATGTGCTATTTAAGGCCCTACTACATTATGTATCAATATCAACAAGCAATGTCAATTTTCAATGTTGACATTTCACCTTTCTATTGAAAAGTGAAACAAGTAATGTTCCAAAATTGCATTATGGGATTGGAAATTATTTGACAAAAACATTACATTTTAGTTGGAGCTGTTGCCCCGCGTGTCTCATCATGTTGCTCATCAGGGCCTTTAAGTGAGGTCCCATACGGTACAGTAGTCGTCTTTTATTTTAATTAAATACATATCTAAGGCTTCTGATAACTCCGTCTGTCTACGTCTGACTCCTTATCGGGTGATTTATCACTGAAACCTTTGACATTTCTGTTGCTTCACAGTTGCATTGTGTGGTGATCAGTGCAAGGAGGAGAGGAGAGGAGAGGAGAGGAGAGGAGACGAGAGGAGAGGAGAGGAGAGGAGAATTTGAACATCCATGCATCCTAGGCATTTCACAGTACAGCATTATTCTGCAACGGCCACCAGAGGGCACTGACGTATAATATTGAGATTGAGTTGTTATACAGTCTATGGCTGCAGGGGTCTTCAAAGTTGTCCAGGCCAAGGACCCCTTTGCTGAGAGAGAGAGAGATACATGTAGTATATACATTCAGCTAGAGATCAGTGTTTCTCAATTGGAGCAGTGCCCATGTATGTATGGCGACCCCCAGGGGGCATTTAGAGAACATCAGGAGCACTAGATAAAACTAGAACCAGGAGACCTGGTACTGCCAGACCCCTAGTGGTTGAAATCTGAATGGCCGGGCTTCGCATGACGTGTGTCCCTTCTATGTCCCTTCTATGACGAAAGGGGGACAGACTTTTTTGGCTGGGGCCGGGGGACAAAGTGACATACCATGTATGGACAAAACAGATACAAAGCCTCACGTAAGCCCGACCCCTTTGGTCTGGCAATAAAAGGGGTCATTGAAGAGCTCTTGGGGACAAAACAACATCATATTTTGAATAGTGTCGACAGATGTGTGCTTTTAAATCTGCTATTTTTGAATATCTTTGAAAAATATTGATCAAATTTCTTTTTTTAAATAATTTAAAAAAGAAATGGCAATTATTTTAACACAAATATTCATCTTCAAATCATTTCAGATGGGTGTTTGCAGCCAAATACATATCAACTTGGGGTCCTTCCTTGACATACACATGTTTGATAACCGCTAGTGTGTACTGTACAATCTTTCAGTAGCCACTTGTTCTCTTTCTGGCCTGTACACTTAGTGGTGTAAAGTAACTAAGTACATTTACTCAAGTACTGTACTGTTACAATTTTGAGGTATTTGTTTTACTTTACTGGAGTATCCAATTTTCAGTACCTTTAATAATAATATTAATAATAATAATAACTAGAAAAAGTGCTCCTCGGAGCACAAGTCTCCGCCAGCAGACTTGTGTTGGGAATGTTGGGAATGTTCTAATTCTTATGTTCTAATTCTTACAAAAAATAGAACATTTTTCTGTGTCATAGTAACATGACACAATGTCTGTATAAGTGTCCTATCCGTCCTGTCTGTATAAGTGTCCTATCCCTCCTGTCTGTATAAGTGTCCTATCCGTCCTGTCTGTATAAGTGTCCTATCCGTCCTATGTAAGTCCTATCCGTCCTGTCTGTGTAAGTGTCCTATCTGTCCTGTCTGTGTAAGTGTTCTATCCGTCCTGTCTGTGTAAATGTCCTATCCGTCCTATCTGTGTAAGTGTCCTATCCCTCCTGTCTGTGTAAGTGTCCTATCCGTCCTGTCTGTGTAAGTGTCCTATCCGTCCTGTCTGTGTAAGTGTCCTATCTATTGTGACATCTTTTTTTAAGAATGCAGCAGTGTGTCATTAACTGTGATCTCAGTTTGTACTGGAATGTACTGTTCTTGATTAATCCTGTCTAAGATATTTATATTACATATTGTGATGACACCAGTGTGTCTACATAATGTATTGCTCCGCCATTTCTCAGCCATTTCGTGATTATTCCTGTCTTACCTCACTTTGAAAGAGGCTAAGACTCTTTCAAAGTGACACATGTATTTATATGCCGTTATACGTCACTAGCCAATCAGATCACACTATTTCACCGTATTGTCACGTGTCACGTGAGGCTTGACCAATGTTAGCTTGGCCGAGGGGGGGGGGGGACGGAAAGTGAAAACAATGTCTCCTGGTGGAGACAATTGTTTTCACTTTCCGACACCCCCTCCTAACATTGGTCAAGCCTCACGTGACACGTGATAATACGTTGAAAGATGAATCACTTCGGAGTGCTGCTGCGCGCGAACCGAAGTGACATCACTGTTATTTCCCAAACATTTTCATGTCAAGGACCCCCAAATTAATATATATTTGTAGACCCAACCTTCTGAAAATATTTTGTGCCAGGGACCCCCATACAAGATGTTGTTGATTTGAAAATATCCCTAAATTGTCACTTTTCCCCCAAGGTTTTCTTTGAAAATAGAAGATCTGCAAGCTCACTGTGAGCTTGTAGATTGGCTATTTTCAAATATCAAATATCACCTCACTATTTTCAAACTCCTCCCGCCCGACACTCCCCGCTGACAGGTGCCGCCCACAGCCCATAGGAATACGTGCAATGACCAGTATCACCCTCCTCCTCGCCGGCTTCCCTCCCCCGAACGTGGGCTAATTGTGATCGGCTATTTTTCAAACAGACAGGAGGGATAGGACAGGGGGATAGGACACTTACACAGACAGGACGGATAGGACACTTACACGGGGATAGGACACTTACACAGACGTGACAATACGTTGAAAGAGTGTGCTCTGATTGCCTAGTGAGACGCATGACGTCGTAGAGGCCTATAAATAGATGTGTCACTTCGGAGAGCTGATAGGAGACTTACACAGACAGGAGGGATAGGACATTTACACAGACGGAAGGGATAGGAGAGATAGGACACTTACACAGGGATAGGACACTTACACAGACAGGAGGGATAGGACACAGGGATAGGACACTTACACAGACAGGAGGGATAGGAGACTTACACGGGGGATAGGACACTTAGACAGACAGGACGGATAGGACACTTACACAGACTGGAGGGATAGGACACTTACACAGACAGGAGGGATAGTACACTTATACAGGGATAGGACACTTACACAGACAACCAAGAGGTAAGACAGGAATAATCACGAAAGGGCTGAGTCAATATCACAATTGATGACACAGTGCAACTAACTCTTATTATGCAAATTGAAGAAGCTAAACATTGTCTGGAAACTGATGAAGAATCAAAGGCGCAACACCATCTTAGCTCACAACAGGAGAAGGACAGAGCTAAGAACCACAGACGACGAACACTCGCATCTGACAATGAGAACGAATACGAGGAATTGACACCGCAAGGAAAATAAGGCCCTGGTCACATTGTCAATCATATAACACCACTAAGAAGAGATGCTTCAGATCACGTAAAGAGTTAGTAGACGTTGAAGTTGATGAAGCTGCTGTCGCATTCTTAAAAAAGATGTCAAAGTGGACCAAATTATGTTTGTTTCTCTTGCGAACGACTGCTCTACAGGGAATCGGTGTTAGAGTTCAAACTTGCAAAGTACAAAGAAACACCAGATACTGTAGAGCTTCTACACAAAGACCCAACTGGCATACATCAAAACAACACCTGGATCTGCCACACATGTCACCACTACATTATGAGAGGAAAACTCCCTACACAAGCTTGGAGTAATAACTTATTACCGGATGCCATTCCCAGAGAATTGGAGGACTTACACCCTTTAGAAGAAAGATTAATAAGTCAACGTATTGCCTTCCTGAAACTACTTGGTTTGCCAAGAGGAAGACAAAAGGCAATTCACGGTAATGCAGTTAATGTCCCATCTGACCTGGAGACTATTATCAAATTACTGCCAAGACTTCCAGAGACCCTTGAAGTTATTCCCCTTAAATTAAAACGAAAACTTGCGTACAAAGGACACTATATACATGAATATGTACGTCCAAAGAAGGTTCTTGACGCCCTAGGCTGGCTAAAGGAACACAATCCTCTATACAGGGACATTCAGATCTGTAATGACTGGGAGGACCGCTGGATCCAAGACAATAGTGAATTGTGGGAAGCAATGACAACAACACCAGCACAACTATACCCAAACAAGAATGAAACCGCAACTGCATCTATACACAATCTAGAACATCTTTTAGATGCAGAGGCTACATATTCAGTCGCCCCTGCAGAACACCAAAAACAATGTGCTTTCTACCAAGATAAGAACTTAACTCAAAGTACCCTTATGGCCGTGGTAGTTTGTATAAGAAATTAACAGAATATGTTAAGTGCAGTGACTTGATCAACACTCTATAGCAGGGGTCTTCAACAGGGGGTCCGGGACCCCTAGGGGGTCCTCAGAGTTACTACAGGGGGTCCGCCAAATCTCTGTGTGATAGGATCATTGTTTTTTACATTAAAGCACTATAACCTATTCTAATAGTAATCGTTGCTATAGAGCAGGGGTCTTCAACGTTTTCAGCCCAAGGACCCCCTAGCTGAGAGAGAGATGAAGCAGGGACCCCCTCTATATATTACATACAATTGTGTTGCAGATTAAAGCTTTTCATAGATGTTGGATTCATGTTAATGTGTATTTTCAGAAATGTAACGACTTAAACCGTCAGTAAACTTTCACTCTGTACTTGCTCTGCTCTTTTTCCCCTCTTTGCCGAAAATAGCAGATCTACAAGCTCACAACGCCTCGCACGGCAACACGAGGAAGAGAGAGGAGCCTGTGTATGTGTCGCATGTCTTCCATGCCCAGCCCCTACCCACAAAAATCCTGGAGATGGTGGTGGTAAGTTTTAGTGCAACCATTTGAGTCAGCAGAAAACTGCATACTGTAAGCTTTTCAACGTTTAATTGCCTAAAATGAATTTGTCTATAGTTTAAAGCGGTGGTTCTCAAAATGGGGTCCAGGGACCCTTGATTGATTGATGTACTTTATTTAGTAAGACATGAGAACAACAGTACATGGAAGCACAAATTCACAATACAAGTGTGGGAGCAGATATCTGAAAATGTATAACTTGTGTATTGCAAGAATTATTGTGAGAGTTTTGAAATAGTAAGGATTATAGAAGATGTGTATTTTCCAGTGTTTTGGTTAACCATTTTCTATAGTATTAGAATTGTGCATGATGCAACAGTGCTTAAGTGTTGCTGTAATCAAGGGATTTAGAACAGCTGTTTTGATTAGGCACAGGTGTGATGATTGTCCTGTATATAAGCAGCCAGGGTCACAGTGACCTGAGTCAGTACAAGTGGGTACAAGACAGCACTGGGGTTAGACCAGAAACACTTTTCTTACCGTTTTTGTTTGATTGAGTTTACACCTTTTTTGGAAACATTTTTTAGTTTGAATAAATGATGAAAATGTACGTTGGAAGTGGGCTCTATTCTTTTTAAAACGCGTAAGGGATTTTGGCACCTACAACAAGGTCTACTAAACTGGAAGACTCATTAAAGCACTGGGCTTGTTTCAAATGAGTTCCCCTTGGGGTACCATCTCTTTTTTTTAGGGCATTCCAAACTGGTCCGTCCAATTTGGATCCATTTGTACACTTTTAGAATTATGGGGGTCCTTGACATAGTTTAAGAACCACTGGTGTCTACAGTGCTTAGCCCATGAATCTGAATGTTTGTGTGGTGCAGAACATATTTGGTGTTTAAAGACGCACTGAAGTGACATTTTCGGTCATTTTATTTTGAAGGTTCAGCCCGAAACGTCGGCTCAACGACTCTAAACCAATCAGAAGGTCCCATCCCTTCAGGCTATGGGACGTTGGATCTCAATCACTTCAGCCGTGCTGGCACACGGCTAGTGTTTGTTTACAAGTGAGAGAGAGATGGCCAGTGAAGCACGTTTGCTACTACCTGGCTTATTTCTAACCTATAATGTTTTCAGATACATATTTTAGTGTGCAGATGAAGTTTAAAATGAGTAATACATCATCTTCAATGAGATTCAAAACGGAGTATCTCTGTAATTAAAATCAGCTGTGTTTGAAGAACGTGCAGCTATGGGAATCAAACAGGTGCATGTAATCAAGATTCATTTATATTCGTGAAGGCTGTATTATGTCATCACGCAGCACGTTTTCGTTTACAGGAAGTAATTAAGATTGGCTTTTTAGGGACTTTAGATGTAAAAATACACAAAAATGGGTTTTTTTCTTTTTTTTTGGCATCTATTGTAAGGTATGCCCATATGATGACCACGGATATGCTCTAAAAGTGTGAAAAACATATTTTTCATTTCACTACACCTTTAAGATTGGCATGAAGACAAAACATTAGATGACAAAAATAGCCTTCTGACTTGTCACATGATCACGGGGTGGCAAACTAAGCTTTTAATATCCCTCAACAGGGAGTGCCACCGAAAAAGATCCTGTCGCTCACTGTCCCAAAATCCCCAGATTTTACCCCCAAAAGGGTGCGACTAGAGCGCAAGGTGGAGGTAAGGTTCCTCTACTTCTATGGTTTTATTATTTTTACATATTTATGCTTCTTGAAATGTCTTGTCCTTGCAGTCCCCTTTACCCCATCTACTAGTTTGTAACATTTGGGTTTATAAAATGATCCCAAATATGAACTTTTTTTTTATTTCAGGTGAGAGCTCCATCCCGTGTCAAGGCCAATCCAATTCCCTTCTATCCTCGTCTCCCTGGCGTAAAAGTCGTCCCCTTCTCTTTTGAAGAAAGGGAGAAGGGGAAGAGTGAAATTAAGGAAAAAAGAGTAGAAGACTTGAGAAGACAGTATAAAGTAATGTATATAGCTATGCATCATTGTGAGCTTGTAGATCTGCAGTTTTCACTATAGATATATTTGAAACATTTCTAGAAAATCTTTTTGAAAATGTTTAACGGCAATACATTGATATTAAAAAGAAAATGTACTGTGTAGTTTTTTTTCATGTACTTTGCATAAAAGCAATTACTCAAGCACACATTTGACTGCAACTTTGACTTGTAGTGAAGTAATAATTAAACTAGTCATGAACACTTCCACAGGTCCAGAGGCTTTTGAGGCAGCAAGAGAGGAGGAAAAAGTTACAAGGACGCGTCGGGGCCAGGTGATGACATGCTTTTCAGAATTTATATCATTGCTGTCGGGTGGGGGGGGGGTTATACAAACTTATTCCACCTGTAAAAAAAAACTGATGTTACAAAATACAACTGATTCTGTTTGTGTTTTGCAGGTGACTGTGCACCCCCCTCCTCCCCCCCAACGTTTTAAAAGGAGCACCCCCCGACACACACACACACACACACACACGTTTGAACACCCCCCCCCCACACACACACACACACGTTTTAAAAGGAGCACCCCCCCACACATACACGTTTTAAAAGGAGCACCCCCCCACGCACACTTATTCCACCTGTAAAAAAACTGATGTTACAAAATACAACTGATAATGTTTTTCAGGTGACTGTGCACCCCCCCTCCCCCCAACGTTTTAAAAGGAGCACCCCCCCACACACACGTTTGAACACCCCCCCCCCCACCACACACACACACACACACACACACACACACACACACACACACACACACACACACACACACACACACACACACACACACACACAGCACATCCCTCCACGCCAGAGGAGAGGTGAGGTTCCAGTCAGCCAGCTGGAACCTCACCTTTGGCTCCCTGCCCCACCCCCACACCGGTGTCACCACTTTCCCCTGAAATTCCACTTCTCCAAGCTATATGGAAGGGCTCTCAGAGAGGCCAGATCTTGTGGGCCAAAATGTGCCAGTTTTACAGCGTTTACTTCAGATCTGCAGAGCCTGGCACTGGGAGAGAAAGTGGACAGTGAAGTAAGTCTCGTTTTGCGAGCAAGTTCTCATTGATATTAAAGTCATTTTTTTAATCGTATTTATTGTTGTGTGTAGATTGTCACAAAAAATCGGCCTCCATCTCATCATACTAGGAGTGGAGGAGTATGGGGCAGTCTGCAAGGAAGGACATTACACACTAGTAGTAAGTGTAACTTTAATCAATGCAAATTATGTAAATATTTATAAGCTTTTGAAGTAGTCAAGTATCCTATATGCTGAAAGTAATGTATCTAAAAGAACATCGCTGTGTTGTGTTCAGCGACGTGCTCGTCACGTCATTAAAATAGAGTGCAACCACGTTCCAATTCAGCATTGCAAAACTGCCCACAATAATAATTTATTTGACCCTACCTGTAGCTAATGGCATTATCGTTTATTGTTGTAATTGTTTGTTTTATTTATTTGCTAATGTTTAGTTATTATGCTGAAAGTGTTGGGCTGGAAGTGGCGTTTCTATGTATTCCGGATATTTGGCCATATATGTTGTCCCAGACCAGTCAAATGGCTCCCAAGCAGCAGTGTGTGCCACACGCCCATGTGAACGGGTGTGTGTGTGTGTGTGTGTGTGTGTAAGCAGCATGGCTGATAACTTTGAGTACCTTGGACTGCACCTCATTCCCTTTACAAGCACTATGCAGCCAGAGGTCATTTCATGTCTATTTCAAGTGTATTTTCTTTTGTTATGCTACATGTTTATTGTTTATCCTCCTGATCGTTATTTCCTTTCTATCAACAGTTTGACGTTGGCTTATTGTAATGAGCTGAAAGGATGCTTAATAAACTACCAGTGAGCAAACCCAACTGACTCATCTGTGAAGGGAGTGACACGACCTCTCGAACACAAGTTGGCACAGACTTGAGTCTCCAGTTGGAGACTCAAAGAGTCAAAAATTGTACTTAAGTACAGTACTTGAGTATGTGTACTTTGTTACTTTCCACCACTGGCTCTTGGTCTATAAGATAGCCTTGAAAAATGAATTTTGGCGATAGATGCTTTAATCAAAACCATATCATTGTTATTTGTGTGTAAAGCCACTGTGTTAGCAGACTGAACCTGTCCAAAACAGGACACTGTGGAGCTTACCAGCTGATGAAGAAGCTGAAATGTTTTTTAATTGATTTGTATTTGGCTGCAGTTACCTGCAGGTCATGGACTGTCAAATTAACATGGTATACATATTTCAGTAATTAGTTTGATCCAAGTGCTGATTCAACATAAATTGTCTCTTCATAGGGATGTTTTGTAAATGCAAATCTGTTTGACTTTTTTAATAAAGAGATTTCAACTACTAGTCCTTTATGTGTGCCATACAATTACATGAACGTTATCAACTTGCATGTTGTTCACATCCTTTAATTCAGGAATCATGTTTTTACCATTACTAATGTGAACAATACAGGAACAAGCACTGCTTCACTCTGCAGTCTAGTACCTATAACTAACATGCAAAGATAGAGATGAAAAAGCAACGGTTATTTTGGTGTCAAAAGTAAACAAATGCAGGTGAACAAAACCTCTATATTCTAATAGTACTCTTGCCAGAGTGTAGTTTTGGAATAAGTGCTTTGACATTTTGGTTATTGACAATGACCGTATGCATTAAAAATATCATCCCTGTAATGTCACAAGGCGAGATATCAAAAGCTTATTTTTCTCCATCCGGTTGTGTTTTCTGCATCTTCCTCTGTGACGTCTGTCTGCCTGTCTGTCTGTCTGCCTGTCTGTCTGTCTGCCTGCCTCTGTGGTCTCTTCCTCTTCAGCATCCTTCTCCCGGTTACATGTCGGCTTTCCGAGATGAGATCAGAGATCAGAGGAAATTATCGTGGGGTGGGATGGTGCGGGCTGCGCAAACACGCAAAAAAATAAAGAAAAAGCATTTGATACCTTCTCTCTCCCCCATTGTTATCTCACTCTCCTATCTCCTACTCTCCCGTTCTTTCCTCCTGGCTGGAATCATCTAGGCTTATGTTAAATGTGTTGCTTATTTGAACAATGATGCACAGCTGCCTCTAATGTAGCCTAATGATATATCCCCACTGCAACTTTAGTTTATATTGGAGTGTCCCTTGTAGTGCTGTTGTAGTAGGACTGGACACACTCACTGTATCTATCTAGTTGTCATTTAATGTTCTCTCATGTATAGCCTATGAAAGGGCAGGCAAAAAATATGAATTGTCTGAGCTAAACCGAACCTGTATGTTGCTGAATGGTTCCGTTCGCTCCGTTTCTCTCTCTCTCGTTCTCGCTCTCTCATTGATATAATTGCCCGGTATAGGAAGTTTAGCCTAGGATATGTATTTATTTGGTTATTTTATTGTTTTGAGGTGTACTCCTGAGTCTCCTCCATCAGCTGTCATTGAGTATAGAAAGATACAAAATCATCACGGAACGACAAGCAGGAGAGGGGACAATCCGTTGTCATTTTGTTGTAGATTTAAAAGCAGCATATTAGACTATATTGACTGTATATGTCTTGGATTTTACCTGCAATGCTCCTGAGAGGGTTATGGCGTGAGTAACAACAGACTTTAACATTAGACTATGAATGAAATGCTGCCAGATGTATTATAAATTGTAGAAAACGGCCCATAACACTCCCTCCCTCGCTCCATTACGCATGGTGCACTGTGCGTGCCCTTTCTCTCCATTGAGTTTTATGAATCCATTACAATCAATATTGCAGCGGTTGCAATAATATAACATTCCAAATAATCAGTAACATGTAGGCTATAGCCATGTCTGTCAAATAATCTTTTATTTCAAGGCAATACAAAGCTATATGCCTACAGTAGGCCTATGATACCAACGTTGGGTCCGGTGTATGTTATGATGCCTACTCTTGCCTCAGTTCCCCATGTCCCCATTGTCATTTCTCAAGCGATTGCTCTAATTCAAATTAGTATTTATTCTGTGAACTATTTTCCTGTATGACCCTACAGTCCAAACGGGACGCCTCCCCAAGTAACTCTCCCCTATGCATTGTACAATATTCAGCCCTTGGTAAGGAGTTTGAACGCACAATAAAATAACATTGGTATATCCTCATATAGCGACCCAAAATTGGCCACTACTTTCAAGGACATGCCCAGAGTTGTCTACAAACATCCTCCTAATATAAGACAAACAGTTGTCAAATCAGATCTCATCCCTAAAATGCCAGAATCATATTTTTTTGACTCAAATACCCGAAGGCAATTACAGATGCGCCCGTTGCGCACAATGTAATTTCACCGAAAAGAGCTACACTTTTACGCACCCACTAACAGGGAAACGTTTTGATATCAAGGGCACTATATCATGCACAACCAAAAATGCATTTCCGAACACAGAAGCAGCATTCGCAACCAAGATCCAAAGAGCCCAGTTGCAATGCACTTCATGTCCGCTAATCACAATGTGATAACTCTCAGATATCATGGTATTGAACATGTTAAATGCCCTAGACGAGGAGATCTTGATAGATTGCTGCTACAGCAGCAATCTATCAAGATCTTTTTCTTCATATTACCTTCATTCTTTTTCTTCATATTACCTTCCAACCCAGCACCTCAATGAAGTGATGTGCGTATTCTATTAGTTTTTACCTGTATGATATGTTACTCCCTTTCTATTATACTAGACCATACCCGGTCGGCGCAGCGCAGCCGTGGGGGGATATGCGCACATGATCTGGCAACCCGGGAGGCAGTTCGTCCCATAGCTGGGCAGCCCCGTAACCATGGCGACAGTGTTTGACAGAAAAACGCTAATAAGAAGCTGAGATTTGATGAAATTGAAAAACGGGCTTCACAGTTGTGTTCAGATGGTAATGGTCAATGGCTGTGTGCAAAATCAGAGCAATTGGTCCAGCCAGTGAGGAGAACCGGGTGTCTTCACCACCACTACAGAGGTTACTAGAATTATAGTAGGATGCTTGCATGGCTGGGGCGCACTGACGTGCCATGGACACATGTCTTTCTAGACTTTTGCGAGAAATATAGAGAACATTGTGGTTCTCTCCGGCAGCTTTAGATAATTGCAGGCCATATTCATTATATAATTTACATTTATCACTCACACACTTCTGAGACCCAACCGGAGTGGCCATAATGTTGATTATTATTGTCTACGCCAGGAGACATTGTTTTCACTTTCCGTGAAACAAGCTAACATTGGTCAAGCCTCACGTGACACGTGACAATACGGTGAAATAGTGTGTCACTTTGAAAGAGTCTGTGCCTCTTTCAAAGTGAGGTAAGACAGGAATAATCACGAAATGGCTGAGAAATGGCGGATACTGTAACAATTGGATAGGACACTTACACAGACAGGACAGATAGGACACTTACATAGGACACTTACATAGACAGGACGGATAGGACACTTATACAGACAGGACGGATAGGACACTTATACAGACAGGACGGATAGGACACTTATACAGACAGGACGGATAGGACACTTACACAGACAGGATGGATAGGACACTTACACAGACAGGACGGATAGGACAGTTATACAGACGGATAGGACACTTGTGTCATGTTACTATGACACAGTAACATGTTCTATTTTTTGTAAGAATTAGAACATAAGAATTAGAACATTCCCAACATTCCCAACACAAGTCTGCTGGCGGTGTGCTCCGAGGAGCACTTTTTCTAGTTATCATTTTATTGACAATGACAATACAGGATAATTACTTATATCACAGTAACAATTCATTTATTTTATAGGGTGTATATGTCACCATACAGTACCTCCCTATTACAGCTACTGGAAATGTCTTGGACCCACAATGTTGTTTTCTATTACATTTTATTATTGAATGCACCATTATAGTTCCGTTGATCCAAGTCACAACACATTTGATTGATCGATCATTACAATTAACATGCTCTGATAATGCATTCAGCCCAGCCATCTGACCACTTAAGACTGCAGTCTTAAGTGGTCACATGGGTGAGACACTCTTGAGATTTCCAAGTGGGCCCTGGTCCAGAAAAGGATAGAATCTGCTGCACTATACAATCTATCTACAGTGAAACGTTAACGGCACTTAGGCCAAAGATGGCCTCTGATTGTTGTCCACATCCCAATAGTCTGTGACCAAACGTTCCAGGGTGAGTGAGCACTCTGAACACTTGAGGTCACACAGCTCAGCATAGTCTATGTTATTTTGTACATAAAACCTAAATCCAGCATAGAGGGTCTGGGTGAATGTGACCTGGACTCTGTAGATGAGGGTCATGGTTTCAGAGACATTGTAGAAGCACAGAGTACCTGCACTGTGGTCCAGGTACACTGCTACTCTAGATGACACCGGGCCTGGGATTTTAGTATTATCACCTCTGTGTACAAATTCATGATGCCCTCTGCCGCATCGTAAAGACCAAGAGCTATCATTGTATCCAAATTGACGTTGATCTCTCTTTATATCTTCATATGAGACTGCTATATCAACCTTTCCATTCCACTCTACCTCCCAGTAACAGCGTCCAGTCAGACCCTCTCTACTCAGAACCTGAGCGTTCCGTCTTCCTCCGCGGAATCTCTCTGGGTGACGATGATACGTTTGATGTTCGCTGATGCTTGTTACTTTTCTGTTCTCTTTTGACAGATACAGGAAATGATTAGTCGTGTTTGGATCCAGTGTGATTGGACGTGCGTACTGTAAGAACTCAGCTCTGGCCTTGGGTTCTTGTGGTCTTGACAGTAAAACTTCCGCTCTATTCACAGTCTCTGAGATGTGTGTCCCTTCGTCTTTAAGAATGTTCTCCAGCTTGTCCCTGACCTTTGACACAGCCACAGTCACATCGTCAAAGTAGCTCCAAGGACGGACATTACTGCTGACCGGGGGTGTAGATTCTGATTCATGGATCCTTGAAAAGGAGGTGATCCTGCGTAGAAAATGGATGTGATCCTCTGTGTGTGAGAGCTGCTGCAGCTCAGCATGTCTCCTCCTCAGTCCAGTAGCCTCCTGCTCCACAACCTTCCTCTGTTCTTCAACGCGACTCACTTCATGTTTCTGCCGTTCTCTGATCAGCTGTTTCACCTCAGATTGTCTTCTCGTAATGGAAGTGATCATGTTCTCAAAGATGGTGTCGCTGTACTCCGCTGCTGTATCGGCATAGTCGCTGATGGACTCCACCTCCTGCTGAAGCACCTTCACGTCTTCCTCGCTCTTCTGGATTCTCTGCTGGGTGCTCTGCTGACTCGCATCGACTTCTTTCTGTCGCTCGGTCCTTCCTGCTTCAGCTGAGATTATATCATGACCTTTGTGTTCTCCCACAGAGCACAGACAACAGATACACTGCTGATCGGTGCGACAGAAAAGCTTCCTCACCTCGTCGTGGCGAGAGCAGACGTTCTCGTGAAGCTCGGCGGAGGCTTTGACCAGCTTGTGTTTCTTAAAGGCAGGAGATTGGTGGTGAGGCTGGAGGTGAGTGTCACAGTACGAGACCAGACACCGAAGACAGGTCTTCACAGCTTTCAGTTTTCTCCCGGTGCAGTCGTCACATGCCACATCTCCAGGTCCAGCATAGCAGTGATCAGGAGGAGGCGCATCTTGGAGTCCTGTCTTCTTCAGGCTCTCCACCACCTCAGCCAACATTGTGTTTTTCTTCAGAACAGGTCTCAGCGTGAACGTCTGTCTGCACTGTGGACAGCTGAATCTCCCTCTTTGATCATCCTGATTCCAGTAACGCTCAATACATTTACTGCAGTAGTTGTGTCCACAGGGAACAGTCACTGGATCATTCAGTAGATGCAGACAGATAGAACAGCAGAACTGATCCTGGTTCAACTGAACGTCTTGCTGTGCCATTTCATCACACACTGTCTGACAAACAGACTGGGTTGGATATATCAGAAATTATATGGGAGGTCCTTACTTCCGTCCTTCCTGACTCTCTCTCTCTCTCTCTCTCTCTCTCTCTCTCTCTCTCTCTCTCTCTGGAGTGAGGAGTGAGTTTAAAGACACAGTGTCCTCATGTTTAAATATGACTCAGCAGTTCACCTCCCATGTTGAATTTATAAAACAGTTAAAACCCTGACGAAAATGGAAAGATACTGGAATACTCAGTCACTGACTTATTTCTCACCTCTCTCTCTCTGTGTCTCACTCACACACACACACACACACACACACACACACACACACACACACACACACACACACACACACACACACACACACACACACACACACATACACACAATCTATTGTCCCACATCAAACGGAAACAATCGTAATCGTGAAGAATCGTAATCGAATCGTGAGATAGCAGATGATTCACAGCCCTACTCGGTACCCAGCCTTTTTTACAGTTTATTTTCTGTGGACAAACATTCAGCGAAGATAGCTGATCTACATGCCCACACCGTGTCTACGCGTTGTGAACTTGTAGATCGGCTATTTTCGATGAAGAGATTTGGTGTGTAGAGGGACAAAAAGATGACGGCATACAGACCCCTAGGAGACTCCAGTCAAGTATAAGAATACAGGGATTAAGTAATACAACTCCCAGATCAGAGCAGCAACACTATCATTAGTGTAACAGTGATTTATTTTTCTTCAGGAGAGCAGTAGCAGCTCATTAGTGTTGTATATTATAGTAAAATGATGGAATACTTTATCAAAGTGTTCATTCATCATCAGTGGCAGTCGTCTATGATCAAATCATCTTCATATTCACTCTGCTCACTGTTTACCAGCAGCTAATCTCTGAAGAACAGATTCAGAGCTGCGCTTGAATCTGTCGGGAGCCCCGTTGAGAACCCATGCACATTGGCTACAAGTGGGCGGGCCTTCAGATCAGGAAGCAGGCCGTACTTTACCCAATCAAATGTAGTGGGCGGGATTTACATCTGTGCGCTCGCTTCCCACTGGAAACAAACCGAAACTCATTTAACAATAGCGTCTATATCCTACTATAAAGGAGAGGAGAGGAGAGGAGAGGAGAGGAGAATTTGAACCCCCAGGCATGCAGCCAAGGCATGTTTCACAGCACAGCAGTATTATGTTACGGCCACCAGGGGGCACTGACGTAACGTTTAACCTTTAATGTTTTCCAGGCCAAGGACCCCTTAGCTGAGAGAGAGAGATGAAGCAGGGACCCCCTACTACTGTACATGTAGTATATAATTGTGTTGCAGATTAAACTTTTCCATAGATTTCATAGATAGCTTCATAGACTTGTTTGACAGCATTATCATCGGTGTTCTGTAAACACATTGTTGTTTTTAGTTTGCATGTTGTCTTCTTATTCATATGTGTGGAATTCATTTAACCAGTTAGACCCTCAATACTTAGCAGACTTCATCTTAATTGGCTCTGTACTTGGTCTGCTTTTTTCCCCCTCTACGCCAAACCTCTTCACCAAAAATAACAGCTCTACAAGCTCACAATGCGTCGCTGCGCTACGCCTTGTGAGCTTGTAGATCTACTATTTTTGGTGAACTTAAATCAACTTAAACCATAAATAAGTGGTTGATGTAAAAAAAAAAAAAAAAAAAAAAAAGTTCCTGTTGGTCTATTGGTATCATACTATTTTGTTAAATTGTGTTACCTTTCTAGCTTTGAAAAAAGAAACTATACTAAATCTGAATTTTACACTATAATTAAAAATGATGGGGGTGGGTGGGGGGGGGGGGGGGGGTTGCAATGTCCTCACAGCCACCGGCCCACAGGTTGTTGACAGAAATGTGTTGCCTCAGCTGACACGTGGCCTTAGAGGAACTGTACAGGATTAAAGCCATCCTGCTGGTGGATTAGTGTGTTATGGTGCATATCATCATGTAGCCTACTGACTGATAAACATCACCACAATGTGCTTGTAGTGTCCAGTGTTAATTTCATAGACTAATACTGTGACAACAAATGTTCGTCGCCTACCTTTTTTCACTGGCAAAAGCTAAATTAAAACTAAATAAAAACTAAGCTCTGATGACTAAAACTATATGACTAAATATATTGACAATTTCATCAACAAATAAAAACTAGACTAAACTGTTAGTGAGGGACTAGTGGAGAAGAGATCCAGTGGAACTAAAAGAGAAGTCACTATATGTTTGGTTGCGCTCTGGTGCTGCGCTCTGAAAATAGCAGATCTACAAGCTCACAACATGTGAGCTTGTCGATCGGCTATTTTCAGCATGCAACCAGGTGTACAATCAATCACAACGCCATCAAGGCACTGCCAAAATAATGTTTTGTCGACAAAATCAACTGTAGATTTAGTCAACTGTTAAAGTTACACACTTACACACCGGGGCGATTTTTTTCATGCGAATAATGCGTTTTTTTTAAACCTTATAAAGTCAATGCAAGCTTACATGGAGCAAAAAAGCGAAGAAGCGAAGCAAAAAAGCGTCTTTTAATTATTCGGAACGAGTCCGAATTTTGCGTATATTCGCATATTCGCCGGTGTGTAACCGCCTTTAATCTTCTGATATTTAGTTGACTAAAACTAGACTCAAATTTTAACTTTTCAGATGGCTGTCAAAATGAACACTGTTCTGCACCACAGTTAGGGTTGAGATCCGGAACCAGAGGAGCCTAATCCAACATTTAGGAACCGGATTATGTACCGTCACATTGGGAACCGCTTGCGGGACCGGTTTATAACACACTGTCAGAGCTGGTATGTGGACTTCACGTCTGCTGTACAATTACAATACTGGTGGTTCTCAAACTGTTTATTTATTTATTTGTCATAACTCATAACTCTGAGAGTGTTCAAATGGAACCACAGTAACACACGGGTGTGTAACTCTGTAAGGGGCCATTTGGAACCCCCTCAAGGAACCATGAGCCTCAGGGTCCCTGGACCACACTTTGAGACCCACTGGTGTAGCAGAGTGTTTCCAGTGAGCTAACATGCACAATATCAGCACCCTGACTCTGTTTGACCAGAATGGAGCAGAGCCTTCATTAGTATCATTGGTAACACCTGTGAAGGAAGTAAGGAAGAGGCCCTATTTATTTTTAATACATTTTTATTGCTGATGAGGCAGCAGGAGCATGAAGGCTGTCAGAGATGATTTATCAGAAATGTTTGTGGCACCTGTGAGTGCCACAAACATGAGAGGCTCCATGAGACCAGGGTGAATGAGGTGTGAAAGACTATAAGGTTCTCGGGACCCCTAGGGGTCCTCATGTAGTTGTATCTAAACAACACTGATGACAGTGCCATCAAAAGTCTATATGAAGTTATCGATGTCCCTGATTCATCTCTCCAAGGGGTTCTTCGCCTGAAAAATGTTGAAGACCCATGAGGGCAAGGCGATATTTTCCCCAGGTTCTTGCTTTTGGAATACTTATTGGAGATCAGATTAGAAGAAGAGACTGTGGATTACTGGGTTGAAGGACATCTTGTGGACGGACTTCCCGGAAGAGTTGTGGACTGAAGGTAAGGACAGATGTTCATATTTTGCCTTGACTGCAGCATACACTGGCCCGGCATTAATAGTTTTCTTTCAGACATTTTCCATTGGGTTTGGTATTTTGGTTGTTTATGGACAGTGTCAGGACACTATTAAAGAACTGCTGAATATGTCATTTGTATATCCTATTGAGACATGTTTGGTTTGGCTTATGAAAAGGATTTTGCAAACTGAAGCATTATCCATTTTTGAATAACAACAGGTTTTCTTTTTTATTTCATTAATAAAATCGCCGTCCTAAATGTTGTTGTCCTCATAAGTGTAGTAATACAAGTGTGTGTGTGTGTGTGTGTGTGTGTGTGTGTGTGTGTGTGTGTGTGTGTGTGTGTGTGTGTGTGTGTGTGTGCGTGCGTGCGTGTGTGCGTGCCTGCGTGTGCACGCACTTGTGTGAATCTACGGTGTCTGTCTGTTTTTCACTGCACCAGTCCGACTCCAATCAGGTCTCTCACACACTCTGTCATCAATCCCCCTACCCCCCCCCCCTCCCCCCTTCCCCCTCTTCCCCCCCCTACCCCCAACCCACCACCCCTCCCCCTCCTCCCTTCCTTTCCCAGCCCAGCCCCCTCTTTCCATTGGTTGACCTAGTGGGGTTACTATGGGAACTACAAGGAGAGAGGCTGCCACGCAAGATGTGGGGTACAGCTTGTGAATGGGGCTAGGGCTCATGCACGCACACACACGCGCACGCACGCACACACGCACACACACACACACACACACACACACACACACACACACACACACACGCACACACACCAAAAATAACCCCATCAATATTTAATGTTTTTTTTCTGATATGAGTATTTCTTTAAGTAATGACTCATCTTTTTCCTCTTGTGATGTCTCAAGGCTCACTAACAAGCAGCTTCACAATATAAACACCTCATGTCAGTGATTCTCAAGCTTTTACATTTCAAGGATCCCCATAACTCTGAGTGTGTGCAAATGGAACCAACCCTTACGGGTCCGCTTGGTTCCATTTGCGACCCGTTGTTGCGCTTGTACATCGAAACAAAATCGGTGTATGACACACAACAAAGTTTAAAGTATAGGGAAAATTCGAACCCGAAACCTGACCTGTCTAATCCTGACCCCAACCTGGATCTTTTAATAGCTTAACTGTAAACCTCTGTAAAAATCTCTAAAATATATACATATTATCATATTTTTTACCATAAAACACTGTGTTCGTATAGACGCTCGACAAGGCCGTAGCACCGCGATGGATTCAAACCCCCAGACAGTGGCAATTAAGGGGCTCCCAGACCGCACCGAATCGGTGAATACTATGGCTCTTAAAAAATAGCAGATGTAGCCTACATGCAATGTGTCACATCGTGATGGATTATGAGCTTCTAGTACTTTTACTTTTAGTACTAAGGCAGTGGTTCCCAAACTTGGGGTCGGGACCTCCAGTGGGGTCCGCAAATTATTTTGGGGGGTCCCCAGATGATTAGTTCAATGTGCAACATTGTTTTCTCACTCAACAGTAAACAAACCAACATACAGTGTACGTGTATACAGGGTATCAGCTAATTTCTAAAGTTAAAATTTGGATCTTTTAATACCAAATTGGCCAAATTGTCAAGTAATACGTAAGAAAGAGGCAAACATTGTGAGCCGTTGTGTGCTTGTAGTTAATTGGCTATTTTCACAATATTTATCTGTGGAATCGAGTCAAACTAAATGTAATGCCTCAACTCCTACAATTCCAAGTGTTTGTCAGGGTGGGGGGTCCCCAGTTAACATATGATTGATTTGGGGGGTCGCGGCCTGAAAAGTTTTGGAACCCTTGCTCTAACGGCCTTGCCTCATGCCCATAATCTTATTAGGCTTTCTTTTTCTTTTTACATTTTAACTAATGAAAATAGTCGAAAATAATCAGAATTGTTAGTCTATTCTCCCCTTCCTCTCCATCCATCCATCCACAAACACACACAGACGGCATTTATGCACCTACACAAACATAGACATACATGCACACATAGGCTTTCTTTTTCTTTTTACATTTTAACTAATGAAAATAGTCGATCTACATCGACGCGTTGTGAGCTTGTAGATCGGCTATTTTCGATATATTTTAAATAAAAAATGCCCAATAATATTAGGCATAAGGGAGCGAACAACAAGCGGGCAGATACTGGCGCTGAGGAGGATACTGGATCGAAGGAGTAAGGGAGCGGAACCTGTCAGACGTGATCACCTTCATTGACTTCCAAAAGGCTTTTGACACCATCCACCGGGGAAAACTCATGAACGGGCCTATACAGAGTTACTGAGAAGATGGTTCAGATGATACAAGCTACAGCCAGACTAGAGCCAAGGTTCAAACCCACAACGGTGACACCAAAGACTTTGAGATCCTAGCGGGCGTCCTACAGGGTGACACTCTGGCCCCCGTCCGGTTCATTATAGTGATGGACCATGCCCTGAGACTCAGGAATCAATGGCAGAGAGAGGAGGCACTGGGGTTCACTCTGGTCCCGAGGAAGTTGAGGCGAGTACAACCGATCGTGATTACTGACCTTGACTACGCAGATGACATTTTCCTAATCTCGGATACAGCAGAGAAAGGAAGGGAACTACTACTGGACAAAACCATTGCCACTGTGGACGGGACGGTGCTCGAGCCAGTCGAGGACTTCAAATATCTCGGGCCTGGACAGGAACAGGACCTGAAGGTCTGGAGGGCCTGGAATGCCTTGGATGGGATGAGGAGAGTATGGAAATCAGACATGGGAGAAGACCTCAAGAGGCGGCTGTTCGTAGCTACAGAGGAGTCAGTACTGCTGTATGGGGCCGAGACATGGACCCTCACAGCACAACCAGGAAAGGGCCCTGGATGGAGTCTACACAAGAATGCTACGCACTAGGTGTCACATGGACGGACCACATCAGAAATGTGATCCTCTATACGGGGACCTACCACGGGTCACAGACAAAGTCAGAGAGAGGAGGATGAGGCTGGCAGGGCACTGTGTCAGGCACCCGGAACTGGTGGCAAGCAAAACTGACCCTGTGGGAGACAACAGGGCAAAGCTAAGGAAAGGCAGGAAGTGCACCACCTACGTAGAAGCACTGCAACGCGACAGCTTAGCTAACAACACTGTAGAGCTCAAGACCCTGACGCTAGACAGGAGAGTATGGAGGGAAGTGATTCAGGAGTCCCCAGTTGCTGTTGGCTAGACCGCACTCTTGCGTCGCATTGCATCACATAAGGTTTAAAGGCGCCGCGCAAGATGGGGCCCTAAGTATTTTGATGGCGATACTTTTGTACTTTTAATTAATAAGTAACATTTTGAAACAGGGTATTTTTATATTGTGGTATTGCTACTTTTTCGTAAAGTCTGAGTACTTCTTCCACCACTGGTAGACTGCTTACATGGCTAATAGATTTGTCATGTGGTTCCTCCTAATCGCTAGACCCTTAATGGCTTTTTTCCCCCTCATAATGTTTTCATGCTGTGGATTACTGATGGGTAATCCACAGCATTAGATGTATCGCATGTCAGAACATTAGATCTGTACATTTCTGATGTGAACAGTTCTAATTAGAACTGTACAGTTATAATGTGATTTGTAACAAAACAAAACATAGATGTTGAGGTATAGGATGTTCTGTGTCTGTGTTACATTATTCTTCTGCATACAAACAAACAAGAGAGCAACACATACAGTACAGTAGCAACCATTCACCCCTTTACTGCCGTGGTAATTAATCAGAATTGTTAGTCCCTTCTCCCCTTCCTCCCCATCCATCCATTCACAAACACACACAGACGGCATTTATGCACCTACACAAACATAGACATACATACACACACATACAACCACACACAAACATGCATGCATGCACACACACACACACACACATACAGAAACATAGACGCAATACTCAATCAAATGAGTCATTGGCTCATTGCGAACATACCAGCGACAAGCAGCAGATTAGTGGTGAGGTCAGCACACGCACACACACACACACACACACGCGCGCGTACAAACTGCACACCAGCCTTGTCGCTGCCTCTCAGTATCACCAGCTTTGACCTAGTGAGTGTTATGGTCTTACGTCAGCCTTTTACATCAACCTCAATGTTCAGAGAGAGAGAGAGATAGAGAGAGAGAGAGAGGGAGTGTGTGACGTGTGCGTTAGAGAGGGAGAGAGATGCTTTTTGCTGTGCCATTACAAAGGGGATTCGCACTGCACCAAATCCTCCTCCCCTCACGCACATGCAGAACACACACACACACACACACACACACACACACACACACACACACACACACACACACACACACACACACACACACACACACACGCACACACTCTACATCAACACGTGCATCCTCTTTCAAACAATGACAGTCTCCTCCCTCTCATCAATATACAGGGCACACACACACACACACACACGCACACACACACACGCGTGAGCGCTCACACACACACACAGGTTTGCATTACTATACTTTTGAGGACAAACATTTTAGGACAACATTGAAAAGAGCTGACAATTGGCGTGCAATAGCAGATCTACAAGCTCACAACAACACGTGGTGTTGGGAGCTTCTACATCGTCTATTTTTCGGTTTAAACGTTTAAAATGGGGAAAACCCTAACTCCGAAACCTGGCCTAAATGTCTAACCCTGACCCTAACCTGAATATTTTTCTAATTGTAAACCTATGTCTAAAAATATATATATTTGAACCATAAAAATATTTTACTTGTAAGGAAAATGTTCCTCACAATGTCTAGTTCTGAAATGCTACTATACTTGTGGGGACATTTGGTCCTCAAAAGCATAGTAAAACATGCACATGCGCACGCACGCACGCACGCACGCACGCACGCACGCACGCACGCACACACGCACACACACACACACACACACACACACACACACACACACAGGTGTTGTATTGACGAAGAGGGAATTAGCGGCTCTCTCTCTTTGTCACGCTGGCTCTCTATCCATCTTCATCTCTCTGCCTGGCGGGCAGATTGTGAGCGAACAATAACACGTCCGCCATGCTTTATCCTAGCATTCAATACCATTGATATTAACCCCTTCATCCCCGAGACAGTCAGAGCTCAGATATCTCTCTGAGTGACAACGGAACCAAAAAGCCAGTGGTGGGAAAAGTATTCAAATGTTTTACTTAAGTAAAAGTATCAATACTGCAATGTAGAAGTACTCCGTTACAAGTAAAAGTCCGGAATTCGAAATTGACTTGAGTAAAAGTACAAAAGTATTGGTATCAAAATGTATGTACCAAAAGTAAATGTACTAAAATGTTTGAAAATAGCAGATCTACAAGCTCACAACGCGTCACGTTTTTTCAAATATCCTCTGCATAAAATAGGGCGGAAGTGGTTAATGTATGTTTCATAATATAATAATTTATACCTGCAAAGTAACTAGTAACTTAAGTTTTCAAATAACTGTAGTGGAGTAAAAGTACAATATTTGCCAAACCCAAACCCAAACAATTGGATTTGCATCTCTACTCGTTCTCTCCCTCTTCCACCACCCCCGCTCCCACCATCCCCCCCAGGGGATTTGATCTACAGGGAGGGAAAGAGGGAGGGATGGAAGAAGGGAATTGATTGGATTGAAGGGATCCATCATGTTTCTGCCAGCGAGACAAGAAAATCCTGTAAACGGAAAACTGTGTCTCATATGTGTGTGTATGCAGGTGGTGTGTTTGCCTGAGGTCCTCAAACATTTTCATTCATTCATTAAAATGAATATATATTTGGATCTTGGTCCCCCATTTTCACATTTGGCAAAAATAGCAGAATTACAAGCTCACGTATACGTGGCATTGTGAGCTTGTTGATTGGCCTATGTATAAGTTGTAAGTGGTCAAACTACTTTGATAACAAATCTTGCATGGGAGCCCTGGGGGTCCCCAGGCCGCACTTTGAGAACCGTGTGTGTGTGTGTGTGTGTGTGTGTGTGTGTGTGTGTGTGTGTGTGTGCCATTAATGCTGAGCATACAGTACAAAGAGTCAGGAGTTGTATCAACCAGCGCAAACACAGTTTTATTCATTAAATATGAAAAGTGAAACAGTTTTCACTCTGTGAACGGCAAAAACAGTCATCAAAAGAAGGGAGACAAAAGAATGTTGTTTTTTGTTGCAGAGAACAATCACGTGAACAGCCAGGTTTATATCATTCCTGTCGGGCAGAAACCTTGTATCTCCTTTTTTTTTGTGTAAATAAATGCCCTACTTCGTCATACTATAGTGTCACTCAAACTTGTCAAAAATAGGGAAAGTCTGTCTGTGGAGTTTTATAAATGTTGAACCAATGAAAAGTATAAAAAAAAGAGCTTGTGACTAAATAATAACTACATTGGATTCATTTTTCTATTACCTGAAAAGTAACAGTTTTGGACATACAGGGTTTGCACCCGACAGCCACGATATTCAGGAGAAAAACAGAAGTAGTAGTAAATGAACCAGATGCATAAACATGGTGACCTGATGTGGGACTTGCCATTATTGCCGTTTATTTGCGCAGCAAACTTGAACATTGAAGGTTTTTGCTGTATGTAGCAGACA
>NC_139959.1:37862554-37995054 GCF_963454915.1 Gymnoscopelus microlampas | reverse complement strand
GCGTAAAGAAGGGGACGTGACTGTGCAGGGAGAACAAGTACACTGCACTGCCTGTACTACAAGCACACCATCCATTAACAATTTACAAGTCTTTCTCTCTCCCTGGTAACAACACTGATGAAATACAGGCTGACCAAGTGTTGTGTGATTGCATCTGCAGTAATGCACTGGGTACAAAAAAAAACATGAAATTGATTGTCGGATGGTTCTCAAGATACGCGAATAACAGACGTACAGACATACAGAGATTCCGTGCATGTATTGTACAGATACAGATAACACACATTTGCTCAAGCATGCACACAAGCATCCACCCAAGCTTTGGCATAAAGCTCCAGTAACAACCCCAGTCTGAAATGACTACAGTTCTTGATAGGCCTGTCACAATTATTACATAATCGCCTAATCACAATTGTTTCCATGTTGAAGAATGTTCATGTATTTTCAAACATTTTCTAAAATAGTGAAAATTGCAGAACGCGAGATCGGCTAATTTTGCTATGTTTTTTTTTAAAGTATAAAGTTACAGTATTAAATATGTCAGTCATTTCCTTGTATATGTAGGTTATTTGTCATATCGGCCATTTGCAACTTCACATCCTAAAGCCAAACAGAAATGTAATTTATATTCATTTTATTCCAGTGTTCACCGACAGAAACACAATGAAATCGTTAATCGCAATTATTTGAGTGACAATAAAAATTCCATTTCATAATGGTGAAAGCCCTAGTTCTTGACATGAAAGTGCCAGTGAAGAGGCAGTAAATAAATGCACTCAGTACATAGCCTCTGTCTTCTTCATTCCATATGCAGGTTATATCCCCTGCTATACGTTCCCCTGAGGTGTGATCACTCGGCCTGCTCCAGATGAATGAGGGAAGGAAGTGTTCTGCCTGCAAGACGTAGGCTACGTGCTCCTCTGAGTGTAACGTCTGGGATTCAAACATCGCCAAACATCGTAACCGCTAGCCTAAAGGGGAATCCTGGGTGTTACATTGGTGCTGGGGCCAGGTCCTGTATCTAGAGGGGTCTGGGGGTAAGTCCTGTATCTAGAGGGGTCAGGGGGTAAGTCCTGTATCTAGAGCACTGGTTCCCAACCTTTTTAGCTCGAGTCTCGAGACCCAAAAAAGAAATTTGATGTCTCCGCGGGTCACAAAATATCTCAGAAAGTACAGTACTGATAATAATACTTTTAGAGTTAACTCTGGTTGTGCGGCTCATCAACAATGACAGTACCTACGAAAAAAGCCCATCGTTGTTGTTGTGTGGAAACCTTGCACGTCCACCATTCCTTTTTCATTATTATTCAAAAATAAATAAAGATTGTGAAAATAGCAGATTTACAAGCTCACAAGCAACATAAAAAGGTCAAATATGGAAATACATGGTTTCTTTCTTTTCTATGAATTGAATGGAACCAATGGGTCAATCCTTTTAGCATTGTATTTGTATTAAACTGTACTTTCTGTGCTTTTTTTTGGGCAAACTGTTAATTAAGTATTCAATCAATCAATCAATTCCGTCCGAGCAAAGCCATGTCCCTCAGTAGGGACTGTGACCTCTGGGTCAGGGTCACCGTCACAGGTCAGTCACGTACCATTCATATCAATCATTGATGTCTGACGCACACAACCAATGAGATTATGGGATCAATCTGAGTTGGAGAATCGGATAATTTGATCAATGTGAGATAGGGTATTTGATTATCCGATCCAAGTTTTCAAAGTGGTGTGTGTGTGTGTGTGTGTGTGTGTGTGTGTGTGTGTGTGTGTGTGTGTGTGTGTGTGTGTGTGTGTGTGTGTGTGTGTGTGTGTGTGTGTGTGTGTGTGTGTGTGTGTGTGTGTGTGTGTGTGTGTGAGAGAGTGTGAGATTTATTTTGCAGGTCGTTTTCATTCAGCTAGAGATCAGTGTTTCTCAATGGGAGCGGTGCCCATGTATGTATGAATGAATGTATGGCGCCCTCCAGGGGGCATTCAGAGAACATCAGGAGCACTAGATACAATAAAAGGGGGTCATTGAAGAGCTCTTGGGGACAATAGTGCAGACAGATGTGAGCTTTTAGATATGCTATTTTTTTTGTGTGTGCTATTTTCAAAAGATTTTTATACATTTGAAAACGTGTGAAATGGGACATAAGTACATTTTGCTACCAATACTTTGGTGCTGTTCTCAAGTAAATTTTGAATTCCGGTCTTTTACTTGTAACAGAGTATTTCTACATTGCAGTATTGATACTTTTACTTAAGTAAAATATTTGAGTACTTTTTCCACCACTGGCCGTACTGCTCATCACTTCATGCAAGAGGTGACAGTCGTCTGACTTCATTTGTTGTTTCCTATCAGTTTATTATACGGAGGTCTAACAGACTGACATTGTGTTGTGTGTTCCTGTCATGAATGCAGCCAAAATAGGGTAACACATTTTCATGCGTTTTGTTTTTATTTGCTTTTAACCGTATGAACCCTTGCATCCTGATTCTGGGCACGTCATGATGATCATTCTGAAAAAAATATTTTGCGATAAAAGCAGATCTATAATAAAGCACACAGTGTGTTGTATTTTATTTATTATTTGCCCTGAAATTTGAAGGTTGGGGTTTGACTCCCTGTCTGGGTCATACCAAAGACTATATAAAGGGCACCCAGTGCTTCCCTTCTTGCCACTCAGCATAGGGGGTAAAATGGGGGTAAAATCCCCAAATTAATGTGTATTTGGCCACGGATCCCCATCTGTAAATATTTTGTGCCAGTGAAGATTATTCCATATTTTTTAAAACAATTCAAAACTAGCCGATCGACAAGCTACGTTTGACACATTCACTTGTTGATATGTCAAATCAAATGTAGTTTGAAAGTAAGAGTGTTGTTTTAACTCAAACCTTGAGAGCATCAAACATCAAAGACAAGTGTCCAGAAGGAGATTTGAACCCAGGTTTATTGTCATTTCACTGACAGCTGCACTAAACAGTTGTCTAAAGCACCAGGTCCACTAGGGGGCAGCAGACATGCAGGCACTTGGTCAGATGATGGAATCAATGTCATTGTCATCTCATTAGCTCTGACATATTAAGGAAATAATGTACGATAAATTATGATTGTGTGTTTTCATACCAGTAAATAATGTACAACAAATGATGATTCTGTGTGTTTTCATACCGGTAGTAGTTCTTCTCAGCAACCAAACAAAACCACCTGGAAAGAAAGTGACGCTTACAGAAGAGGAAGCAGTTCCTGAATATATAGAGAGTATTGGCGCCCTCCAGTGGGAACAACATGCAACTACACCTGTAAATCACACATCTCTAGTAACCCTATGACTCTAGGGTTACACTAACATACATTATGTTACACATAGCAATGATTACCAGTGGTGGAAAGTAACTTTGTACATTTACTCAAGTACTGCACTTAAGTACAATTTTGAGGTACTTGTACTTTACTAGAGTATTTCCAATTGTCTATACTTTTACTTTACAATTTACATTACAATTATTTGAAAACTTTAGTTCCTTACCAGTGGCTTTGACTTGTAACAGAATATTTCTACATTGCAGTATTGATACTTTTACTTAAGTAAGAAATGTGAGTACTAAGTAAAGAATGTAAGTACTTTTTCCACCACTGCTTTTAGGTGTATTTAGAAAACACAAACACTCACAACTTCAAAGACACTGGTATGGAACTCCTGGTTTGATCCCCATTTGATAAGAAAGACACAAGTAGGGAAAGTGAATTCACTGGAGGAAGTAGAATCTATGAAGTCAATATGAGTGTCTTATTTTCACACTGGAAAACGGAAATAGAGACTGTGGTTAAAAGGGGTTATGTGAAATGGTTTGATTCAGTCCTGGGGAGGTGAGGACATTTTGTACCCCATTTTAGAGGTATCTCTCTCCCCAGACGAGACCTGCATCACCGCCTCCAGTCATCCCGGTTCTCCATACATCTGGCCAGCTCATCTGTACTTTGCGCTCTTGCATCTTTCTTGAGTACATCCATTTATGTTAATGTGGGATGTCCTCGTGACCGGTGCCCCGTGTGTTGGTTCCCACAGCACCAATTTGCTGGCTGGCAGCTCTTGATGTCATTGGCAGTGTCCTGCTAGTCTCATTCTCCTGGATGCTATTTTCTCGCTCATCCTTGGTGTTCCCTCATACAGATTCGTGTTGGTAACATGTTCACTATACAGTCAGTCAAAGAGGACGCGACTGTCATGCATATAGTCCTTTCTGGGCACGACAGGCCAATAGTATTTCAAGAAGAACACCTGCTGTACAGTTGAAAGCAAATGTTTATCTGTCAAACTCATCCTAGACTTCATGCATGACTCACCAGTGGAATGAGGATTGATTGATAACAAGGCATTCCGCTGCTGAATCCAACATATTAATAGAAAAGATCATGTGTAAACAAACAAAATGTGAATTCACAACACTAGTGACAGTGCTGTCAAACAAGTCTATGAAATCTATGAAAAAGTTCTGCAACACTATTTTATTTTGTTATATGTTATATGTTATAGGATATCTGTCAAAAAAAATACTTCTGTTCATGCATGACTCACCGACAATCTTGTTTCCTGGTATTGAATTTATTTCAGTTTGACACTTAACCATTTATTGCAATGCCATTACATTCAGTTTGGCGGTGTGACTGTTCACCTGTGACTCTACAGATGTATCTGTGCACTAACCCCCCCAGAAGCAGAGCCTAAATACAGAGTTATTACTGTAACATTGAACCTTTCAATGGCATGAGATAAGATACACACATATCAACAGTATAATCCACAGAAGGGAGTGGTGGGAATTTGAACACTGGCAGGCTTGCAGAACGAGCATGTAGAATGAACAGTGAATGTTGGACTGCTTAAAAAACTTCTGGCTATTTGTAAGTACATTCATCGAGCTCTGGACTTAGTACATTTCTTTTTTTTCACCATTGTGTCACTACCGAAACCATTGTGTCACTACCGAAACATCCAAGTTAAATCCAAAAAAATCACCAAGTGTGGAGGCCAAAATCGTCCCCAAAAACCTGTTAGGAGTACGTTTCAGGCAATTTAGAGTTGATTGGTTGTACTTTGTAGTGACTTTTTTTGGTCCCTAACATTCATCGAGCTCTGGACTTAGTACATTTCTTTTTTTTCACCATTGTGTCACTACCGAAACCATTGTGTCACTACCGAAACATCCAAGTTAAATCCGAAAAAATCACTAAGTGTGGAGGCCAAAATCGCCCCCCCCAAAAAACCTGTTAGGAGTACGTTTCAGGCAATTTAAAGTTGATTGGTAGTACCAATTGGGTTAGGGTTAGGGTTACTAGCATTCAAACTAGGGTCACTACCGAAACCACCATTGTGTCACTACCGAAACCACCATAGGTCTCGATTTTTGTAACCCTTGGGAAAGTGGTAAAGTCAAACATTGGAATATCCAAGTGTGGAGGCCAAAATCTTCCCCCCAAAAAACTGTTAGGAGTACGTTTCAGGCAATTTACAGTTGATTGGTAGTGCTTTGTAGTGACTTGTTTTGGTCCCTAACATTCATCGAGCTCTGGACTTCGTAAAAAAAAAATTTCCACCATTTTGTCACTACCGAAACCACCATTGTGTCACTACCGAAACCACCATTGTGTCACTACCAAAACCACGATTGGGTTAGGGTTAGGGTTACTAGCATTCAAACTAGGGTCACTACCGAAACCACCATTGTGTCACTACCGAAACCACCATAGGTCTCGATTTTTGTAACCCTTGGGAAAGTGGGAAAGTTAAACATTGGAATATCCATAGGGACTCATAGGGTTACACTAACATACATTATGTTACACATAGCAATGATTACCAGTGGTGGAAAGTAACTATGTACATTTACTCAAGTACTGCACTTAAGTACAATTTTGAGGTACTTTTACTTTACTGGAGTATTTCCATTATTTTCCCCAAATATCCTCAAAAATAGCTGATCTATAGGTTCAAAACCATGTTACATTACATTACAGTCATTTAGGAGATGCTTTTATCCAAAGCGACTTACAGTAAGTGCATTCAACATAGGTAGGGAGCGAAACTACTAATCACCAGAAGTGCATTCTCTTCTAAAACAAAGAACCAAGAGTCGGACTGTTTAGACGAGTTGCACAGCTTTCAGACCGGTAAGAGGCGTGTCCGCTCAGATTCTGAGCGTAAGCTACATTCTGCGCACAAATACCAGGGCTCTGGCCCAGAAGTTCCTCGCCCCTCCCGTTTGTATGCGAGAGCTGGCGAAAACTTCTGGGAACTCAGATGAAGGTTTCTTTAAAGTAACTATATAGGATTAGTCATAGGGTTACTAGAGTTGTGATTTAGAGGTGTAGTTGCATGTTTTTCCCACTGGAGGGTGCAATACATTTAATACACTCTATATATTCAGGAACTGCTTCCTGTTTTGTAAGCGTCACTTCCTGCCTGGTGGTTTTGTTTGGTGGCTGTGAAGAAGAAATACTGGTATCAAAACACACAATAATAATTTATTATACATTATTTACTGGTATAAAACACACAATAATCATCATGTACTGTACATTATTTCCTTAGTACATCAGAGCTAATGAGACATTCTCTGATTAGAGTCCACAGACCAAAGATATAGTGCTGTTTAGTGTTGTTGTGAAACCACAAGGCGCTAGCCTGTTGCTAATGCTAACATAACATGCTTTATTTGCCTGTTTGAGTCCAGATACTTGATCAAAACCAACCAGTTGTGACCCGCCCACAGAAGATAGCTGACCTGCTTGATTCATCTATACAGGTAAGACCCTGAGTAGCAGTTCTCCACCTCCACCTCAGTAGGAATTTTGTCTCTGTCAAAAATGCTGTCCCATGATTTCACGTCACTACCGAAACACAAAGTGTTTTAGTCCATGGGGTTTTGGTAGTGACACAATGGTTTCGGTAGTGACACAATGGTTTTGGTAGTGACAACATGGGATGTTCATTCTTTTGATGCATATTATTTAAAGTATTTGTATTCAAGCATGTAGAATAATTATGAATTCTATTTGATTTGTGGTTTTGTAGGAGGAGATAAAGACCAACATGCCAAAAGCAAATGCAAAAAGTGGGGCAGAGAGACTGCGAGAATACAGGCAAAGATTGAAGAATGACCCAGTGAGATACCAAGAGTATTTAAGAAAGGAAAGAGAAAGAAATATAAAACGTAAAAAACAGAGAGAGACGGAGATGTTGGCCTCCACACCACCTGGCACCGCTTGCGCAAGTGAAGGTGATCATCAGACACCAGGGACTTCAGGGTAGAGCCATATGAAATCCGTTTTATTTTTTTCCCAATTCCGTTTTATTTTTTCCCAAATTCTGTTTTTTCCATTTTAATATTTCTGAATTCTGTATTTTGCTTTTTATGCTCATTTTTACCATTAAAAAAGTGTCTGGTAAGTGGAAATGAATAAATGTTCAAGATATAATAGTCCATACATGGCCCTTGTTGTGTTATACGCAAAAATGTTCCCAAAATAATTCGGTCTAATTCGGTCTGAGCATGCGCAAAATGGCGTCGCCCATGTATTATTGTTTCTATCGTCTTTCTAAGACTATTTCTACGTGGATTTTACTGTTTATAAAGTAGGATGTGGCCATGCAAAATGGTGGTGTCCCGTGGATTTGTAAAAAATCGCGGTAAAAAAAAAAAAATTACCGCGATTTTTTTTTATTTTCCAAATTCTGCAATATTCCGTGTTTTATTCCAATTCCATTTTTATTGGTCATTTCCGCGATTCCGTCCGCGATTCCGTTAACACGGATTTCATATGGCTCTACTTCAGGGTCTTCAGTACAAAAGAGGGTGAGACGTGCAAGAAAACGCAACAACAGAAAAGTACAGATGTTAGAGCTCAGCGATTATATATAATCGCTGAGCTCCATATTTAGTTATATACTGAAACGTGTGTGTGTGTGTGTGTGTGTGTGTGTGTGTGTGTGGTTCCTGCAGACTGACTACACACTGGCTGCTGTTACGTGGACAGTTGTATTCGGAATGAATACACTTCTATTCGGAATGAATGAATGGATGAATTCATTCCGAATAGATTTGCTCATGTAAACACCCCAATTGGAATAGAATATTCCATTCCAGTCTGACCCGAATGCATTTTCATTCGGAATAGGAGGGGTGGTATAGACCGTTTGAATCGGGTTAAATCAATCGGAATTGACCATGTAAACACTTTATTCCAAACGCTCCTGTCTGTTTGGAATACATGCATTCCTTTGCGCATGTCCGTGCTTAGTAGGGCTGTCAGAATTGTCCAAAAATTGACCTATCAAATCTCTAATTCGGCCACGGTTGGTGCTGAGAAGCGCTCGCTCCTGCGGGATAAAATGAATGATTCTAATAGCGTCATTTAATAAGCCTGTAATGGTTAAGCCCAGACTTGTCCAGGAGAACGGACGCTCCGAGGATTGCTGGCCTATGCTACACTTATATATGGATCTTTTTCTAAACAGGTATTTTAGACCTCAGTTTTTAAAAAGAATCCCTGGCCACATGACAAAGATTTTTTTTTAAAATCCCTATCCACACGTAAACGCAGAAACGCATTGATCATAGACTGTAGTGTTGCGCTCTCTCTCTCTCTCTCTCTTTCTCTCTCTTTCTCTCTCCATTTATTATTATAACTAGACCATACCCGGTGAAAGGCGCAGGTGAAAGTAGTTGCAAAGTTGGGGTTAATGCACGTCCTGTCGCACGGTTTCTCCCCCGCGCGCGTCCCGTCGTGGCTCCCCCCTCCCCGTCATGGCTTCCCCCCTCCTCCCCGTCGTGGCTTCCCGTCCTCCTCCCCCCCGTGGGTCGCGTTGCGTCACCCCTCCCCACGGGCGTATATATATATATATATATATATATATATATATATATATATATATATATATATATATATATATATATATCAGCACGGAGAATGGCTGAGAACAGACAGTTTATCAGGGATCGAAAGTGAGTGTGTACTGTGTAGTGCAGTGGTTCTCCAACGTTTTTATGTCAAGGACCCCCAAATTGACACTTGTTAGCCCGCGGACCCCCATTTGATAGATATGCCAGGGACCCCCATAAGAGACGTCTTTTTTTACGGCTCTAGCAGTGAATCTTAACCATTTTAATTTCAAGGACCCCCAGTTTGACATGCATTAGGGCTATGGACCCCCATGTAATGGCATTTCTATGTCTTGGACCCCAATTTATATAGTAAAGTCTATGTTTATTTAACTCTGAGAGTGTACAAATGGGACCAAATGGACCCCTTAGAGTCCATTTGGTTCCATTTGTACACTCTCAGAGTGACAGACCCATAAGGGTCCATTTGGTGCCTAATCTATCATTTAGCTGGGGACCCCCTGGAACTCTGGACCCCACTTTGAGAACCAATGGTGTATTCGTGTGTACACACACACGCACATCCCGTCGTGGAGGCACAGAACACAAACACCCGCGCATATAACAGGCGGAGCCGTCCCCCGTCGGGAGCGCGCACAGACACACACACACACACACCACGGTACATCCTCCCGTCGCGAACACACACACGGGCGTCGCGTGTGTGTGTATAAAGTACAAATAAAGTACATTGTGACACGTGGCTCCCTAACGTGCATGCGCACGTGCGTGTCCACGCATACACGGCCGCGGACCCAAGTTGCAATTGTGGTGCGATCAGATTCATCTCCCCCCCCACCCACACACACAGCACGGAGAATGGCGTACACACACACACACACACACACACACCACGGTACATCCATGCGGCCCGTGGCCTGTCGCGAACACACACGGGCGATCATCTCCCCCCCCAGCCCCCAGCCACACACACACACCACGGAGGCACGATGCTACTCCCCCCCCCGTCGTCGCAAACACACACACACACACACACACACACACACACACACACGAAACACAGCAGAGTTTTTGACGCACACACGCTCACTTTAAGATCCAGTCCTATTTTAAAAGTCTGCGTATGGGGGATGCACGTATCCGCGCGCCTCGTGTAGCCGGTGTCTCCCGGTTTGGCTCCAATGGGAAACATGGCCACAGGCTGACTAAATAAGCGATTTAAACGGGTAGTTTCGCTGGCGACCTAAAATATTATGCAGCCGACCAAAACCTTAAACATCCGTGCGGTTTAGAATCTACCATTAGTTTTGGGATACGATGTATACAAAAGGGTAAACAGCGGAGCCTTGGCGGACGTTCGCCCGATCCTGGAAGAGAACGACATAGAACCGTTCTTTATGGAGCTAATGTGCATCGTGTGTGGGGGAAAAAAATCTGGAGTGTTGACTTTCCGCAGTAGAGAGTGTCTATGGTGTAGCGTCGGCGTCGGTGTTGCCATGTCCGCCGATTGTAAGCGCTTTAGGGCCAATGTTGGTGTTATAGGGTTCGTTTGGTTTGGTCTCGTTTTCATAGACCTTGCTGCTTGTTTCTCTCGCGAAACCTGGCAACGACGCATGCGCAGTTTGATCGGAGACCCAGGACTCCATCCACCCACCCACCGTCAGGTTACTAGAATTATAGTAGGATGACCATGTGCGAATGCGCGATGACATCATCGTACGGTACCTACATGAGAAATGTGACAAATACTATAGGCTAGCCTACGTTTTACCGTGTCTGGTACCAATACAAAAAAAGAAACTGGTCTGAACTTGTAGATCTGCTACTTTTGCATTAAAACGGCGATGACAAAGGAACACAGGCTTGCACCGCATACAACGCTGCCTGGTGCGTCGCTTCCGGGCCTGCCTACGACCGATAGACCTCCGCCGCGGAGGCACAAGGGGGCTATTGCCTCCTCCCATGCCCACCAGGGGAAGCTCTGCTCCGGGTAGTGGCCCCTGGTCCATGCCCGGGCGTAGGCGGGAATCACTTTGCGCATGTCAAAAGTTATATTCTGAATGAATGCTTTGGTCATGTAAACGAGGAATACTTTTATTCAGGTCCCATGTAAACAGGTGAGTGGATCAGATTCCTCTATTCAGAATGAGTTCATTCGGAATGAATTAATTCTGAATGAATACATGATGGTCCATGTAACTGTGGCCACTGACTCATAACCCACGTGGGACGTGTTTGATAATCAACAACGAGATATTCTCGGTGTCGTCCAGGCTGCATAAACGTGAAGGAACTCTGAAAGATCAAGGTATGTATCCCTGCTTTAGTGATCAGATCGAATCTGTTACTGATAGTCAATCAATCAAGGCCTTTGATCAGAGTCAACACTTGTCATCTATATTTGTGCTTTAATGATATATAAAAACATTATCTCTCTCTCTCTCTCTCCCCTCTTTCTTTCCTTATCATGTCACACAGAGGCTCTGGAAACAGTGTTCTCCAAGCTGGGCTTTGAGATGCAGATACACACCAACCAGACAGCAGATGACATCCGTCGTGTGCTGAAAGAACTGGGAGGACAAGATTTCACGGAGGCAGATGCTTTGGTAGGTGGTGTTCAACATCTATAAAGAGATGTCAGTCTTTCACTGTGCATTCCTGTTTTCACACATTCTGCCTCTGACATTAGGTGGTGTGTGTGCTGTCTCACGGGAACACGGGATTCGTGTCTGGTACGGATGATAAGAAGGTGTTTCTCACAGAACTGATGGAGCCCTTCAGAAGCAGGAATGCACCCACCTTGGCAGGGAAGCCCAAGCTGTTTTTCATCGACGGGGGCAGTTCCTCCTGTCCCACGATGGTCCCAAGCGACGCAGACTTCCTGATGGGCATGGCGACTGTCGAGGGGTGTGTCGGCTGGCGGCACCCTGTCACAGGTTCCTTGTACATCCAGGCTCTGTGCGGACAGCTTGAAGGAGCAGCAGACATGTGAGAGGGAGGTTTCAACAACTGTCAGTGTGGCGATACATTGTTTGAATGTGCAAGCCTTTATGTCACCTGAAATAATGAATACATATTTGCAGATTTATTCACAAACACAGTACATTCAATATAAATCCTATTGTTTTACTTTGAGGAGGACGTGAACATTGGACACAACACTTCCCAGTGTGTTCTGTGTAGCGTGTTAAGATCTTGTGCTGGAGGAGGTCTAACACGTGAGGTTAGACCTTTACAGAATCGGCTGTCGAGAGCGAGCTCTCACACAATGCACTAAGTGTTTTTCACGTCCTCCTAATAGGCCTGACTAATTGCCAACAGTCGACTGGCAGTCGACTAATGCAAAAAAAATAATAACGATATATACGATTATCTGTGAAATTCCCCTTCAATGGGATAAGAACAACATCATATTGTATTAAGCTGGATTTCGGGAGTATTTTCCTAATATAAGGCTCTACTCTACTGTGTCCAAACAGAGGAGAAGACATTCATGGCGCCCTAACAGGCGTGAACCGAGAGGTCAGCGAAACAGAGGACCAAATGCCAGAATACACAAGCACCCTCACCAATATACTCTTTCTCAACCTCATCTGACACAACAATCATTCCAGCTTTCCTTTCTTAAATACTCTTGGTATCTCACTGAGTCATTCTTCAATCTTTGCCTGTATTCTCTCAGTCTCTCTGCCCCACGTTTTGCATTTGGTTTTAGCATTTTGGTCTTTATCTCCTCCTACAAAACCACAAAGAATGTGTGTGTGTGTGGTCACATGGTCAAAATGGTCACATTCATTTGCCTTGCTGTTTATAAACTTATACAATTTTTCACATGAGACAGAGTGCCTTGGAATTCTTTTCTTTTTAAGTCTGCATTTCACACCTTTTTGGCAAGCAGTACTTTTTTGGAAATCGTGTGTGTGTGTGTGTGTGTGTGTGTGTGTGTGTGTGTGTGTGTGTGTGTGTGTGTGTGTGTGTGTGTGTGTGTGTGTGTGTGTGTGTGTGTGTGTGTGTGTGTGTGTGTGTGTGTGTGTGTGTGTGTGTGTGTGTGTGTCTCTCTCTCTTCTAACAAGCGAATAATAACAAGAATAGATATTCAAGGAGGGTTAAACAATGCCAACTGAGAAGGAATTTGACTTTTAATTTGATTTGGACTTTTATTTGGTATAAAGTACAAAAAGTAAAGTGTTATTCCAACATAAAAATAATAGGCGGGTGCATATATGAAAAAAAGCACCGTACCGTAAAAAATTGGAACAAAAGGTTTCTCAACAGTTTTTTTGTATTATTAGGTGTCCTAAATAACATACTAAAAGTTTACCAAAGTTTGACCACTTTTAAGGTGTTATTTAAAAGATGGCGTCCAAGATGGCCAAAAAAACACAAAGACAGTTTTGCAAATGATTCATGAAAGATAAACTTGTATCTTTGCCAGATCTCACTCCAAGTGGCTTAGGGAGCCTGCGCTCTCCTCGTTCTCAGCTCCTCCAAAAGTAAATTAGCATTTGGGATGCAAACGATTTCTAAGTCACGGCACGCTGGAGGACGGAGTGAGGAGGAGGCAGAAATTAAGGTATTGGAATTTAGTTAATGCGTGAGGCTGAGAGAAGTGTCCCTATGTCGCCTGGCTCACTGGATAGTCCGACTGGTCCCAAGTGGACCTCCACGCTGGCTCCCGAGATAGGCACTCCCGAGATAGGCTCTCCTGAGATAGCATAGGTAGTGAGGACAGTCCCCAGTGGTGGTGGTTGTAAGACCTCCACATGTTGCAAGACTGTGTCATATACATATGTATGTATGCTGGCCCCAAATGCACCTACTGGCGGGTCTGGCTGTCTCCTATGCCCAAGATAGGCGCTTGTGAGTGGGCATAGGCGTTCGTGAGGAGGGTCACCCCCCCCCAATAGTGGTGGTTGTAAGACCTCCACGTGATGGTGCATGACTGTGTGTCATGCAGACAAGGGTGTATGTCGGACTGGCTCACAGGAGAGTCGGTGGTGGCTGACCATTAATATTCCCAGGGGCCCCCAGTGACTTATCATTATGGCTCAGAGCGTCCTCTCCCCTCTCCAGAACAGCTCCAGAACAAAAACTTGGTGTTTGCCGAAAGCAATGCTTGTTTGTTGGATAGCAGCAGAGACACAGCCCCTTATGGGCATGGAGGTCGGTAAGATTGGGATTCTATGGGGAGACTGGAGCCCAGGGCGTCATGGGCTGTCCCCTATACGTATCTTCTTGCTGTTAAAATTATCCAGAAAAAAAGATCAAGGTTCAAGCTTGCCAGCAGTACCAATCACAAAATAAAGACATTAAAACCTCACACAACTACTAGTCTCAGGAATAAGGAGATGTTTTTGACAAGCACATCTGCACCTTATCCACGCCACACTCCTCCCCTAGACACCCAGACACTAGATTCATGTTGTGATAGCTCTGTACTGACTTGCACACCCTCTTAGGCCCATAAGGGGCCATTTCTCTCCACTGTATCCCCACTGAGGAGTCCATCTTCCCCATAGACCAGACAAGTGGCCGTTGATTTTGAGTGTAGCGTTGTGAGCTTGTACATCGGCTATTTTCACAATGTTTGCCTCTTTCTTACCTAATATTTGAGATAATATTGAGTCCTAAGAGTAGTTAAATTGTAACTTTAGAAATGTGCAGATACCCTGTATTCACTTATACTGTATGTTGGATTGTTTACTGTTGAGTGAGAAAACAATGTTGCACATCAACCATCTGGGGACCCCCAAAATCATTTGGGGGACCCCCAGTTTGGGAACCAGACACCTTTACAAACAAATTGGTGAAGACATTTCTTGATAAGGAATTTCTTCAAGATTTGTGTAATATTCCCAGTCTATCATATTGGCAGCCATGTTTTTTACAAATGTCACAGTACCACCCAGTAATAATTAATTTATTCCTTATTGGTATCAAAATAAATCTTTGAATGTGAATTACATGTGTTGTATTACATGATGAATTCACCAATCCTGGGCATGTAGAAAAGGGAGAAATGTCAAATGACATTGTTAAATATGCTTACAACCAATTGCTTTAATATATAATTGTACTTGGCTATAATTTATATATGCTAATTGGATTCTTAGATCACCAAAACATGGGGTTATGCACCAAAATTACTTGTGTAGGGCAAATAATGAAGGAGTAATGGTCTTTTAAGGAACTGGTGGTGGCCATCTTGGAAATTTGACATTTTTAATGATCAGACTTTGGTAAACTGTTGATATGTTATTAAGTACACCTGATACTACAATAAACCATTGAGAATCCTTTTGTTCTACTTATTTTTGGGTCAAACCATATTTGCACCCGCCTATAATGTTTTATTTCCAGAGAAGGGGTATGTCTAAAGAAGTCTAATTTGCAATAAAACTGTACTAGATCTCTCCACACAACCACTGGTTATTGTTTGATAGCATCTTAGGCTATGCAGTAACAGCTTATTTGACATAAATGTATGTTTTTCTAAATGAGGGAAAGTAGAGGAGTCCTCACTACAAAAGTACAATTTCTGCCTAAACTAAAGGTATGTTTAAAGGACTATATTTCAGTATTTCTTTATGTAAATTACATTCTGACTTTTTGGTGATGTAGGGTAGACACCTGGTTCCTACCTCAGCAAAGTTGATGAAGATAAGAGTGAACATTCTCAAGTTATAGCATATTTGGTCACCTTTGCCCTATTCGGATTTGCCTTTTTCAGAGATTGGGGTAGTTCTAAAGAATAGCCAAAAAAACTAATTTTTCCCCAAAATAAAATTTCACAACAATCCATTTCATTAATGGGAGACCCTAAAGATAAGAAAAAACATGGTTGTGTTTTGTTCTAACTCGGGTAGAGGTATCTCAAAAACTAAGGGCTTTTTTGAGGACTTGCTACAGGACTAGTTGGAAATATGTCCTTGCTGGTTTTCACATGATTTCACTCTTGACACTTTCAAAAACACATTTCACAGGTATTTTTCTCATGTTGCGATGTTTTGAATAATAGGTGAGGTCAGTGTGATTAAAATAATTTATTTTTGTTAATATAACGTACAAAAAGCCCATACCAAACATCGCATTTATCCTGCTTATAAATACTGTAGTTATTTTCTATTTTATTCTATTTTTTTTTCTATTTTTTTATCATTCTATCTGTGCCAAATCATGTTCATTGTTTTCTTTACAATAAATCCCCTTCACTTTATTAAATTGTTCTGGGAAAAGGTCTAATGCTCATGTTCATTGTAATGATGAATTATTTCGACCAAGCTACATTATAGCTCTGTGACTTGGTTTAACACTACAGGAGTGGACTTTAGATGTTCTGTCTTATGCTGTATGAGGTGTAATATATTTATCTACCTCTGTAATAAGAGAACTTTGCTCTTAGCCCTGACCATAAATGAAATGCTCCTCCACCATATAGCAATATCTGATCATATTTCAGAAGAGTAGGTTAATAAAACAGTATATTCATAGGATGAATGGGGACAGGACTTTTCATTGGAAATGAAAGGAGCAAAGACATGGTTATTGTAGGAGAGAGGACAATATTCCCTCTCTATTGTTATTCATCCATCCATCCATCCATCCATCCGTCTTCAACCGCTTATCCAGGGCAACATTAGCTACTTCATCTTGGGGGATTGTGAGGCGTTCCATGCAAGGACAGAATGGAGATATAATCCCCCCATCTGGTCCTTGGTCTGCCCCGTGGCCCGGAGATCAGGTGTAATAATATTTGTCTACCTGTGTAATGAGAACTTTGCTAATTTGCTTATAAAAACATCACTGTAGTAAGTGACTTATCACTGCTGGGGTTTCTCTGACACTCAGGTACACAGTCAGGTGTGTCAGGTGAGAGAGAGTCTCTCTCTCTCTCTCTCTCTCTCTCTCTCTCTCTCTCTCTCTCTCTCTGCAGTTGGGATGACTGATTGTATGTGCATCAAGGTCACAGAGTCCGATCTGTGTGAATCCAGGCCAGGTGTGACTGCTTAGATCAGCCATCAACCACCCTACATACCCTCAAGCCTAAAGCGAGGCTGTGGATTCTGATTCTCTCCAGCCTCACATTGTCGTTGGGGGATGTACGAAATTCGCCACTCCCCCGCCCCCCTAAAAACACGAAGAAGAAACACAGAAACACAATTTGTCATTTCTCAGCTGTTATAAACACAGATTGAATTAAATACAAATATGCAGTACAAGCTAATCAATATGACAACATTCTGAAAAGGTAAATTATTTGTTATTTTACTCTGACTGAGTACATGACAGGTATCATATAATCACATAATGTTTAACTCTCATGTCTTTACAGCTCTGAGGAACTATAGACTTTGACATCACAACTCCTACTCTTATTGTTTACATGTTATTCCAGTTCCTCTGTCTATCTTTAACTTTTTTTTTCTGCATGGAAGGTAGTTATTTCTTTTGTAAAAAAAAAAGAGAAGAAAAATGAATATATGATAATCATAATACAATGTAAAACTTATTTGATAAACCATAACTACAATGATGTGTTATTGTATCAAACGTTAATGACTGACTACTCAATATAATTAATTAAACGTAATCTCCACCTCCCATATAATAATTAACCCATTTACAAGGTAAGAGAACTGGAAAATGCATCTTATCACTGTTGATCTGAGCTCTGGCATGCCATTCATTGCAAGCTGTAATATATAGGTTTTCAGGACATTAAGCGGAATATAAACGGTTTAATCTTCTCGTTTAAGGATATTCTCTATCATGACACAAATGGTGGGACAATTACACTTCATGAAAACTTGAGAAGAAAACGTGACAACGGAACATTGGTGTTTTCTACAGCCCTGTTCGGAGTCTCACTGATCACCGAGTTGAAGTTGGATGTGAACTGGTGAGTCTTGTCATTTAAACATACTTTACGAACCAAAGGAAAATGGCAGAGAAAACTTTCCTCGAGCGTTACCTGAACTGCTATGTGTGTTCAGAGACTTTCAGAGACCCGGTATCTCTAAGCTGTCATCACAGCTTCTGTTCCAACTGCTTGAAAACATTCTGGGAACAAACTAAACGCAAGAACTGTCCCATTTGTAAAACTAAAGAATCAAAAGTCCCACGAATTGACTTGAGACTGAAGGAACTAGCTGACAGTTATGTTGAGAGACAGAATACTGAGTCATCTGGAGAGGAAGTCAAGGTGTTGTGTGGTAAACATCACGAGGAGCCTAAACTGTTCTGTGAGCAAGAACAGAGAGCTGTGTGTCATACCTGTGACTTTCCTCACCACAGTGGTCACAAGCTGCTTCCCATACGACAAGCAGTCAATAACCTGAAGAGCCAACTGAAGCCTGACCTCAAGTCTCTGCAGGACAAGAGGAATAAATACGAAAAGGTTGAACAGACATACGGCGAAGTTGTTCAACACAACAAGAAGCAGGTGATGACCACAGAGAAGCAGATCAGAACAGAGTTCGAAAAGATCCACCAGTTCCTGAGAGAGGAAGAGAAGGGCAGACTGAAAGCTCTGAGGGAGGAAGAGGAGCAAAAGGGGAAGATTGTCAGCAGAGAGATGAAGATCATTCACGAGCAGATCTCCTCTCTCTCAGACAGCATCTGTGCTGTCGAACAAGAGCTTCAGAAACCCAGTGTGTCATTTCTCTGCAGTTACGAACGCGTTCAGACCAGTGCCAGAGTCCAGTGTAGGATATCAGAACCACAGCTGCTCTCAGGAGTGCTCATAGACGTGGCCAAACACCTGGAAAACCTGACCTTCAGAGTCTGGGGGAAGATGAAGGAGCGGGTCAAGTTCACTCCTGTCCTTCTGGACCCAAACACAGCGAACCGCGCTCTCTGTCTGTCCGAAGACCTGACCAGCGTGAGACGTACAGACACGAAGAAGCCGCTTCCTGACAACTCAGAGAGGTTCACTAAGTATGCCACCGTTCTGGGTTCAGAGGGTTTCCGTTCAGGAAAACACAGCTGGGAGGTGGAAGTTGGAGACCATCCTAAATGGACTTTAGGGTTGGCTAAAGAGTCCATCAACAGGAAGGATGAGGCACCTATCTCCCCATCACATGGATACTGGTGTTTATTGATCAGGAATTGGATGTACAGTAACGGGCATGGACAAACTATGACATTGAAGAGGAATCCTCACAGGATCAGAGTCCAGTTGGACTATGACATGGGGGAGGTGTCCTTCTACGACCCTGAAGACATGACTCACATCTACACTCATAAAGACACTTTCACTGAGAAACTCTACCCTTATTTCTCTATTGGAAAAGTTGACGATGCTGAAACCATTGATATCAAAGTCTGCCAAGTAGAGACATCTCTCTCTGTGAAGGTATAGTGAGGTGTGTGTGTGTGTGTGTGTGTGTGTGTGTGTGTGTGTGTGTGTGTGTGCGTGTGTGTGCGTGTGCGTGCGTGCGTGCGTGCCTTATAACACCTAGCGTCCCTGTTCTCGTAGCCTTTAGCGAAAATAGCCGTTTTTCAAGCCCACACCGCGTCTGCACGTTGTAAGCTTGTAGATCGGCTATTTTCGGTGAAGAGATTTGGTGCAGACTAGAGGGACAAAAGGAGGACGACATATAGACCCCTGGGAGACTCCAGTCAAGTATAAGAATACAGGGAAGTAATACAACACCCAGATCAGAGGAACAACACTATCATTAGTGCAACAGTAATATTCTTTCTTTTTTTCCCAGGAGAGCAGCAGCAGCTCATTAGTGTTGTATATTATAGTAAGATGATACAGTACTTTATCAAAGTGTTCATTCGTCATCAGTGTCAGTCGTCTATGAATTATCCTCATATCCACTCTGCTCACTGTTTACCAGCAGCAAACACCTGGACTGGATTCTCACACTGACTGGACTGACTGACTGACTGCTGACTGTGAGGTTCAATTCATGAAGGTCTCACAGGCAATTTTATTACCTGTGTAGGCCTTATAAAGAGAAGAATGCATTCGCCATCTGTTTTGAATAAGGGATGTCATCATGTTTTGCAAATAATTAAGTTTACCTAGACTAAAGGTAAAACCATTTCCTAATTCCATTTAAGGATGTGTTTTCCCTATAATTTATAATTATAAGTTATGGGCCATGACGGAGGCGCGCCGACTCAGCAGACCTTAAGGCTGAGGAGACGCGCCCTCGCGCCTCCAGGCGCGAGTGCCCGCGTCGACCAGCCGCTGGGCTGCTAGTCGACTCAGCGCCGTCCGAGTTATGTACCGATAGGGACAGAATCGTAAATATTATTGGTGCGGACTGCGTTTGCTCCACAGACTGCGTTTATCCCAACTACCACTCAAAGTGGCTCCTGGCCAACTGCCTGGATGAGGCAGACTTATTTTCTAAAGCTTTGTGCTTTCTATTAGACTGTGCAGGGCAGAGGCGTCTAATCTCTGAGTCAGGGTGACCGCATACACTGACTGGACTGACTGACTGACTGACTGACTGACTGACTGATTTATTGTGTCATAAACTGGATTGGAGTTTGGATTTTCTTGCATTCACCATCATAATTTACCCTTTTCCTTTGAGAAACCTGAACTAAAAAAAAGCAAAGCAAAAACATTTTTATTCTATATTGACTTTAGGACTGTGTTCATTGTTTTGTGAATATATTTAAATATGTGAATGTGGTGTTTTTGTAAAAATGTAAATAGGATATGAGAATATTTTGGTTCAGATTGTTTGTATGGTGTTGTGTGCATTTTAACGTGCACATTCTTTTGTGGGGATGGATTTAAACATTTAAAATAGAAAACTACAAACAAAACAAATCTGACAAAACTGACCAACTAACCAAATAAAAATAAATTAAAGGGAACAGTTCAATGTGTTCAACCTTTCAAAAAAGAAAAGAAAAGAAAAGACGATCTACAACGGGTCATGGTGTGTCACAATGTGAACTTTTTGTTTAGTCACCATTTACTGCTGGACAACTACTGATATTCTTTGATTTGTCTTATGCTTTATATACATATTATATCAACTACTGCATACTTTGATTTGTCTTATGTTTTATATACATATTATATCAACTACTAATACACTTTGATTTGTCTTTTATGGTTTATATACATTTTAATATGTACAATATGCTAGCTGAAGATAATCAATCACGCAGTCAAAAGTTCCGTTTGTAATATTTTTTTACCTACTTATCTAAAAGGTATTAAGTGATATTTTTGGGTAAGAAAAACAAAGGTTTTTGTTAAAAGGACAATATATTCTGTAATCATTGCTATAGACTATAGAGTGTATGCTCAGTAACAGGGGTCTCCCTCTGCAGCTATTTAATGAACAAAAAATATATTTTCACGTGGGTTGCAAATGTTCTGCCAATCAGGAGAGAGTGTACCCATTGTTCAGCTTATAGTGTTACAGTTACAGTTTTGTCTGCTCATTTCTTTGAGTCATGACTCATATGAATTCACTTGTTTATCCTGTGTGAGTTATTTCTCCTGGTTGGATACAATTGGTAGGCCTATGTATGTATCTCCTGACCTGAAAATTTGTTTTTTGTTTGCCAAAGAGCTGGAGAGATATGGAGACTCCTGTTACTGAACAAACACCCTAGCAATGAGTACTATGAGAATATAGAGCTATTTAACACTTATTTGAACAAACAAGAAATGTCACTTACCCTATAATGTTTGTTGAATGTTGATATAGGCCTAGAGCATGGTTCTGACTATTTCAAGACCGGATACATTTTAGACACATAGGTACATTCCTCTGAATCTATGATTGTTGCCACGTTATGACGTTTTGGACAAATTAACCTGCTGTTTTAAGTCACTTTCGTGATAGCCTACAAACTGTTTGCTTCAACCATTAATTAATAATTCATGGATTAACTTTAATAAAACTCCTGATATCAACAGAATTGCTATGTTGTGTATTATTCAAGATACATTTCAGTTGGGAATTAAGAAAAAGTAACCTAGGAAGCAACATTATTGTCACTTGGAAATGTATACTTACAAACCATTATTATAATGATGTCATCTTTTTTATTCAGCATTTTTGGAAGCAGATTGCTGTTAATCACAGTTTAATGGTGATTATAAAAAGTGATAGGCCTATCTTAGTGTGGCCCTCTATACTAGTCATGAGTCATGACTGCGTGAAACCCATAGGTGGAACCATGTAGCCATGTAAAACGGTGGCAACGATGACCAGTGGTAGAACTTAAGTACTTATAACTGCTCCTAAACTGTCTTTTACTGAGGCAGAGTAAACCACGCTCCACTGGTGTTCACAAGGGCTTTTTATTTTCACCCAAGGTAGACAACGTGAAAAACTGTGAATGAAATGACATAAAACAAATAATATTTTTTAACCACAAAGAATTATAAACATGAATTATGAATGTCCTTGTTGACAGCCAAGCTGTCGTATTTTTAAATGTCCATGAAATGTCCACATAACAAATGAAATGTCCATTTTTAGTTGCATAAACACACACAACAAAACAAAACAACAATAACAATCATTTTACAGACCAACAAAATAAACTAGTGACATAGGCTACCGTGTGCACCTTCTGCCCAGATATATTCAGGAGTGTTTAGTACTTTTTATCGTTTTGTATATTTTCTTCTTGACATAGAGAGAGCTCCTCACAGATCTTAGTTCACACAGGTGACCCCAATGCTGCTGTGATTGGTGTCAAGTGATATCTGCTACAGCAGGCCACAATGCAGAGAACAGTAGAAGGCACTATATCACCATACACATACAATACAGTCTATAACCCAAAATAATAAACAATATTCACTTTTCATATTTTCAGAAAAATTATAATAAAATATCAAATACCACAAAATTCAAAAACTCTCGAACAGCTACTGTAATCAAGAACAATTATGAGGTATTTCGTACTATTACTTTTGAGTATTTCCAATTTCCAATACTTTTACTTCTACTCCATTACATCTCGGATCCAAATATTGTACTTTTACGTTTTACCCTTATTTTTAACTCTATGGTTTTACCCCACTACATTTTATGAATCTCTTTGGCAACGATGACCCGCAGCTCCGTCTAGATTGACTACATTACCCAGCGTTCCTAGCGAGGTGTTTGTAGTGCAAAGCGAACAAGCAGGAAGCTCCGCGAGAGGAAGAAGCCCGTTTCCTGTAAATGTGTCAAATTGACCAAAATGTTGCGTAACAGCACATCCGCTTTAACAAGTGGTCCGTTCTTTCTTCCAAATTAAAAGTAAGAACATAAAAAACTATATTCGGGACTAAGACAGATCTATCTAGTATCTACAAAGTCATTTTGTGTTGTCATTGTGTCAATATATGCTGTGAGTGTGAACTGTGCATTTTGAATAATTCTGCTCTGAATAAATGCTTTTGAAATATATCATACTATGAATATGTCTCAGATTTATCCCTTTCTCTAGCTGATTGATTGATTGATGTACTCTATTTAGTAAGACACGAGAACAACAGTACATGGAAGTACAAATTCACAATACAAGGTCTGCTAAACTGGAAGACTATAAGCACTGAGCTTGTTTAAGATGAGATCCCCATGCACACAAATCATGATGACATATAAGAGACAGAAGAGTGAAACATATGTACAAGAAAAGAAAGAAAAGGGGGGGGGGGGGGGGGGGGTAGGTTAAGACTTAGACAGGGGCCATTTTTGAATTGCAGCCTCCTGAAGGTGTATCTTTAGGGCAGTTTTGAAAGTGACGTAGGGTTTTACACTCCTTTACTCCTTTTGGTAGTAGGGCATTACACATTTTGATGAATAGCATGAGAACGAGTTCATACCCTTGTGCCAAATCTGGATTGAAAGATCAGCTCTGGTATGATGGCTCTATCTGGTATGATATGTTATTAGCTCTGGTATGATATGGCCATCGATCGGATTAAAATGATTTTTATTGAACAATACGGGTACTTAGACCAGAACGTTTCAACTGGTTACATCCATGGCCGTGGGGTCAGCACCTTATATTTGAAATTTGAACGTTTATGTAGATGTACGGGTTGTAAATGGAGAAAAAGTCAAATCCAGGTACAACAAAAAATATGACAGTGTGACAGTCATGTGTTTCAGGGCTACCGTTTCTCATAATAAAAAGCACGACTTTTACTCTGAAAAACCAAGGACTAAACGTTAGCTGGTGTTTTCTTGCTGACTTGACGCGGATATGTCGGGGGAAAGAAAACTGACAATAAACAGTAGCAGCAGCAGCACAACATATCATATGCCGCCGACAACAAAGTAAAGAGAATCAATCCCCGTGTTTAAAGTTGACTAATAGGTCTCATATCATCCTCAAATGGTACAGTTATACCTAAAGGAGAAACGTTTAGCACCTTCAGTCTGCATCAACTGACAGCTGTCTGTAGTCGGGTAGAAATGGAACACATCCGAACGCCAAAGGTAAGCAGGGTTTAAAGCTAATTAAACATCGGCCTGTGTATGGTCATTGGTCACATATTGTTTACAACAGTGCTTCTCAAATATGTTTATGTTCTGGACTGGACCCCCCAAATTAATACGTGTATTTATTTGACCACAGACCCACCCAGGTCTGAACATATGTTGTGCCAGCCAGGGACCCACCCCCCCTCCCCCCCACAACATTTGATGTTATTAAACATTATCAAAAACATTTTCCAAATTTGTTCCAAATGTGTTTCAAGATCTTTTTTTGTTGTTGCAAATAGCAGATCTACAAGCTCAAGCTCTGCTATTTTCGAACACCTATAAGGCCTATTTATAAGTGGTTATTAAATTGAGTTTGATGCTAGCCTATATAATATGAACTAATTTAGCTGGGGACCCCTGGTACCTCCTAAAGAACCAGTGGTTTACATTGATCACCTATTATCATAATAATAATAATAATAATAATTAATAATGGATTTTATTTATAATGCACTTTACATTTGTGAAAATGCTTCAATAGGCAATTGCATAAAACAATAATCATCACAGTGACACCATTAAAACATCTAAGAAACTTAAACAAAACATTTAAAGGACAACTTTAGTTTTTTACAACCAAGGTTTATATTTTAGATTGTAATTAAAGTAAATAAAAGATGAGTGTTAAATTCTTTTAAATGTACTGCTTTCTATAGTTTTAGCAATTTTCGTGATCTTTTTTTACAGTGGGCGGGGGCATTCTGTCCGGTGGCTAAATATGTCTTTTTTTTACACAATAACCCAGCGTTTCCTTTATTATTATTTACAGTAGCTCTTCTAGCCCCCAATAACTCACATCTGGCCATCAAAGACCACAGGACCTTTTTTATTGTGTAAAAAAGGCATATTTAGCCACCGGACAGAATGCCCCCGCCCACTGTAAAAAATATCGCAAAAATTGCTAAAACTATAGAAAGCAGTAAATGAAAAAAAAAATACACTCATCTTTCATTTACTTTAATTACAAGCTAAAATATAAACCTTGGTTGTAAAAAACTAAAGTTGTCCTTTAAGACATGAGGGCATAAAGCCTAGAGGTAGAACCAGTGTAGCTAAAAAAAAGAAAGAAAAGCTTATCAGTGGTGTAAACGTGTGTGTGTGTGTGTGTGTGTGTGTGTGTGTGTGTGTGTGTGTGTGTGTGTGTGTGTGTGTGTGTGTGTGTGTGTGTGTGTGTGTGTGTGTGTGTGTGTGTGTGTGTGTGTGTGTGTGTGTGTGTGTGTGTGTGTGGTACAGTACAGTACAGTACAGGCTGGTGACAGCAGGTGTGGTGGCTGTGTGTGAGCAGCATGGGAGGTGTCAAGACGTGATTTGCATTCATGTGATCTGTTTTTTCTTTTTTTCTCCCTGCAGAAAGCTTGTTTTACTTCATTCCTCCTCATAAGTAGGACTGTCACTTTATCATGACATTGAGGTTGACGATACATTGTCACTCAAACTGTGACACCAATTTGATGATTTATCTTTTGCCTGTTAGACTTTGTAAACAACAATGGCACAGGGCTGATTGATATGACAATTAACTTCAATATACCAAAATAATTATTACCAAAACAGGCCATACTATATTTGGAAAAATATAAATGAAAATAATTGCAGATCTACATGGTCACAATGCGACACGTTGTGATCATGTGCAGTAGATTGGCTATGTTTGAACATTTTATGATTCATTTTCAACAGAATAACTTAATAAAGTAATTATGATTATCTCAAATCATTGCGATTATGTAATAATTGTGACAGGCCTACTTGTAAATGTTTCTGTTTTCTCGTCCCATAATAAATTGATTTGAGTGAGTTATTGGCGTCACGGCATGTTGATGTTGATGTGATCTGATGGATCCATCCGAGTAATATTATTAACAGACCACGGGACGCCACACAAACCGTGACTGTATATACTGAACTGTATACTAGGGCTTATCTGGACAAGTTGTTTTCTCTTTCAGACTTAATTCTGTATAGGTCTCTGAAGTTCACATGTTGTACGGCTAAGCCTTTGTGTGTGTGTGTGTGTGTGTGTGTGTGTGTGTGTGTGTGTGTGTGTGTGTGTGTGTGTGTGTGTGTGTGTGTGTGTGTGTGTGTGTGTGTGTGCGTGTGTGTGTGTGTGTGTGTGTGTTTAAACTGAGGGGAGGCCTTCTTTGATGCTTAAAGAAGTAGTGTGGCCCGATTCATCAGCTACAGAATTACCCTACAGCAGTGGTTTTCAACCTTTTTCATGCCAAGGACCCCTAAATTGATATACATTTGGCCGCGGACCCCCATCTGAAAATGTTTTGTGCCAGGGTCCCCCCAGAAGCAAAGATATTAAAGTTAAAAATGTTTGCTTTAAAAAATATATATATATATTCAAAGATATGCACACATTTTCAAGATTAAAAAAAAATCGCAGATCTACAAGCTCATAACGCGGCACTCGGTGCCACGCTATGAGCTTGTATATCTGCTATTTTGTAGTAGCCAAAGCTAAGTGGTAAAAATGATTGTGACACTATGTTAACTCATTTTGCTGGGGACCCCCTAGGTACCCCGCCAAGGACCACTGGTGGTCCCCGGACCACTGGTTGAGAACCCCTGCTCTACAGTAACGTGCAGTAACGTTACTGTATTATTGCCTGGGAAAATGGGGGTACACCTTGGGTGGCTGAGATTTGTGGGGACGCGGGGGTATACATCCTACCTGGGTGTGGCTGAGGTGTCTGACCCGTGGATGTGTCTTTGTGGTTGGGCTCTTCAAAGAACATTTTGCCAACAATGCCACCCACAAATGGCAGTAACGTATCTGTAAGGTAGAGTTCTGGTTCACAGGCTATTTAACATCCTGGCACATCGGCAAGAATGTTTGACAAACAAGTTCCGTTTAAGCCATTTATTTCCGTTGCACACACACATGAGTTATTGTTGAGCAAGGAGGTGATGGGGCTTCACGGTTATGTTTTTTTATTCAGTGACGCATAACCATTGGCTGAGACTCCAGGACAATAGGGCTCTCATGTGTAGTCTTGCTCCTGCTGCTGCTAAACTGAACTGAAAGGCAGTTTATATAGTGGCAGGCCATTGATTGAGGAGTGAGTGAGAGCAGGTGAGAGGGGTGGAGCCAAGCCATGGTAATAGGCCAGGGGAGGGTTGCTGTCTAAGATGACTCTTTTCTACAGTATCTTAAAGGTGTAGTGAAATGAAAAATATGTTTTTCACACTTTTAGAGCATATCCGTGGTCATCATATGGGTATACCTAACAATAGATGCAAAAAAAAAAAGAAAAAAAAACATTTTTGTGTATTTTTACATCTAAAGTCCCTAAAAAGCCAATCTTAATTACTTCCTGTAAACGAAAACGTGCTGCGTGATGACATAATACAGCCTTCACGAATATAAATGAATCTTGATTACATGCACCTGTTTGATTCCCATAGCTGCACGTTCTTCAAACACAGCTGATTTTAATTACAGAGATACTCCGTTTTGAATCTCATTGAAGATGAGTGTATTACTCATTTTAAACTTCATCTGCACACTAAAATATGTATCTGAAAACATTACAGGTTAGAAATAAGCCAGGTAGTAGCAAACGTGCTTCACTGGCCGTCTCTCTCTCACTTGTAAACAAACACTAGCCGTGTGCCAGCACGGCTGAAGTGATTGAGATCCAACGTCCCATAGCCTGAAGGGATGGGACCTTCTGATTGGTTTAGAGTCGTTGAGCCGACGTTTCGGGCTGAACCTTCAAAATAAAATGACCGAAAATGTCACTTCAGTGCGTCTTTAACTTCAACCAAAATAGTCTCTCACCGTATGCATGCTTCAGCACACAAACGCGTTTCTTCCTCAGCGTCAGTAACATGTCTCACACACGTTGTGTCTCCACGTACACCCTCAATTCTGTTTCTTGCCCAGAAAAATCTCCATGATCCACTTAGTTGATCGTAATTTTTTGCAAGAAGCAAAATGTACACAAATATGTGTACACTGTATACTAGTAACTACTATACCATGTACACGTGGGAACAGCTTGGAGGATGCTCTCAATGCTCTGACAGGGGAGACGGTTGTGATGTGTTATTGTGATAGTTCTGCCCTCCCTTGGGTTAGAGAGGAACAGTGAATGGCATAGTGGATCTGTTGAGTTGCTGTGAGTGACGCCTAGCTTTACCTTCCAGCCAGGTATCATCATCTTTGTTTCGTTTCAGGAGCCACACAATGGCCATAACATGGATCTTACCTCTACCTTTTGTTAAGGTCTCTCAAGTTCTCTTTCTCACTCTCTGTCTCTGTCTCTCTCTCCGTCTCTCTCTCTAGGGTTGTCACGATTATGACATTTTACTTGATGATTAATCGGTCATACAAATAATTGCAATTACCGTGTGGCTTTTAAGCCTTGTAAACAAAAGTTGCAGGGGGCCAGATATGACAAAAACTTGAATACACAAAGAAATGACTGACAATGACTGATACCAATAATCAAAATCAATAATGTACGAAAAATCAATATTGCCTCGCATTATGGCTAAAATACGGCATATTTAATATTTTATACTCACAATCTGTTGCATAATAGTGGAAATAGCCGATCTACAAGCTCACGATGCGACACGTTGTGAGCTCGTAGATCTGCTATTTCTGAAAATATTTCACTTTTCAACATGGGTGAATGATTATGACGATCATGCCAAAAATAACTGTGATTATCTCAAATAATTGCGATTAGGTGATAATGTAATAATTGTGACAGGCCTCTCTCTCTCTCTCTCTGTGTCCCCATCTCACTCTCTCTCTGTCCCCATCTCACTCTCCCCGTCTCTTTCAGTGTGACTCATGCCAGTCACTTCCTGTAGTGTGTTGTGTTCTTGCCAGCTCTTTCTTTACAGCAGAGACTGTTGCTGGTTTGTCGCTGAGAGACAGATAGGACTGAGCATTTCATCATATCAGCCAGTGAGAGGGAAGTGTAGCGACACTAAGACAGTGGAGGATTGATCACTGGTCATTGAATTACATTCATTAAATCTATCATTGTATATAAACATTTCTGAAAAGGCACGCGCCCCACCCATCTGACCACTTAACTTAGTGTTAACCCATTAAGACCTGGAACGCATCTGTGTCACTTTAGATTCTTTGGCTATTCAAAAATATATTTTTGAAAAATCGTGAAAAAATATTTTAGGATTTAGATTTTTTTAAAGAATCGCCTCAGGTCTTAATTTAAGTAATACGTGGTTAGATGGGTGGGCCGCAAACGCACTTTCAAGATTTTCAATTTGGCCCTGATCTTGCTCAGCAAAATGAACGTAGGCTGCATATTATTATAAGTGTTTATTTTGTGTGAAGTTGACCACAACACAGTGTTTTCTGACCACAGCAATGTCTGAATACCATGATGATAGTGAATGTTAGCATCACACAGATGCAGCATCATTTTATATATATATATATATTATTATTTTTTGTGATTAATATTTTATTTAATTGTTTACACTTTTGTTTTTTGAGTGGTGCCAACCACTCACAAGGACTGACTTCTGTTTGTCCGGATGAGCACGGCCTCAACAGCTGCAGCTGATTGCAACACAAAGATGCAACCAGTTACACTAATTAAACACAAACAGGAGTGAAGGCACCACTCACTTCACACTGGGTGTGATTTTTACAATACAACAGCCCGAAGGGCTGACACTGAACGACACAAAATAACAACTAACCAAAGGTACCGACACAACACCACAATCAATACAATAAACAAAGGAGAGTGAGAAAAAAAAGAAATAAAAAGAATAAATAAAAGGGAGGGACAGATTACAGATATGTAGGTAATAGTGTAAACAAGTTGAACACTGAACACATGGAGTGAACTCCAAAGGTTGTACAACTGCGTGTTGTAGCCAATGACCCATAACTTTCCCCCTATGTAAAGACTACTAACTGAGTCAATATTTTCCTGTGTGTGTGTGTGCGTGTGTGTGCACAAGACCAGGGTTTTTCTTGTCTCAGAATGGGCCTTTGGGAATGGGAAGGTGACTAGCAAGATCTGTCCGCTATCTATGCATGTGATGCATTTTCGTGTTATTTGCGCGTACGTACGTGTGTGGGTGTGTGGTGGGGGGAAACAGGATGATTTTATTTTTCACATTCTCTATGTTCTGTACATTTCTGAAGAAGTTACATATTCAAAGGCATTGAAACATGTTGTCTCACTGTCAGAGCAGCTGTGTGTGGGCATGGGCATTATGTCATGTCATGTGTGCATGTGTGTGGTCACTGACTGTATGGTGGCAGATGAGAGAAGTCCAGGTGGCATCAGAGACGGGGGCAGAATCTAGAGATGTTCCCACACCAACGTGTCACGTTGTGAGCTTGTAGATATGGGCTATTTTCTGGTTATTTGTTATTTTAAGATGAAAGAGTATTTGAAGTGGTCAAACGAGCAATGAAATAGATTAAAGACGGTTTATTAGTTAGTGTTTAATTTCGTAAAAGCAAAGGTTAAAGCCTCAATCTGCAATATCTTCAACTGGTTGTCTTCATGAGAACAGCAGGAACAGAAATATCTGCTCTTAAAACAGAGCTCTTTCACAAATGGCAGATTAAAACTTGGCCTGACAAAAACTACATTTTGTATTAATGTATTATTTTTCTTCCATCCACCTGTCTTGTCTTGCAGGTAGAGCAGGTGCGTCTGTTGGACCGCTTCAGCAACAAGTGGACCAGTGGAACGCTGTACCTGACCGCCACACACCTCATCTTCGTAGAGAGCAGCTCAACCGCCGGCTCTCAGGAGATATGGGTGAGTGAGCGAGTACTACTGTCAGCCTCTCTATAGGTTTCATGGACGTGTTTTTCATGCTTTCCTCCGAACCAATTATCATTATTATATTTTTAGCGGTGCCAACCGCTCTAAGCTTGACTTTGTCCGTATGTCCGTCCGTCCGTCCGTCCGTCCGTCCGTCCGCGTGTCCGGATGAGCACGGGATTTTAAACAGCTATAACTCCAGTTTGCATCATGCCACCAAGGCCAAATTTGGTATGTGGACTTAGACCACCAATAGGGACGAGCATGCATTGCTGAAGTTATCAAAGAGGGGTCCAGGGACCCCCAGCGCCCGTATGAGCACGGGATTTTAAACAGCTATAACTCCAGTTTGCAGCATGCCACCAAGTCCACATTTGGTATGTGGACTTAGACCACCAATAGGGACCAGCATGAATTGCTGAAGCCCCGCCCCCTCTGTCTTCCCATTGGCTGGCCTTCAAACAGCCATAACTCAAGTTCGCAGCATGCTACGGAGTACAAATTTTGTACATGGACTCAAACCACCAATAGGGACAAACTGTAATTACTTAAGCCCCGCCCCCTCTGTCTGCCCATTGGCTGGGCTGTAAACAGCCATCATTCCAGTTTGCAGCATGCTACCAAGTAACAATTTGGTACGTGGACTCAGACCACCAATAGGGACGAACTGAAATGAGTTAAGCCCCGCCCCAAAGGCACCGCTTCCTTCACACAGGGTGTGATTTTTTCTTTTCAATTTAGAGTAGCCAATTATTTTTAGCCCCTTTTCTCCCCAATTTAGTTGTTATGCCAATGAATTCCTCCCCACACACATTCTGTGTGTTGTCACTGCTGTTATACACTACTAGCTCACCTGCCAGTGAGGAGCCCCCACCGGCAGGACATAGAGCCTTCGTCCTACTGGAGGCTCTTCGCCGATCTGGCACATCGGACAGATCGGCGGTTGTGGACAAAGCCTATCCGACAGACTCGCCGGCGGCGGGCATGACACTCCCTCAAGTCGCCGCGAACGACGTGTTTGCCGAGTTTGAAGTCGGACAGTCGGACGGTTCTCGATATAAAGATTTTTGGGGGGCTTTTTCTGCCTTTATTGAAAGGAAAGTAGGCTGACAGGAAATTGGGGGAGAGATGGGGGGAGACACACAACAAAGATCGTCGGGATCGGGAGTCGAACGCGGGACACAATACGCTGGATTACCAGCATATGTGGTATGCGCCTGGACCGCTAGCTAGTCCAGTGGGCGCCCGACGTACAGAGATTTTTTGTACGATGTTTGAATGTGAAGCTGAAAAAGCCTTTTTGTGATGATTGAAGGCTGCAGATTCAATCTTTGTTTTTCAAAAACCTTCAAAAGGGTCAAAAAGCTGGAAATGTTTTAAATAAAAATTGTCCATTTAAGTTGTTTGGACTAATAGTAGGCCTAACAAATCAGGCAATAAAAATTCTGGATCTGCTCCCGGAATCACACTTACTGTACAACAGGCGTAATCCCTACTGGAAACAGATATGGTATCTGTATCGGTCGATTTGACCGTGCTATCAATCGGTAATTGGATATCGGCCAAATTGTCAATATTGTGCATCCCTAATTAGAGTGTGGTACGCACCCTAACCATTGGGCTATCAGCTCGCACCGTCGGTGTCTGTCTTGTCTGTCCTGTCTGGGAATAGGGCGAGGGGCCCTATTTTCACCAGTGCATTACCCAATATCCCTAAACTACTTTGCCATTTATTACTATTTTTAAAAACATTTTCAAAGAGTTCAAATAGCCGATCTACAAGCTCACAACGTGTCGATATAGATCGGCTAGTTTAACTATTTGAAAATGTTTTTAATAAGAGTAAAAAATGGCAAAGAAGTTTAGGGGTAATGGGGTAAGGCAAGGCACCGGCGAGAATAGGGTCCTAAGTGTTTTCAGCACTGTGGGAACTGGGTCAACAACACATTGCATCCAGTGGCTGTACCTGTTGCTACGGTAACCTGACCCAGGTTTAATGCAGCCATGGCAACCTGTTGGCATGGAGGATGTACAGGCTAAAGAAATGCCAACAGGTAGCACAGTGATGCTCAACCTTTTTAGACCGTGACCCCCCCCCCCCAAATAAATCATATTTGAATTGGGCACCCCTCCACTGGAAAATGGGGACCCCCCACTGGTGACCCCCCCCCCACTGGGAACTGGGAACCCCCACCCTGACAAGCACTTGGAATGTTGGAGTTGAGGCATTACATTTTGTTTAACTCGGTTCCACAGTTAAATATACTGTAGTGACAATAGCCGATCTACAAGCTCACAACGCCTCGCAAAAAGAAAAAAAAAATATATATATTATTTGACAATTTGGCCAATGTTTGACCAGTTTTTATAGTACAGTTTGTTGATTACTTTGGGTGCAGTAATAGTCTAATTTCATTTAATTTATTGTCTTTTGTGTGTGTTAAAAAGGTGTTAACATTCCTTAAATTGTCAATTCACTGTCATCACTTTCAACCCACATGAGAAGCCCTGAGAGTTAGAGCCCTGCAAGGATCCATTTGGCCCCTGGTGCTCCCCGGTGCTTGAGAAGTCGTGGCCTAGCATAAAAGTGTCTTTCAAATGTGCCCATGATGCTGGACTGATGATCTCAGCTTCACCCAGCTTATAGCTGCTCAGATTATTCTCAGGTTATGATAAACGCTCAGTGGGGGCAGCTGTTAGGGTTTAGGTGACATTCTAATGCATACATGGGCAACTGGCGGCCCGGGGGCCACATGCGGCCCCCACCTTCACTTAATGCGGCCCGCAGGTTAATATTCGGAATACTGATATATTATTGATTTCAGCTACTCTATTAGTCTATATTAGTACTGTAGCTTAATGACAAGTATTAAAATTCTATTGTCTTTTTAATGTCCAATGTATTTGTATTTAAGTTCAAAAAATTAAAATAAGTATAACTACAATAAATGCATTTGAAATTGAAACAAGCTGAAAACGCGTCGCATGACACGTTTTCAGCTTGTAGATCAACTATTTTTGCTACTTTTGTGTGACATAGAATGGCGAAATGACGAAAAAGAGTTAAAATACAGCGATAAGAGTTTTCTGTACAGCATATGCAATGTGGCCCTCTGGAGTGAGTGTGGAAATATAGTGGCCCTCTCCAACATCAAAGTTTTATCACCCCTGATCTAATGCGTGTTCTAAACTAGGGTTAACGTGATTGTGAAGCCATATTGAGCTCATTTAGCTGTAGGACTCCCTGGAACCACTTCAAGTACCCCCGGGGGGTCTCCGGACCCCACTGTGGTTCCCATTCTGCTCTTGTTTTTCCAAGTACCACCATTGTTTCTTTTCATACCGAGTGAAAACACCTTCAGTGTTTCATTCAGTAAAGGAGCTCTGTGAAGGTTTCTAGTTGTTTGTGTGGAATATAAGCTAGCCTGTGTTGAAACACTACTGACAGCCTGGCCTCTGCCTTCACCTTCCTTCCTTCCTATTTAATGTGCTGAGCAAAGAGAATGAAGGCTGGCTCCTGTCATGTGTTGTTCTAGGAGGCCTGTTTAGTGTGCAGGCTCTGCAGTGGGACCTATGGCGTCGCTCGTGTTTGTGCGTGAGCGTGTGCGTGCTCGTGCAGGAGGAGACCATTCAGAATTAAGTCTATAAGTGTCTCAGCACGTTGGTTCTGGCTCGTAAAATATCGAATAAAGCCTGTGACTCAACAGCTGGTGAGATCAGCATTTTAAGTGGGCGTTTTGAAAGGGCCATGGTAGCGCACGTGTGTGTGTGTGCGCGTGCACGTGGGCGCGTGTGTGTGTCAGGATGTTCTGCTAATCATTACTCATGCTGATGAATGTGCATGTTTATGATGTTTCTCCCGGGGTTGGACTTCTTGCTGAACCCACTATAGACGTGAATATGCTCATGTGATGCATTCATTGTCCTCCTTACCTGCTGTTCCCTCAATATCACCACTGTATAATAATGTGGACCAGATTGTCGAGTCTTTCTGGAACTTTCCTTGAAATGTTTGCCCTTGAAATGTTTTCTTTTCCACTCTTTTGTATTTATTTTTTTATTTTGCTAATTTAGAGTATAGTCATAGTTATTTGTCTCCCCAATGTAGTCGTCATGCCAGTTAAAGGGATATTTCACTTTCAAAAAAACTTTTGGTCATTTTATGGTCTACTCAGGCTTTTGAGAGCCCCCCAGTTTTTAAGTTTCTTGATTCATTATTTAGATATTTGATATTCATTTTATCAGACACGCCCCCTTCCTATACAAACCCATTATAACTTCAAACTCAATTTTTAACATGTTAGATTCATCAAAAACATCCGTCCTTGTTTCTGGTGACTCACCCTGCCCTCCTAATACGCAAGGGGGCCGTGTTTTTTCAATTACTTTTTTCATTTATTTTTAATATTTATTTTTGGAAAATGAAAAAAATTAAATACAATAAAAAGATTAAATAAAATAAATGAAAAAAATATTCGAAAAAACACGCCCCCCTCACGTATTAGTTCAAGTTCAAGTTCAAGTTCAATTATTTATTTGCCATTTCAAAACAAGTTTGATAGGAAATTGTCTTGGTGCTTCCTCTCACATACAAGACAACACAATAAACAACAGCACAAAGACAAGAACAAAAAGAGACACAAGAAACAGAACCAAACCAGGACCAAGCTGCAGCTTTGGCTCATGTATACAGTACAGACAGTAGAAGAAACTGCTTAGTGCAATTATGTGGCAATTTTTAAAGTGCATAATTAAAGTGCATACCGTCTAGTTTGTGTTTGTAGTGCAAGAGTGTCGTTAAGGTGCCTGACTGCTTGGAGGTATGTGCTGTCTCTAAAACGGGAGGTTCTACTCCCAATGCTGCCATATCTCCTACCTGATGGGAGGAGATTGAAAAGGTAATGGGCTGGATGGGAATGGTCGGCTATGATTTTTTTAGCCCTCTTCACCAATCTAGTGGGATAGAGTGATGACAGCGATGGAAGGCTCGAACCAATTATCCTAGCTGCCTGACGTGTAACCCTCTCCAACCGTGTCTTGTCCTGTGCGGTTGTATTGCCGTACCAGACAAGCATGGAAAAGGTGAGCACGCTCTCAATGACTGACCTATAGAAATGTATCATAGCTATTTTACTGACCTTGAACTTTCTAAGCTGCCGCAAGAAGTAGAGACGCTGGTGGGATTTACTGACCTTAAGGCTGGTGTTGAGTTCCCATGATAGGGATTCGTGGATGGTAGTTCCGAGGAACCGGAACGAGGAGACCCTCTCAACCTCTACTCCATTTATGGAGAGAGGAGGAAGGAAGGTTTTATTCTTTCTCCTATAGTCAACAACCAACTCTTTGGTTTTTGAGATGTTAAGTATGAGATAATGGTTCTCACACCACCTCACCAGGTCATCTATCTCATTGCGATAGCCAGATTCATCACTGTTTGTGATTAGGCCTACCACAGAGGTGTCATCTGCAAATTTAAACAACAGGACAGAATTAGTGTGTGATTGACAAAAATATGTGTAGACAGAATATAGAAAAGGAGAAAGAACACAGCCCTGGGGGGCACCTGTGTTCAAAACCTTGGATTGTGAGATTAATTTGCCGACTTTGACAGCTTGTTTTCTGTCACTTAAAAAGTCATAAATCCATTTGCAAATGGATTGTTTAACACCCAGTTCCTGTAGGGTTTGGATCAACTTAACAGGAACGATGGTGTTAAACGCAGAACTGTAGTCGACAAATAAGATACGTGCATATACAGGCACAACCCTGGTTTCCAGATGTTGAAGGATAGAGTGCAAACACAAGGACACTGCATCGTCAACACTTCTATTTGCCCTATAGGCAAACTGATGGGAATCAAGTGAGATGCTGGACATTAATCTACACACCAGCCGCTCAAAAACCTTCATAATGACCGATGTTAAGGCAACAGGCCTATAATCATTAAGACAGGTGATGTTGTTATTCTTCTTTGGGACTGGGATGATCACTGCAGACTTAAAACAAGCAGGCACGATAGAGTGTAGCAAGGACTGGTTAAAGATGGAAGTGAGGACTGGTGCCAGCTGGTCGGCACAGTGTTTAAGGGTGGCAGGCGACACGCCGTCAGGCCCTGCTGCCTTTCTGGTGGAGGGCAGGGTGAATCACCAGAAACAAGGACGGGTGTTTTTGATTAATCTAACAGGGTTGGATTGAGTTTGAAGTTATAATGGGTTTGTATAGGAAGGGGGCGTGTCTGATAAAATGATTATCACTATCTAAATACTAAATCAAGCGACTTAAAAACTGTCTGGGGGGCTCACAAAAGCCTGAGTAGACGATAAAATGACCCAAAGTTTTTTTGAAAGTGAAATATCCCTTTAATTAACCCATTAAGACATGGGACGCATCTGTGTCACTTTTTGTTTTGAGCTAAAAAGCATTATTTTACACTTTGGCTATTCAAAAATAGCAGATCTACAAGCTCATAGCGCGGCACCGAGTGCTGCGCTACGAGCTTGTAGATCTGCTATTTTTGAAAAATCGAGAAAATGTGTGCAAATTAATATATTTATATTCTTTTAAAGCGAACATTTGTAACTCAAATCCTTGCTTCTGAGGGTCTCTGGAACAAAATAGTTTGAGATGGGGGTCCGTGGCCAAATGCATATCATTTTGGGAGTCCTTGACATGAAAAAGATTGAGCACCACTGATATAGACATAGGTTTTTCAGAAAACTGTTGGAATTTAAAAGACATTTCTAGAATCGGCTTCAGGTCTTAATAGGTTAATCCCCACATACATTTCTCTGTGTTGTCGCTGCTGTTGTATCCTACTGGCTCACATGCCAGTGAGGAGCCCCTACCGAGAGGACGTAGAGAGCCTCCATCCTACTCCTCCCGCCCAACACTCCTAGGTGTACTGTACTTGCAGTGATAAATATCACCCTCCCCGCCCGGCTTCCCTGCCCTGAACACAGGCCAATTATGTTCGTATAGACGCTTGACAAAGCCAGATTCACTGCGGTCGATTCATTTCGGGCACTTTACCACTGCGCCACCCGAGCACCCTGTTATCTTATTACTACAAGCTTCGCAACGTGATACGTGAACTTGTAGATTGGCTATTTTTCACTTTTATTTTGGTCATCGATTCAACATCGTAAACAATATAGAAACTGAGCTAAAAACTCTGCTAATTTTGCAAATATTTGAGAAATATCGAAAATGTTTGGAAAATTATGAATAATTTTGATTTTGTTTTTACATAAATCATCTCCTCTGGGGATCCCTGACATAAAACATTTTCAGGTGGGGGTCCGCCGCCAATTACACATCAATTTGGGGGGTCCTTGACATGAAAACGTTTGAAAACCACTGGATTAACGGACCACTGTTTTCCACCCCTGTGCTCACTCTCTCTGGTAGATCTTGCACCACCACATAGCGTCTGTGGAGAAGCAGTCCCTGACCACCACGGGCTGTCCGCTGCTCATCCAGTGTCGTAACTTCAGGGTGGTCCACTTTGTGGTGCAAAGAGAGAGGGACTGCCATGACATCTACAGCTCCCTGCTACGCCTGCTACGGCCTGGTACGTACACGTGTGTGTGTGTGTGTGTGTGTGTGTGTGTGTGTGTGTGTGTGTGTGTGTGTGTGTGTGTGTGTGTGTGTGTGTGTGGTTATTATTTAATTATTTTGATTGATTTAAGTTTTTATTGACAAAACGTGTACATACATGACCATTTAATTGTACATATATCCCTCATAAGGTGGGGGGGGGCGGACCCACACAAAGCTGGAGAGCTTATTTCCATAGTGGTCCTTTGAGTGTAAATGTATACATGTAAACTGAATGCCATGTTTTGTGGGGGATAGTATTTTGATGGATCACGAGTACTGCAAATATCCCATTTTTCTTTTCTTTTACATTTCCTAAAAACCTTTTAATTATTTATTTCAAAACTTTTTCAAAAATCAGGAAAAAAAAACATTTTAAATAAGTAAGAAATAGCGAAAATATCCGATCTACAAGCTCTCTACATTGGCTATTTTCAAAACATTTTGTGAAAAACATTGAAATAGTTTTGAAGAAGTTTTACAACACAAATCTCTCATGGGGGCTCCCATGGCACAAAATAATTTCAGATGGCCAAACACACATCAATTCGGGGGTCCTTGAAAAGTTTGAGAATCACGGGGGTAGGAGATGCAGAAGCAAGTATGGAAATATTGAAGATACAGTGAAAGCCTTTTAGCATACTTCTGCTTATGTGTCTCCCTCTAGTGGCGTACGAGGAGCTGTACGCCTTCTCCTACAACCCCAAACAGAACGACCAGCAGAGAGAGGAGGGCTGGCAGCTCATCGACCTGGGGTCGGAGTTTGAGAGGATGGGCGTCCCATGTGACCAATGGCAACTCACCGACGTCAACCGAGACTACAAGGTAATACTTTTTACACCTATTTGATCCCGAGGGGGGAAATTCAGTTTTCAACTTCAACCAGCTGCTGATTGCTGCTTAGGGTTAGGGGGGAGGAGTTAAGGCCAATAGGTTCCGAGGAAAAGTTCTGAGATTGCTTTTCCGAAGCTCTGAATGACATCACGTTATATTACCTACAGTATGGTTCAAACGATCCCTCCAAAATGGTAAAATGGCATTCATAAAATTGCCATCCTAAAATGTTTGTCCCCACAATTATAGTAATACAGATGTGTGTGTGCGTGTGTGCGTGTGCGTGTGCTTTGAAGGTGTGTGAGACATATCCCAGGGACTTGTACGTTCCCATCACGGCTAGTAAACCCATCATCGTGGGGAGCTCCAAGTTCAGGAGCAAAGGACGTTTCCCAGTGCTGACGTACTTCTACCAGGAGAAGAAGGTACTTTATGAAGCCCTGCATCCTACACCCTTTGTTACCCACTTTGAGAACCACTGCTTTAGTGGATTATTGTGGGGTGGTTTATGTCTATTACAAAATGTATTATAATCACTAAAAACACATCAGGTCATTGCTTTTACTGTGGATATTGTCACTGTCCGGTGGAAATCTTGTATGTACAAAAGCGCTACTTTTCAAGAAATAGAAGAAAAATAAATGACCCGTCTTCCAATGGATCTAATGTCACAAAAGACACTAAAGTCACAAGCTCTTGTTAAGTCTCAGAAAATGGCAAAAATATAGCCAATTGTGAGCTTGTAGATCGTCTATTTTGACTACTTTCACGCAACACTGTCATATGACTAAAGTATAAAATGGGTATTAGTTTATGAAGAAAACATAAAATGGTGCTACGGTATATGGAGATGCGAGGTTTCTGCCTGACACTGACTATATGATGATTTATGATCATTGTGTTCTGTACTCGTTGACCAGGCGGCGGTGTGCCGATGCAGTCAGCCTCTCTCTGGGTTCAGCGCGCGATGCCTGGAGGACGAGGGCCTGCTGCAGGCAATCAGCAGGGCCAATCACAACAGCCGCTTCGTCTACGTCATGGACACCAGGCCTAAGGTCAGCCAATCCAATACAGTCTCTCATCGGGACATTTAGCATGGTTTCGTATTCATGCCCATCGGGGTGGCACATTAAAAATTGAAATTAAAATCATCAATGTAAATCTAAATGGATTACATATTTTGTGAGTAAAATGTGAAAATGATTCAAAATAAAGGACAAATATAAATGAAAATGTGTTTTTCTCAGAGCAGTGTTGTGGTCTGATAATACAGTATGTATATTAGCAGATGGGTGCCTAGGCTCTTTTGTGTAATTCTTATTGATGTGAATGAAGTGTTTTGCTCTGTATTGCAAAACGCATCCTGTCTGATGGGCCCTGAATAATCTTCCCCTCCCCCCCAGTTGAACGCGATGGCGAACCGGGCCGCAGGTAAAGGCTACGAGAACGAGGACAACTACTCCAACATCCGCTTCCAGTTTGTGGGAATTGAGAACATCCACGTTATGAGAGCCAGTCTGCAGAAGTTACTGGAAGGTGGGAGGCTAGTCTACACACACTATGATCACACTGCAACACACATACACACTCATTTGTGTTTAAAAACGTTGTGACTCTCTGTTTAGTCCTGATGTAGTAGTAAGCCCCACCCATCTAGTAATCTGAGAACTTTGCAGACACGTTTTTGTTTTGTTTTTTTACCGTATTTTCCGCACTATAAGGCGCATCTGAGTATAAGGCGCACCTTCAATAAATGTATTATTTTCATATATAGGGCGCACCGCATTATAAGGCGCATCCGCACTATAAGGCGCACTGACGGTGCGCCTTATAGTGCGGAAACCAAGGTAACCAATATTGATACATATATAAGGCGCATCGGATTATAAGGCGCATCCGCACTACTTATTGATAGTTCAGTAGCTAGACAGGAAATGGGGAGCGAGAGATGTGGAGTGACACGCAGCAAAGGCTGTCGGGATTGCGACTCGCTGTCAGGCTACTTTGGAGCCGGGCCGCAGACAAGTTTACCCTTTTTACATATTACACATCATATATACTCTACATACTTTTCTTTGGTTTACTGACATGTTATAACAGATGTAAACAACATCCTATGTATATTATATTATATAACGAGTGACAAGGCAGGACAAGATCAGAAATGACTACATTAGAGGATCAGGCCAGGTTATACGGTTTGGGGATTAAACAAGAGAGGCGAGGTTGAGATGGTTTGGACATGTGCAGAGGAGGGATGAGGGGTACATTGGGAGAAGGATAATGACGATGGAACTGCCAGGTAAGAGGAGAAGAGGAAGGCCAAAGGGGAAGGTTTATGGATGTCGTGAGAGAGGACATGCAGGTGGCTGCAGGGAGCGAGGAAGATGCAGAGAACAGAAGCAGATGGAAATTGATGATCCACTATGGAAAGCCAAAAGAAGAAGAATCTAATGCTTATATTTCACAAAGTAAAAGTCTCTTTCATAGTTTATTACACGGCCAATGACCATAATCACAGGGCGTCCTTACATCGCAGCTAGAGAGAGTTACATAAGAGCAAAATGGCCGGTGTGTGTGAATGTGGACAATTGGTTTGTACATGACTGACCTCTCGCAAATGTCAGTCATTTGCTCAGGTGTCTCACCATCTTTTCTATGTCCTCTCTCTCTCTCAGTGATGGGCGTTCGCCCTCTCTCTATGAGTGACTACCTGATGGGTCTGGAGAGCAGTGGTTGGCTCAGACATATCAAGGCCGTCGTGGACGCGGCCATCTTCCTCACCAAGGTGCGAGTCCACTGCTCCCCACTTCTCTTCACCTCTCTTCTTCCACCACTGGTTTTAAGTGGTTTAATGTGTGTCCTTGTCCCCTGCAGGCTGTGACAGTGGAAGTGTATAGGATTTAAGTGGTTAATAGTGTGTCCTTGTCCCCTGCAGGCTGTGACAGTGGAAGTGTATAGGGTTTAAGTGGTTAATAGTGTGTCCTTGTCCCCTGCAGGCTGTGACAGTGGAAGGGGCCAGTGTGCTGGTCCACTGTTCAGACGGATGGGACAGAACAGCCCAAGTCTGCTCTCTGGGGGCCTTGTTGATGGACCCTTACTACCGCACTATCAAGGGTTTAATGGTATCACAATCACACACAGATGCGCACACATGCATACACAAACACACACGCACGCACCCACAACCACAGATTCAAACTGTCAACAGTAACATTCTAATACATTATGTAGTTCCATTCTTTGATATCAAATATAGTTTTGTATTGGGTTTAAGTGGTTATGTATGGATAATTGAAGTGATTAATGCAATCTCTCTTCCAGGTGCTGATAGAGAAAGACTGGATCTCCTTTGGCCACAAGTTTGCAGACAGGTGAGAGACATTATTAAACCTTTATTAGTCCTTATTACTGAGAAGCACATGATACTGATTTGTAATCTTTAAAGGAATGCTAAAACTATTTTGAACCTTAATCGTCATATAAATCTTTGGAATATTTTTGTATGGGGGTCCCTGATGCAACATATTTTCAGATGGGGGTCTGTGGCCAAATACATTTCAATTTGGGGGTCCTTGACATGAAAATATTTTCTGGAGCTAAAAGGTTTGAGAGCCACTGATATAGAGGGTTTCAGTGATTAAACTTCTGCCCCTTTGCTCTTTGTCAGGTGTGACCAGCTGGATGGAGACCCTAAGGAGGTTTCTCCTGTTTTTACACAGTTCCTGGAGTGTGTCTGGCAGCTCACCGAACAGTTCCCTCAGGTGTGTGTGTGTGTTTGTGTATTTGTGCGTGCGTACAAAATAAATGGTTGGTTTTATGGCTAAAAAGGATTTGAGGAGTTAAGCTTACAATTACAAGATTGAGTTTGGGATTAGGATGAGGCATGTGTGTGTGTGCACATATGTATATTTTGACTCTTGTTTCTGTCATATTCTGTATATGGTATTTAATTGTGCGCGTGTGTGTGTGTGCGTGCACGTGTGTGTGTGTGCTCAGGCATTTGAGTACAGTGAGTGGTTCCTGCTACAGATACATGAACACGTACATTCCTGCCAGTACGGCAACTTCCTGGGCAACAACCAGAGACAGAGAGAAGAGCTGCAGTGAGTCTAAAACAAACACACACACACACACACACACACACACACACACACACACACACACACACACACACACACACACACACACACACACACACACACACACACACACACAATAACCAGTTCCATTATGCAAACAGGCTCATTTTAAGTCCTATCTTAAATGTAGTTTTACCTTGGAACCCAGGCTCTGTGGAGCCAAACTCAATTCCAGAATGATGCAGTTTGGGACTGAATTGCAGTAAATGATGAATAAATGTCTTGTTTCTGTGTGTGTGCCTCCATGCAGTTTGAGGGAGCGGACTCACTCGTTGTGGGCCTTCCTGATGAGTGAACAGCAGAACTACATGAACCCTTTCTACAGCCCTGCCTACGCTGAGAGCCATCCCGTCCTGGAGCCCTCCACCCTGCCATACCACTTCAAGTAAGTACTATAACCTCCATAGTGGGGGTATGTGCAGTATGCAGTGCACTAGCCTTTTTCTCACTTCGCTTATCAGTCTGGCCAGCCTCCTATTTGACTCGTATTTTAATGACGTAGGCAAGTCAGGAAGTGACTCGAGTTTTACATTGGACAACACTGGTCCCGCCCCCCCTACAGACCAATCAGAAGCCGTGAGTCATTTTCACTCGTTTGTGCACGGAGATAGGAGGCTTTCCAGACTGTATAGCGAGTGAGAAACAAAATCCGCCAAACGTAGCGAAGCAGTCTGGATCCCAGGCTAGCAGTGCACAACTGCAGGCCTCAATAGAGCAGGCCTTAATGTTTCTACATAGTATAACTGTATTTGTAAACCTGAATGTGTAACTATGGTTGTTGAGGTATCATTAAGATGTTACATTTATGCAATGATTTACTACACCATATAATCAAGATTGATAATATTTTTTTACCATTTTGGTTGTATTTTAAGTTTTTAACTGTTTTCTGATACTGTCATGTAAAATGTTTTCATGTTAAGTAATGTAATTTATTTCTGTGTGGACCCCAGGAAGAGTAGCTGCTGCTAAAGTAGTAGCTATGGGGATCCAAATGAACAAAAATAAATAAGGTGTCACACACACGTAGCCTGGGATCCAGCCTGATTCGCTACGTTCGGCGGACTTTTTTCTCTCTCTCCGCTTATCAGTCTGGAATGCACCCCATTGACTCGTTTTGCAGAACTACACTGGAACTACATATGTTACGTTAGGCAACGTCGTTGCTGATTGGATGTTGTTCAAACGAATGACGAATCACAACGATCACACTGTTTTTTTTGTCCCGCCCCGCACCACAGACCAATCAGAAGCCACGGCACGACTCGAAACGTTTGTCATGTCCCGCCTCCCTTGGAGATAGGAGGCATTCCAGACTGAGAAGCGAAGAGAGAAAAAAAAGTCCGCCGAACGTAGCGAAGCAGGCTGGATACCAGGCTAACACACAGGTGTCATACAGAAAGTATATATATTGTAATCTATCAATGTGTGTGTATGTGTGTGTGTGTGTGTGTGTGTGTGTGTGTGTGTGTGTGTGTGTTCTAGGTTCTGGAGGAACATGTACCACCAGTTTGACCGCTCCATGCACCCACGTCAGTCCATCCTCAAGACCACACTGACTCTGAGAGAGAACAGCCGCAAGGCAGAGGACACACTCCATGCACTAGAGAAGGTGTGCGCGCGCGCGCACACACACACACACACACACACACACACACACACACACACACACACACACACACACACACACACACACACACACACACACACACACACGCACTAAGTGTCTGATAAGTTCAATGTAGTGTGCTGCAGTGTTGATTTTGACAGCAATGTTGATTTAGTTTAGTCATAGTCTTTTGAATAAAAGTCCATTTAGTTTGGTTCATATTTTAGTAATCTGAAATGTTTTAGTTTTTGTCTAGTTTTAGTCGATTAAATATCATAAGATTATAGTCAACTAAATCTACAGTTGATTTAGTCGACTAAAATGTATTTTGGCGGTGCCTTGATGGTGTCGTAATGGCTGATTTTACACTTGGGTGCATGCTGAAAATAGCAGATCTACAAGCTCACAACGCGCTGCGACGCGTTGTGAGTTTATAGATCTGCTATTTTCAGAGCACAACACCTGAGCACAACGAAACATAAAATGACTTGTCTTTTAGTTCTACTGGATCTCTTCTCCACTAGTCCCTCACTAACGTTTTAGGGTTAGGTAAAACATAGTTTTAGTCGACGACATCAACACTGGTGTGCTGCTAAAAAAACAGAAGTCTACAGTAGCAAGACTAGCATCCTCAAATGTGTCTCTCTCTCTCTCTCTCTCCAGAGGCTACACCAGCTCGGCGTGACTCCCGTCGTGACCGCCAACCCCCCGGCTCCGCCCCCTCCGGCCAGGGACCGCCGCCCTTCTCCCCCCAACAACGCGCCCCTCCCCCTCCCAACACGCCCGGACTCCCTCATCCTGGGGGCGCCGCTCATCAGTCGCAAGGAGGCGCAGCGGCAGGAGGAGGAGGAGGAGGACAACAACTACCAGGGAGAGGAGCTGGGCGAGGAGGCCACGGAGAACAGCGCCTCCTCGGACACGGAGCAGCGGACAGTAGAGGGCAGCAGCGCCACGGAGAGCCGGAAGCAGAGCTACGGCGAGCTGGAGGGGACGTACAAGAACAACGGCGAGCCCTGCAAGGAGGAGCCCGCCGTGGTCAGCCTGGAGTTTGGCGTGGCGCGCATGACCTGCTGAGATGTACTGGAGGCGGAGCACAGAGCCAAGAACGTGCACCTGATTCTGATGCTATCAATGCATCGAATGGGACATTATCACGTTTTATCAGACCATTGAATGGGCGAAGTAGGCGACATACTGACTTACCCGTGATTTATCAGACCATTCATTGGGTGTTATCAGGACATACTGACCTACCAACGGAGATGACTTATATCAAGTTCACCCATTAAGACCTGGAACGCATCTGTGTCACTTTTTGATTTGAGCTAAAAAAGCGTTATTTTACACTTTGGCTATTCAAAAATAGCAGATATACAAGAGTGCCGCGCTACGAGCTTGTAGATCTGCTATTTTTGAAAAATCTAGAAAATGTGTGCAAATTAATATTTTTATATTCTTTTAAAGCGAACATTTTTAACTCAAATCTTTGCTTCTGGGGGGTCCCTGGAACAACATATGTTGAGATGGGAGTCCACGGCCAAATACATACCATTTTGGGGGTCCTTGACATGAAAAGGTTTGAGCACCACTGATATAGAAACATAGGTTTTTCAGAAAACTGTTAGGATTTAGAAGACATTTTGTAGAATCGGAACCTCAGGCCTTAATGGGTTAAGTTTCGGTTCCGGTTTCGGACCGCGACGGAGGCGTGCAGTCTCAATCGAACTGGAGCCACGTGAAGCACCACAGAGCGAGCCATGCCCAACGTTGCCACGTTCGCTTGAGCCTACCCAGCGCCGTCCGAGTTATGTACCGATAGGCACAGAATCGTAAAATCATGTTGTGGGGAATGCTCTGCTTCCGGGTAGGTCAGTATCTCATGATTACGCCCAGTGAATGTTCTGATAAATCGCGGGTAGGTCAGTATGTCGGCCTACTTTGCCCATTCAATGGGCTGATAAAACGTGATAATGTTCCATTCAGTGCATTGATAGCATTCGAAGCCGGTGGCCAAGAACGAGTGCAAGGGGTTACTGAAAGATTGTGTGTGTGTGTGTGTGTGTGTGTGTGTGTGTATGTGCACGTGCGTGCGTGCGTGAGTGCGATTTACGTGTGTGTGGGAGTATGGTGGTGGCCAGTGTTGGTACTCGACCTCAGTACTTCAAAGTAAAGATACTTCCGGTCAAATATTACTCAACTACAAGTGAAGGTTGCTCTGTCAAATTTTGTATTGCGTTAAAGGACTGGAATACTTGCTTTTAAAAATACAAATTACAAAGTACATTTTCTTTAACTATGAATGCATCGCTGCATTGAAATTTTCACATTTCCCAAAAGATTTCCAAAGAATGTCTGTAATAGTGAAAATAGCAGATCTACAAGGTCACAACGTGTCACGTCGCAATGTATTTTCACTATATTATGATAGGGTGAATTCATACACAATGTACTTTTTCCCTTCCTAGAAATGAAGGACAAGGACAATAATTGTCCTTGAAATGTAGTGGAGTCAAAGAAGTAAGTATCGAAAAATACAAATACTCAAGTAAAGTACAGATACTATTTTTTTGTTTTACTTAATTACAGTACTCAAGTAAATGTACTTCGTTACTGTCCACTACTGGCAAGTGGTTACTGAAAGATAGTGTGTGTGTGTGTGTGTGTGTTGTGTGCATGCATGGGTGAGTGCGTAGTATGTATGTGTGTGGGAGTATGGTGGTGGCATGCCGTTAATTTTGCACACGCGTGCATACAGTATGTACATAAGAGCGTATGTGTGTTTTCGAGGAGAAGCCGTCTCTCTGTATGTAATTTACATGTTGATTTACGCCATGGTCCCATGTGTGGCCCAGCGGAAAACAAGGTGTACGTCTGTATTGTCTAAAATCTCCATGGAACGCTGCATTACTATATATAGCATTTACTGCACTTAGACAGCAAAAAAATATGTAATAAAATAAAGCTTGTTTTTTATCAATGTTAAAAAAGCACTATAGAAAATTAATGAACAGAATAAGAAAATAAATGAATAAAAACAAACGTTTTTGGTTAATTTGTTTGATATTGTGTTACACAACATACCTGTACTTATTGCTTTGCTATGGTGGTCTTGAGGGGTGGGAAATCAAAGGCCCGCTCTGAGCCTGAAGATTCTGTGCTGTACGTATTGAATTCAACGTTTTTCAGGCCGAGGACCCCTTAGTTGAGAGCAGAGCTGAAGCAGAGAGGTATTGTATGTGTAACATCATGTTGCAGATTAAACCTTTTAATAGATTTCATAGATGGCTTCAGTTCATAGACTTGTTTGGCAGCAGTATCATCAGTGTTGGATTCATGTTAATGTGTATTGTCAGACAGTTAACCACTTAAACCCTCAATACTTAGAAAACGTGTTCTTGATGTGCTCTTTTTTGGGATATTGTGGTCTAAGAGGCAGTTGAATGTCAGGCAAACATCTAGCCTTGATAGAAGACTGTCATATCATTATGACCAATGACCGTCTTGATCCAAGGCTGGTAAACATCCAGACGGACTGTCAGTGTGGACGTCATCTGGAGACAGTATAACACAGCCTGTTCTCATAATGAGAGCCAGCAGCTGTTAGATCTGGGTCTCAAAGACTTCTCAAGTCCTTTTTTTATATCAGCAACTCAAGACAGAGAGACCAGCACTCTACTGGTGGTCCCTCTGTATCCAAAAGTGTAGGATAACCTCCTTGCCTGTGGGGGGCAGCAGTACAACTTGTACAGCAGTGTTGCCATGTCGGCTTATTATAAGTGACTTTGGGCTTCTTATTCTGTAAAGTTTCTAAAGTCTAGTAGGGTTGCTTGCTTCCATTTCCCCCCCTTTATTTAAACCAGTGGTTCTCAAATATTTTCATCAAAATGTTTTGTGCCAGGGAGCATCTGTGTTGATAGAGTGTTTAAAAAAAATCTTCGAAATTGATTATATTTGAAATCAAAATGCTTCACATTTTATTTCAAAAATAGCAGATCTACAAGCTCACAACGCGTCGCATCGTGAGCTTGTAGATCTGCTATTTTCAAATAGCTGCACTGCACTTAGGTTTAAAGTGCTTGTTTTCATAGACCTGGTTGCTTGATTCTCTCGCAAAACCTGGCAACCTCGACACGCATGCTCATTAAAAGAAGCAGGAAATAACGTTTTCTAATATTTTGCACGAGCGCGGAATAGGAAAAAACGTCCACCGTGCGACAGTAAACACCCGTTCTATTCCTTTACTGTTTATACCTCTGAGATAATACACGGGTCAGTGTGAGTCAGACTGCACTAAATAAATACGCTGTAAAATAGCGTTACGTCATAGAGGATGATTTCCTAAAGTATTTGGCCGCTTATAAGTCAGTCACGCGCTGGCTGGCGGCTCGCGCTCTCAGCACCGTTCAAAGCTAGCGAAGCTAAGCTAACTAAGCTAAGCTAGGTTAGGCTAGCGGAGCTAAGCTAAGCTAGGCGGCCTAGGCTAACACACCAGACCCCGGGTCTGGGTGCTTCTCTCCCGGGTTGATACACCCTGAATGTCCGCCGGTCTGGTGAAGGTTAGGTGAGGTGAAGAAAGAAGCACCATGTCCGGCTTTAACTTCGGGACGGTCACGGCGGCCCCGGGGACCCTCGGTGCTCCCACCGCCGGAGGGGGGTTCGCGTTTGGAGCCCCGACCAGCAGGTAAACCATAAACACCCTTACAGAACTGTTTAGTTATAATAACTGACTTTAACTGCAGTGTAAATATAATATTAACAAGAGCATTGGTGCTGCATGACGGGATGGTGTTTTTTTTAATGTTCTCTAGGTTTTAAAGGAGTAGTCCTCCATAAAAATGACTTATCTTCTATCAATTACACACCTCACGAAGCCTTGAATTCATGGACATTTTTGGGGGTTTGAAGCCAATACTTTGATGAGTGTCCTACTGATTGATTGATTGATTGATTGATTGATTGATTGATTGAATACTGCATTGGCAGTGTGCAAAAAAGTACAGGAAAGTACAGTTCAATACAAGGTCAGCTAAGAGGATTTAAAACCCAAGAAAGCATATGGCTCGTTTCCTTTGGGGCCTTTTTACTCAATTCATCGAAACACTTAGTGACAGACAGATGTACACTACTATGCAAATCATATAAACAGTTTGAAAACAAACAAATATGTACAGTAAACAGTTTGGGGGGGCTAGGCTTGACCTTATTTATGTTACATCTTGACTTTGTGTACAGGTGAGGTACTGAGAGTACAACTTATTTTTGTTCAGTGTCCTTAAGACAATGTTGCAGCATATGTAGTAGTAGTAGTAGTAGTAGAGAGGTGGAGAAAAACAAGGCAAAAACAAGAAGTACATAAACATGTTCCATCCACCCCCAGCTGTGTAAACTATGGAATGAGTCAGAAATGTGTGCATTTTGATTGTGGGCCCCCTATTATAAATGTACTACTGCTGTGTATTCAGTGCTGTTTGGTTATTGCATAGCCTTGGATCAGGAGTCAGGACTATGATAGAAGTCAGACTCAATTAAATACATCTATGATAGTCTTGTTCCAAGGCTAGTTCTTGCACTGTAGCGCCGGGCTCAGTAACACTGACTGAACCCCGTTATGGAGATGTAAATAAATGACAAACATGGTCCCATGCTGGGTAGTGGGTGTTTTAGTGGAAGAAGTATCATGATAATTCATATTGAAAATCGGCCCAAGCCTAGCCCCATTACGAACCTCTCTCCCCGCTATACAGCTCCGAGGTGAGGTTCCAGTAGGATGTCTACCGGAATCGGTGGAACACCGGATAAAGGATAATTCCTTTTAACAGGTCGTTCATGAAAGTCCTTGCGGTCTTGTTTCCAACGAGAACCTGTGAGCAATTAGGGGTTAAGAGTCTTGCTCAGGGACAAATTTCATTTCATCGACACATATGCTGACCTGGTCTGGAATCGAACCAGGGGCAACCAGGGCCTCTGGCTCCCTAGGCGGGCTCACTAAGCATTCAGCTATGGCCACCCCAAAGGGTCCGGCAATCCACGGACCCTTTGCAGGTGTTCCACCGATCCCGGTAGACATCCTAGTGGAACCTCATCTCGGAGCTGTTTAGCGGAGGGAGAGGTTCGTAATGGGGCTAGCCCAAGCCTCGCTGTTAATATTCCCAGTATTTTTCACTGAAGATCATAGATCAACGAAGCCCTTTTTTCTTAGGTATACTAGACTAGTACTCATCAAGTGCTTTTGGAATGAGGGCAAGCTTTGTAACACATTGATGTTGTTGTGTGTCATCTCTTAACTTTAGTGCACCTGCTACAAGTACAGCTGGCTTCAGTTTTGGGAGTGCTTTGGGCAATGCAGCAGTGCCCAACCCTGCCGCCAATACCACCACCACCCAGGTTATGGGCCTCGGTGGCAGTCTCTTCAGTCAGAAACCTGCTGGGGGCTTCTCGTTTAATACGCCTGCAGCTGGTACTACACACACACACACACACACACACACACACACACACACACACACACACACACACACACACACACACACACACACACACACACACACACACACACACACACACTCTTCAGTGTCTATGTATTCTGTATTTTAGACATGCGTCACAAGTAAACTTCTAGCATTAAAGAGTGCAACTATCAATGTTTTATTAGCCATTTCTCTATCAATGTTTTTTGGGGGGGAGATTAATTGAATAAGCAAGAAGCATGTTTTTATGTGATATTAGTTTTAATTTTCTTTTACGAATCAACGCTAAAAAAAGATCAAGATTAACTGCTACACCCCTAAACCTTGCTTGAAATTTTAATGTTCTGTTTCAGGTGCAGCTGCTCCCAATACTGGCCTTACATTGGGTAAGTTTTGGTTCTTAGGGCCGGACTCAGACAGTCACGTGAAGCATGCGTCCGCCCCATACACACCCACTAATTTGGGGGGGGGGGGGGGGGGGGGGATTAATGAGTGTGTATGCCTGGTTCAGACGCATACTTCACGCGACTGTGTGAGTCCGGCCTAGGAAATGAATGACAAAAGGAAGGATCAGATTGAAAATCACTGCATGATGGAAGTCCACAATCAATAACACTCTGTCTCTTTCCCTCAGGCGCTCCAGCCGCTTCGGCCGCCGGCACCACAGGCTTCAACATGGCTTTCAACAAGCCTTCCGCTTCGGCCGCGCCTTTCTCCCTCACCATGACGTCCGCTGCGCCCGCGGCCACCGGCTTAACGCTAGGCTCCGTGCTGACCTCCACGGCCCCACAGCAACAGGCCGTCAACCCGAGCTTCAGTCTGGGCCTCGCGGGCATGGCCACCAGCGCAGCCCCGACGCTGGGCGCCAGCCTCTTCAGCAACACACTGGGTGAGATGTGTATTCTACATGGTGCACTTACACAAACACACACACACACACAACAATTTACAACAATTTAGGCGTTTATCAGACCAGAGCGACTTACAATAACCCATTGAGGCCTGAGGTTCCGATTCTGCGGAACGGTTTTCTGAAAAACATATGTTTCTATATCAGTGGTTTTCAAACTTTTTCATGTCAAGGACCCCCAAAATGATAGGAATTTGGCCGCGGACCCCTATCTCAAAATATTTTGTACCAGGGACCCCCAGAAGCAAAGATTTGAGTAAAAATGTTTCGCTTTAAAAAAAGATGTATTCAAAGATTTGCACACATTTTCCTGATTTTTCAAAAATAGCAGATCTACAAGCTCATAGCGCGGCACTTGGTGCCGCGCTATGAGCTTGTATATCTGCTATTTTTGAATAGCCAAAGTAAAAAAAAAAGTAAAATAATGCTTTTTTAGCTCAAATCAAAAAGTGACACAGATGCGTTCCAGGTCTCAGTGGGATAAGCATGGTAATCACATGCAGTACATAGAATGCAAACTATATACTATCAAAATAATCTGTACATTGAAAATTGGGAGTGACTCTGCTGTTCTGACTGCAATGGGGAGTTTATTCCACAGTTTGAGAGCCAGGAGGGACTGGAGAAGAGTCTGTGACGTGTGGAGCGTTGTCCCAGACGTTACACACAGTCTAGAGCAGTGGTTCTCAAACGTTGTATGGACGCCCAGTTTTTGTTATGCATTAAGCCACAGACTTCTGGCTAGAGTGTCTGCCCTAAGATTGAGAGGTCGCGGTTCAATCCCAGGCCAAGTCACGCCAGAGACTATAAAAATGGTACCCAATGGCTCCCTGCTTGGCACTCGGCATCGAGGGTTGGATTGGGGGACGTAGGAAAGGCTGCTTACCTTTTTTTTGAGATACCAGTTGTTTATCTCAGGGACCACAATCTATACTACAAAATCATCAGTGTTAATTTAACTCTACAAATGTACTCCTATAGTGTCCATTTGTGCACTCACTCACAGTTACAGGCCTTGTAACGGTCCACTATGGCGTTGGTTCTCAAAGTGGGGTCCGGGGACCCCCAGGGGTCCGTGGGGGAGGTTCCAGGAGGTCCCCAGCAAAATGTGTTAATATGGCATCACAATATATATTTTTTTTTTATAATTTTTGTCCCACGATTTTTGTAACCCACATTTTTTCATGTAATCCTGGGCACTACCTACCCTCTGCCAGCCTAGGGAGAGCCCAAGCTGAAGCTCATGCCTCCTTCAATGCATGAGGAGCAAGCAGGCCGCTTCTATCACCCGACAGGGGGGAGTTTCCCTGGTTGGACATACTGTAGCGCGTGGAAGGAACACGTTATTCCAACCAGTTCCCTTCTCCTCCATCAGGCGCCCCGGCTGACCAGGGGGAGGCAGTATAGTGACCAGGATTACTACATGTTTTTGTGAGGGTATTAACTACCCTAGGAGACACGGGGAGAACATGCAAACTCCACACAGAGTAGGCCCTTTCACCAACCCCACCCTGGGTATGGGCGCTGATGACGTGGAGGAGAGAACACGCCCCCAGCGCCCACAGCGTCCCTGGCGGGAATCGAACCCAGGACCTTCTAGCTGTGAGGCGACAGCGCTACCGACTGCGCCACCGTGCCCGCATCACAATAATTTTAACCACTTTAACCTTTTATACTTTGGCTATTAAAAAATAGCAGATATACAAGCTCATAGCGCGGCACCGAGTGCCGCGCTATGAGCTTGTAGATCTGCTATTTTTGAAAAATCGTCAATATTTTGTGCAAATCTTTGAATATAATTTTTTTTAAGCCAACATTTGTAACTCAAATCTTTGCTTCTGGGGTCCCTGGAACAAAATATCTTGACATGGGGGTCCGTGACCAAATACATATCATATTTTGGGGGTCCTTGACATGAAAAAGTTTGAGAACCACTGCACTATAATCCCTGGTGGTCCGATTGCCTGATGTTTTTCACCAATACTTTGTAAAATAAAATAAAAATACTGTCACTAAGCTCTAGCCGTGTGTGTGTTGTGTGTTCCAGGTATGGGACAGATGCAGAACACTCTTGGTGGAGGGGCGTTGACGTTGGGTTCTCTGATAGCCACCTCCGCCGCGGCGCCCGTGGCCCTGGTACCCAGCATGGGCCTGGGCGGGGTGGACTTCAGCACCTCTTCCGAGAAGAAGAACGACAAATCGTCGGGAGCCAATCTTCAGTAAGATGTCTAATCCTCTGATGATGTAGAGTTTATACTGTTGCCGTCAGGCAGAAACCTCCTATCTCCATATTCTAACTTTTTGTGTTTGTTCGTAAATGAATACCCTACTTGATCATACTGCAGCGTCACTCAAAAGTAGCACATCCAGAAGCTTTAAACGCGGCGCAAAGAGACTCGTTTTGAAGCGAATCAATGCAAAGAAATTCTAATGTATCCACTAACTGATATACTAAATCAATTAGTCTGATTAGCCAACCCAATTATATAATTTGTCATACAACGGTGTTGTGCCAAAGTAGTGAAAATACCCTAAATCGATAACACTTTTTAATTAATTGCAACAAAACAAAAAGGATCTGCAATTCTCATGCTTGTCTTCATTGTTATATCTTGTGTACGGGTGCATACTGTAAGAGTAAATTACTTTTGTTTGGCTCCTCAGACATTGTAGCTGTCGCAGCAGCATAGTAACATGATAAACAACAATACTGATAGGAAAGAAAGCAAAAAGTAGTAAAAAGTAAAAGCAGACATCTATACATTTTATACAGTCTTCACATATATCCATCAGACACATCATGGTTGTGTACGCCTGTTAGCTCCTAGCAGTTCAGTGACTTGTGATTGACGGTTACCATTCTTTTTCAGGGACAGCAAAGCATTGAAAGACGAAAACCTGCCTCCAGTCATCTGTCAGGATGTGGAAAACTTCCAGTAAGTTTTTCTGCTCTCAGCTACTCTTTAATATATGTCCATTTTGCACCCTTAAAACTTTTAGTAAATAAAGTACTTTTGCACACCTACTTACAAGGACAGGTTGCATAGGAGAGAACGGTCAACTTAAAGAAAATACGTGGTACCGCACACTTCTTTTCAAGACCACTCTCTTATCCTTCTCTCTCTGGTCTCCAGTGTGGCTACCACCGTTACAAATGTTCAAAGTTTAATGGGACTTCCTTGTGGGACAAGGGTCCCACAAGGACATCTACAATCTCACGTCACGAGCTTGTAAATCTGCTATTTAAAACGAATGTTTGCCCCCCGAAATTGAACATGTGGTTAATACACACCCACTGTATTAGACTTGTACAACTGCAAATTTCTAATCAGCAACTCAATGCATTTAGGCATACGCTCATGGTCAAGATGATCTGCTACAGTTTAAACCGAGCATCAGAATTGGGAGCAAAGGTGATTTAAGTTTTAGCATGGCATAGTGGCAAACGGGCTGGTCTGAGTATTTCTACTGCCATTCTCTTGCACAACCATCTCTAGGGTTTATGAATGGTGCGAAAAAGAAAAAAACATCCAGTGAACTGCAGTTCTGTGTGCAAAAATTCATTCTTGATGCCAGAGGTCAGAGGAGAATTGCCACTTTGGCCAGACTGGTTCGAGCTGACAGAAAGGCAACAGTAACTCAAATACCCACTCGTTACAACCGAGGTATGCAGAAGAGCATCTCTGAACGCACCACATGCCAAGCCTTGAGGCAGATTGGCTACAGCAGCAGAACACCACACTGGGTGCCACTCCTATGAGCTAAGAACAGGAAACTTTGACAATAGAAGATTGTAAAAATGTTGCCTGGTCTGATGAGTCTTGATATCTGCTGTGACATTCGGATGGTAGGGTCAGAATTTGGCATGTAAAACATGAAGGAAAGAATCCATCCTGCCTTGTTGTAGCAACAGTTCAGGCCACGTTCAAAGTCACTTAAACTACCTTTCTTCCACATTATGAACTGCAACAGATCGTCCAACAGATCATGTGTGCAGTCTGTGCACGCCTAAATGCATTGAGATGCTGCCGTGTAATTGGCTGAGAAATATACAATAATATTTTTGGAAACGTACTCAAATAATGACTGACCCAGCATGTGTGGTGGTGTGCCTGTCCACACAACTATGACCATGTGGTTGAGGAAGATGTTTCTTTATTTTATTTGACATGGGCATCACAAGGGCATTGGAAAGACCAGATGCATTGCTTGAGTGTTCTAGCACAGGGGTCTTCAACGTTTTCAGGCCAAGGACCCCCTAGCTGAGAGAGAGGGATGAAGCAGGGACCCCCTCTATATTGTATAAAATTGTGTTTAAGTTTAAACATTTTTTGTTTACTTACTTGGTTTGCTCTTTTTTCCCTCTACACCTATACCTCTGTGCCGAAAATAGCAGATCTACAAGCTCACTATGAGGCGTTGTGAGCTTGTAGATCGGCTATTTTTGGCTAAAGTTCTAAGAAAAGGGATGCTAGGGTTCAAGTGGTTAAGGTAAAAAAAAAAATCTTATCACACAAAGATTTGACGGACCCCCTAGGGGTCCCGGACCCCCTGTTGAAGACCCCTGTTCTAGCAGAAGTGCAACATTTTCAACACAGGAGGCCTTTCTAAATATAATAACTATAATCTAGTAAAAAACCTATCAAATCCAGGGAATTAAACACTACTATAATGTCTACACTGGTTCCTCCTCTCCCGTAGGAAGTTTGTGAAGGAGCAGAAGCAGGTTCACGAGGACATCAGCAGGATGTCCTCTAAGGCCATGGGAAAAGTTCAGGACGACATCAAGAGCCTCAAACAGCTGCTGTCCGTCAGCGCCAGCGGGCTGCAGCGACAGGCGCTGGCCATCGACAAACTGAAGCTGGAGACGGCACAGGTAAAAAATATATACACACCATTCTTGTGGCACAAACTCGTGGTGCGCTGTAGGAGGGAAACGATTAACCCATTAAGACCTGGAACACATCTGTGTCACTGTAGATTTCTTTGGCTATTCAAAAATAGCAGATCTACAAGCTCATAGCGTGGCACCGAGTGCCGCGCTATGAGCTTGTAGATCTGCTTTTTTTGAAAAATAGTGAAATTATTGTTTATATATTTTTTTTCCCGAAAAACTGTTCGGATTTAGATTTTTTTTAGAAGCGGCCTCAGGTCTTCATGGGTTAATTTATGAAGTGCTCGACAGAAAATTGATAGAATTATGGGTTTAGTTGTGTATCTTGTACATACCACTAGGTGCTATTACATCTTGACTAAAATATGCATGCTGGTGTTTATCCGCCAGAAAAGCTATGTTCTGTTTTACTGCTGTGTAAGCATATTAAGCAATTTCAACATATCTTTCCGGGTTCAGATTATTTGCAATAACTTAATATTTTATTACTGTCATTATACAAGCTAGTTGCAGCCCCAGGTGTAGCAAAACGTCATGCAATACAACAGAGCTCTCTCTGTTAACCTCTCAGCTGAGCGCACTCTGCATTGGCTGTATCCAAAGCCGTCACATCTTTATTTATTGCTTTTCCAGGAGTTGAAGAATGCTGACATCGCACTGCGGACACAGAAGACCCCACCTGGTCTTCAGCATGAGAACACGGCTCCATCAGAGTAAGGCCTGCTTCATGCTTTTCTGCACACACGCTTTTGCAGGCATGTTACTTTGCCCTCCACTGGCTGTGTAGGGGGTTGCGGGCCATGTCCTGCAATTGCCAGAAAATCAAACTAGGCCGGTACTATCAGTGCTCTCCTACTGATGATTGACTCAGTAGTTTGAAAATTAAGAAATGAGGCAAATGATCCGTTTTACATGAATCAGTGGAGCAGCACTTACACCTGAGGCCAATCCTAAAAACGCCTTCTAAATCCTGACCTAAGTTTTCTAGCATTTGTTTTTTTTTAAATTACAAAACTTAATGTTGCTATATACTGTATACATCAACAACTACACCAAAAGGGGTTCCCGGATTGAAAGGTGTAGTAACGTATTGGTGTTCCAGGTCTAAATCGGTTAAGAGCAACTAGATACTAGAACTTCCAGGCCTACTTAGGTTTGGGCAGTATTCATATTTTCAAAAGATCGAAAATACCCCCAGTTTTCAAAACGCAAATCCAGACCACATTTCTAGGACCCTAGTTGATGTCTTGTGACTTAATACCTTTATCCCACACAAAATGTAGGATAGAGCACTAAATTACTGAACAGCATTCATCAATAAGTACAACAGTTGGATGACCGTTCATTTTGGTGTTTTTTATTTTATTTGTACGCAGCATATAACAGTATTAGGTTTGACCATCTTATGAGTGTGCATTGAAAGTGAGTAACCGTATGCCGTGTGTGTATGTGTGCAGTTATTTCCATTGCCTGGTGGAGCAGTTTGAGGTGCAGTTGCAGCAGTACAGGCAGCAGATAGAAGAGCTGGAGAATCACCTGACAACACAGAGCAGTGGCTCTCACATCACCCCACAGGGTAAGCAAGCACACGCTCATCTTCAACCACTTAACCCCTCTAGACCAGTGGTTTTCAACCAGTGGTCCTTGAGGGAGTTCCAGGGGGTCCCCAACTAAATGATAGATAGGAACCAAATGGACCCTTATGGGTCTGTAACTCTGAGAGTGTACAATTGAAACCAAATGGACCCTAACGGGTCCATTTGGTTTCATTTCACTCTCAGAGTTAAATTAACATTGATTTTATAATAAAACATTGGGGTCCCAGAGATAGAAATGCCATTAAATGGGGTCTGTAGCCTAATGCATGTTAAACTGGAGGTCCTTGAAATTAAAATGGTTGAGAATCACTGCTAGAGCCGTGAAAATCTTCTCTTATTGGGGGTCCCTGGCATATCATTTCAAATGGGGGTCCCTGGGCTAATGTGTGTCTATTTGGGGGTCCTTGAAAAAAAGTTGAAAACCACTGCTCTAGACCTTTTCCATCCACACCAAATCTCTTCACCAAAAAAACATTTTGGCTAGTGTTCCCCTCAAAATATGGATGCTAGCGTTTTAAGTGTCTATCACCAGACTCCCCATTGATGATACAATCGTTAACTTCTCTTCAGTTTGTCAATCCTAACGTGTGTTTTCTTGTGTTTGTGTGTGTGTGTCTGCAGACCTGTCCATGGCCATGCAGAAGCTGTACCAGACATTTGTGGCCCAGGCTGCCCAGCTCCAGTCGGTCCATGAGAATGTCAAGGTAGGATTCTCATCTCCACCTCCGCTGTGAAAGAGAGAAGTTATGATAATATAACATTAATATAATAAAAATAAAATATTTTTTGTTTTACTTTAAAACTGATAAATAAGAACTTAAAGTTTATTACGTTAGTTTCATTGATCCAAGCCCGAACACAATCGTTCGTTTGATCATTCAAATGGATGTGGCCTACCCATCTGACCTTCTTTCAAGTGGGCCCTGAGCCAACCAAAGGTTGGGAACCACTGCTTTACCAATAAGTTCAGGGCAATTAGGCACATACCCATATGGTTTGATTATCTATTACTCTCTGAACAAGTCGTGTGTATTAGCATTTTCAACTTGGTGACATTTTTCAAAACTAACAGATCTACAAGCTCATAACGTGTTGCAATGCGACACGTTTCTGAGTTTCTAGATTTGTTTTTTGCTGTTTTGAAGGAATAGGTCAATAGGGCGATAAAGAGTCAGAAGTCACGTTGACTATTTGAACCGACCACTTCAACTGTACTATGCAAACTTAATGCAGGCAATAAGAGCACAAATCTGTTCTGAAAATGAACAAATCTCTTGACACAAAATCATGTACTACTCTTTCATTTGTCCTCTTTTGCCAATGCCTGAGACATCAGAAATTTCCTAAGTAGTTGTAGAAGTTACTTTCTTTCTTTCTCTACCTGGGTGACATGACAGGTCCTTTAGAGGCAGTAATTAACTCTGTCTCTGTGCTTCTTTGTTAAGGACTGTGAAGTGTCTGCACCGTGGCTTTTGTCAGGCTGTCCCTGTATGTCTCCATCACACATCCTGAACAAACAAGCACCTGTCAGATTACCAATTCAGTGCAAAAGTCCTCCTCGACCTGTCTCTACTAATTATCTCTTTCGAGGTCGACCAATACTAGATTTTTGTGTCCGATGCAATCCTGGCAGAGTCCTAAACCACCGATTTAATTTATTTAACCACTTAAGCCCCATTCAAAATCTTTCAAAAATAGCCGATCTACAAGCTCACAACATGGGCCAGCGTGGCCCGATATTTTTGAACTTTAATAAAAAAACTTAATGACATGCTCAAATTAAGTGTAAAAAAATGGGACATATCTGCTGCGTAATACCGATGTCTTCAAAAAAGTAAAATAATGGCCAATACATCGTCCCGACCAGTGTTGATTTTGACAGTACATTTTGATTAGTCATAGACTGGAATAAAATTCCATTTAGTTTGTCATATTTTAGTCATCTGAAATGTTTTAGTTTTTGTCTAGTTTTAGTCGACTAAATATAAGATTTTAGTCTACTAAATCTGCAGTTGATGTAGTCGACTAAAATGTATTTTGGCGGTGCCTTGATGGCGTCGTAATAGCTGATTTTACACTTGGTTGCCTGCTGAAAATAGCCGATCTACAAGCTCACAACGTGTCGCAGCGCAACGCGTTATGAGCTTGTAGATCTGCCATTTTCAGAGCACAACGCCCGAGCGCAACCAAGCATAAAATGACTTGTCTTTTAGTTCTACTGGATCTCTTCTCCATTAGTCCCTCACTAACATTTTAGTCTAGTTTTGACGAAAATGTCAATATATTTAGTCTTATTTTTAGTCATTGTAGCTTAGTTTTATTTAGTTTTCGTCAGTGAAAAAAGGAAGTCGACGAAAGTTTTTCGCCATAGTTTTAGTCGACAAAATCAACACTGGTCCTGACTCTATCTCTTTCTCTATCCTCGTGTCTCTCCGTCTCCGGGCAGATCCTGAAGCATCAGTACCTGAGCTACCGACGGTCCTTCCTGGAGGACTCCACCGACGTGTTCGAGTCCAAGCGGGCGGCCAACCGGAAGTGGCAGAGCTCGGCGCGCATCACCACGGGCCCCGCCCCCTTCACCGGCGTGCCCAACGCCGCCGCGGTCGCCATGGCCGCCACGTTGACCCAGCAGCAGCAGCCGACTCCAGGTCTGACCGCCTTCAAGTTCTAGAAAAACCTTCCAGACACTTCTGTTCTGACCCCCCCCTCCCCTCCCTCTCCCTCACCACCACCCTAAACCCCACCCCTCTCCTGAGAAGATACAGAGAGGGAGGGAGGAAAGGAGACAGGACAGGAAACACATTTTGGGGGGGCGGGGGTTAGTGTCACGTAGCTAAAACGATCAAAGAATCTCAACCTACTGATAATGTCTGACATCTACAGTCAGTGGTTCTCAAAACTTTAATTTCAAGAACCCCCATAACTCTCAAGAGTGTACAAATGGAGCTGAATTTACAGACCTGTAAAGATCCTTTTGATACCCTCTCAAGGGACCCTACTTTGAGAACCATGTATCTATATTCAGTGAATGGGCTGGAACTAGGTGAAAACTATTCTGAAATTAATAAAATACCGCTGCAAAGATTTTTAGCACCGTCCGACCTTCATACTGGGACGGGTATCAGAATTGGGTTTTCAAAGCAGTCCGGAGTAGGTTTATTACCGCTGGCATTCCAAGGCCCATTCAATGAATTTAGATTTCCCCAGACGTATCAGAACGCAGATATCTCTTGATCGTCTAGCTACGTGAGGCGAGGAGGAGGGGGGGGGGGGGGTTTAGCAGAATAATGATCAAAAACGGCTGAGGCCGGTGCCAAGTCAAGGCTCGTCTCTTTGTAGAGGAGAGAGTGTAGAGCAAAAGAGGAAGTCAAGAGGGATCAAAGCCCTGTGCCAAACCTTGCTACCTCATCTCTCTAAGCCTCTGATCCAGGGGGTGTGCAGGAGCCAAGGAGATAGCACGTACATAACTTAAAAACCTGTATACCATTTGGTGCACCTTACAATGCCATGAGTGCATACCGTGTATACTAGTAGTTAGTTGGTGCCCTCAGTGGCCATCAACTTCCCCCAAAACCCTTTCAGTGTTGGTGTCAAGCTGTGAGAATTTTGGTGATAACCGACACGTACAGTGTTAACCCATTAAGATCGAGGAAAGCATATGTCGTTTTTTGATTTCTTTGGCTATTAAAAAATGGCAGATCTACAAGCTCATATGGCGGCACCGAGTGCCACGCTATGAGCTTGTAGATCTGGAAAAAAAAATAAGTGAACAATTTCTGCAAATCTTTGAATATATATTTTTTTTAAGCGAAAATTTGTCAAATATTTAGTTCCAGGGACCCCCAGAAGCAAAGATTTGTTTGCTTTAAAGAAAATATATATATTCAAAGATTTGCACAAAAAATCACGAAAATAGCATATCTACAAGTCTTTAGCACGGCACTTGGTGCCACGCTATGATCTTGTAGATCTGCTATTTTTGAATAGCCAAAGTATAAAATAATGGTTATTATAGCGCAAATCTAGAATGGCACAGATGTGTTCCCGGATTGAATGGGTGATTCATACTGCGCTGTACAACAGTGTCGTGCGCCAATTATTAACAGATCTGCAAAGCTACACATTGCATGGCATTGTGACCTTGTAGTCGAGCTACTTTTTGCTGCGTGACGGAGCATAAATTGGGCATTACCAAGAATGTTGTCCCTCTCTGTCACCTTATCTCTCTCTCTCTCTCTCTCTCTCTTTCTCACTCTCTGGAATGGGACCGGAGAGGCTGGCTAGCTGGTACAACAGGAGACAGTTTTGAGTCTCCATTCTACTCACTTGAATCTTTATATACAGTGTATATATTATATAATATATATATATATATACACACACACACACACAATTTAAAGACTTGTTGGGATGAAATGTGTAACTTAAAGTGAAGGAAGGCTGTCGGGAATCAAAGAGGTTTGTTGAATCTTTAGCTTTTTGCGGTGTGTGATTTAATTGGGCTTGCTGAATGTTCAGTCAGGAGCTTGGATGTCTCGATTTGTTTTGTTTTTTTAAAGAATGTGGCTAGCTGTTTCAAATGCTGTGTAATAAGGTGTAGATTTATTAAAATGTAGCTCTTACTGTTCACATTTTGCCTGGGGTGGAGGGGAGGGGTGGAGCACTTAGCATAGGGATGCTCTGATTGACCAGATGCCAAACTTCGATTTTTCAGTACAGGGCTACGTTAGCCTCTGTTACGACCCGGCCTAGGGGTTACCAGGTGTAACATAAAAATGGACTCCCTCCTACCCAGTTCCCAATTCAGACAAGTCACACAGGGTTAAAATCCTAAGAGCTCAGGATTTATTTTACAAATAATAAAACACATTTACAATACCTCAGGGTGGGGACCACAACTTCCAAAATAAACACAAAATCCTACTTTCAACTAACAAAACAGAACAAACTACAACAAAAACAAGCGAGAGGTCACCCACCCCTACATACCCAATGCATTACATTATCACAGGTCTAAAACTGAACAAAGTGCTGGTGCTTAGAACTTGGCTAGGAGGAAGACTCCTAGTAGGCTCCACCTAGTAATCAGCCAGTCACACTCAGCCACATCTCATTCAACATTCCCACCAGCTGGTACTCAGTTACTCAATCGCACACACACACACACACACACCAATGAGGGAAACATACCTAGAAACACAAGGCAACACACAGGAAAATACATATGACCCTATAGCAGGGGTTCTCAACCTTTTCAGGCCGCGCCCCCCAAAATAGTTGTATTATTTCTCGCGACCCCCCGCATGCACGCGCGCGCATGCGCATTGCGGTTCTGGGCGGATTGGGTTTGTTTTTTTCCCTTTTTTTGGTTACTTTATTTCGGGGTTAGGGTTAGGTTATTTAATTATAATAGGTTAATTGATAATTATGTATTATATTACATTAAAAATGTTTTCCTAATGTTAATAATGAAATATTTTTATCTTGAATTTAGTAAATTAACTGATAAAACATGAATTAATAATAACGTAAAAAAATATTTTGTTAAAAAAAAAACTTTTTTTTTTTTTTTTTTCACATTCACCCAAAAATATGGCGACCCCCCCCCCCCCAAATTATTTGGCGACCCCCCTGGGGGTCGCGACCCCCAGGTTGACAACCACTGCCCTATAGGGTCATAACACCTCGCCCCTTAAAATCAAACATTTCTCCCTTAAAAACAAAAAAAAATGGTTTGATCTCAACTACACATCACAAAAAAAAAAAAAACATGCTTAATTCCAACTCCTTCCTCCTATGTCCCCACTAAACCCTCTCTCCTAGTGTCTCCACTGAGACCTCTTTCCCATAGCTCCAGAGACTCCCTCTTCCCTACTGCTATCTCTACTGAGACCTCCGTTTCCTGTCTACACTGAGACTCCCTCTTCCCTACTGCTGTCTCTACTGAGACCTCCGTTTCATCTCTCAGGTCCTTCATACGCTGGTCGGACTCTGCCTTCTGTTGCAGCAGGACAGACAGAGAGGCGATAAGGGCCTTTTCTTTCTGCAGCTGCTCAGTTAGAGCAGCGTGATCTTGCTGAAGATGCAGCTGTTTGTTCTGCTCCTCCCTCCCGACTTCCTGCAGGGCGCTGAGCTCCGTCTCCAGTTCCTCCACTTGCCTCAGGCCCTCCTTGCTGGGTCCTGCTCATGGCTTCTTCGTACTGCAGGCGCCTCTATGCGAGTTGGGATGTTCTCTCATCCACTTCCTGCTCTGTTCTCCTTAGCACATCTCTCAGTCTGGTCAGCTCTGTCTCCTGTTGGCTCACTTTACTCAGGGACTCCTCAAGGGCCTCACTGGTCTGTGTCATCTGGACCTTCATGTCGCCCAGCGCCTCCTCTGAAGATCTCAACTCCGCCTCAAAACTATTCAGTCTCTCCTCGGTCTCAAAGTATGCTGGGAGGCCTGAAGCTTTTGCTGGCAAGTCACCAACTCCTCCTCTTTCTTAGGGTTAGGTTATTTAATTATAATAGGTTATTTGATAATTATGTATTATATTACATTAAAAATGTTTTCCTAATGTTAATAATGAAATATTTTTATCTTGAATTTAGTAAATTAACTGATAAAACATGAATTAATAATAACATAAAAAAATATTTTGTTAAAAAAAAAAACTTCTCCCCTTCTTTGCCCCCTTCATTTGACGATTCGACAAGTTGATCAACAAATATGGTTCTGCGGACTGTCAGAGGTGACATGCTGACACTTATTGAGGGTGGTGGTGGTGGTAGTAGGTCCCCTGCATTGGGGACAAAGGGAGTTTCAGGGCTTAAACAAAATGTTAATAATGTAAAGTCAAAATTACTATTTATATAACACAAATGTGAAATATTTGAAAACAAAGGGTAAAAGTTAACTTGGAAACTAGGCTTGTACAATTACCCCAATTACTCTCTCTGCTGTCCTAGTTCAGTGGTGTTAAGGACCCCCACATTAATATTTATTTGACATCAGACCCCCCATCTGAAAATACTGTGTACCAGGCAAGGGACTCTCATACAAGTTTGTGTTGTTAGAGGTTTCAAATGCATTCAAAACTTTTCACATTTTGTTGAACATTGTTTGAAATGGCAGATCTACAAGCTTAACAACGTTGTGAAGCTTCTAGGTCTGCTATAATAATGTCAGATACGCGGTGCAGTCACAGTAACGGACATAGAGGAACAAACAAAACAAACGTCTGTGTGTTTGTAAAACACACAGACGTTTGTACCTCGTAGTATAACAAATTGCAAAAAATATGTGGATCTACCAGGTCGGAACGAATCTCACTGCGGCGCCTGCTGAGCTTGTAGATCTGCGGTTTACACTGTTTTAAAAGAAAATGATCTCCGACTCCTGCTGTATAATAATAATAATAATAATAATAATAGTATAGTAGTAGTAAATGAAAGACTGTTTGGGGACCTCGTTGGAAAGCAGGTTGAATTATGCTTATCAAACTAATTAAAGGAGTAGTTCACCCCCAAAAAAGGACTTATTTTCTATCAATTACACACCCCATGAAGCCTTAAATTCATGATTTTAGAGTTTTTGTTTTTGTCGCATTCCTAAGCCAATAATTTGTCCGTCAATAGCAGACTCAAAGAGTCTCCACCGGTCATCAAATAAGTCATTTTTTGGGTGATCTACTCTTTAAGTAGAGTCTGGAAGTTGTATGCTGCTTAAGCAACCAAAAAAAAGCTCACTCAAATAGCTAATACTTGTGTTAGTCGCTTAATGCAGTGTCCAAAATAAATTTCCCAAATCTCTAATTCATAGATGGCCACCGGATTGATATTGGCAAGTTTTTCTTATTTGTAATAATCGTTGTTTGGCGTCTTGCACAATTATTTTCCATCAGAGCAGCCCTATCTAGATACTAATGCTGTAACAGAATACACAACCTGTAAGTAGTTCGGGGAAATACTTGATTATAAAACCTCAATACTCGACGATAAATGAATCTAGTATTACGAGTTGGTTTTCTTTTTTTTAATATTCAATAGCATTGTTCTGCATAGTGTCTCGCTGTGGACGGACGGTGCCACATCTCTGAGGTGTTACAATGTCTTGGGCCTTTTTTGTAGGCTTCGGTTGTGTGGCCTTTTGTATGGCATTATATCAGGGCATCCACATAATGTAGATTGAACAAAGTAAGGCTCAATTTATTCCTCTTCGCACGACTCTTTTGACGAGCGCTGTAAGTGATTTATTTTCTTAAAATAAGTATAAAGATGGCTCTGTATTCAAATAATGGCTATATAGACTGTTCAGTAACTGGGGTCTTGTGAACGGGTCAGGATACCAATTTCATTCAATCATGAGAGAACTTTGTGTGCAAAAAAGTTTGAACTGGAACACTATAATGTGTTACGGAATGTAGACCTTAACTTTTAAACAAAAACTAAAATGCATCACTTACAGCGCCTTTAAATACATAAATGCCAAATTCTCAACTGAATATAGTTGACATTGTTTTTTACCAGTTGAATTTTACTGCATTTCTGTCGTTGCGTAGTATGAATTAATTGGCCTTAAGCTACTATTTATATTATTGCATTTGTGGAGGAGTTGTGTGTGTCACTGCTGAAGTTGAATACATTAGTAAGTTGAAGATATCATTCCTTCGTAACCATGGTGGCGTCCTTAGTTGCCATGGAATCTTTAAAGCAATATTTAAATGTACGGCAGCAGGGTTTTAGTATTTTTAACACGGCAAATTACAGAAACCCAGTCTCAGCTTTATGCATGCGTAACTACTGTATATCTGCATACACTTGTATTACCAATGTGTCACTCAATAGCCTCTCACCAACACTATAGACTTAGACTGTTACCACAAATGCCAACAAATTGTTAACAATGAGTGGAACTTGTATTTATTCTGTGAACTTAATAACATTCTTGCATCCTAGACTGTTTTTTGTATTTAGGCACATGCAAGAGTTTTGGTTTAATTAGCTTCTATCCTATATTTATTTGATGTGCCAAATGTGTGCTAACACTCTTTAGTACTTGGTCTGGTCGTTTGACAAACGGACTAAACCTAATCACGCAAATGAATGTCGTAGTCTTGCCTTTTAGTATTGTTTTGTGTCAATTGAGTCCTTTTAATTGGAATGACATAGTGAAGAGAGGCCAGAATGGCACAGCACTAGCCGTGCAGTTTGGGAGTGTAGATTCAGATGAATGGTATTAATGTGAGCCAACATCTTGTTATGTTGTGAAACTGTTGCCTCTGGGATGGAAGGTGCCATCAGACATGGCCATGTCTGGTTCTCTTCCTCAGATCAGCTCACATGGACTAGGATTTAGGGATGCACTGATTTTCAGGGCCGATAGATGTGTGTCGATAGCCGATACTGACACTGATTTCTTTGTTGTTCATTCCCTCTTTTGTGCCAGGGAAACGAATACATCTTCTTTATCAAACATTACTTAACCCGTTAAGGCCTGAGGTTCCGATTCTACAAATGTCTTCTAAATCCTATAACAGTTTTCTGAAAAAAAATATGTTGAATAAGTGGTTCTCAAACCTTTTTTTCATGTCAAGGACCTCCAAAATTATATGTATTTGGGCGTGCGGACGCCCATCTCAAAATGTTGTTCCGGGGACCCCTCAGAAGTAAAGATTTGAGTTAGAAATGTTTGCGTTAAAAATACATTGATTTGTGCAAATTTTCACAGTTTATCAAAAAATAGCAGATCTACAAGCTCATAGCGGTGCCGCGCTTTGAGCTTGTAGATCTGCTATTTTTGAATAGCCAAATGTATAAAATAATGTATAAAATAATAGTTTAAGTGGTTACACAGATGCGTTCCCGGTTTTAATGGATCTAATCTCAGTGGAAAAATGTATGTGCCACGACGACAGATAAATATCGTCCACTGCCATCGGTGAATGACAGCTTAATTTTCAGATATGCCGATGGCAGTCAACGAGGCAAATATTGACCGATATATATATATATATATATTGGTGCATCCCTACTAGGATTAGGTTAGGTCTAGCTTTTGCAGTGTATTAGTCTTAATTTAAGTAGAGCCGGACCGATAATTGTTGGGTCCAATGCCGATACAGATTTTAGAGAATCTTAGACCACTGTTTTGACCAACATTTTGTATAAAGGAAAAAAATAAATACTTAGATTTTATAAAAGATTCTATTTGAGAACATAAAAAACTTTAGTATTTATATAAAACTGTTATTGAATAGCTTAAGCCCTATACAAAACATTTAAATTGGCTCATCTACAAGCTTGTAGATCTTTATTTAATTATTCAAACAATTAGTAATCCTGCCCACATTGGGGACAAAGGGAGTTTCAGGGCTTAAACAAAATGTTAATAATGTAAGAAAAAATATTACTATTTATATAACACAAATGTGAAATATTTGAAAACAAAGGGTAAAAGTTAACTTGGAAACTAGGCTTGTACAATTACCCCAATTACTCTCTCTGCTGTCCTAGTTCAGTGGTGTTAAGGACCCCCACATTAATATTTATTTGACATCAGACCCCCCATCTGAAAATACTGTGTACCAGGCAAGGGACTCTCATACAAGTTTGTGTTGTTGGAGGTTTCAAATGCATTCAAAACTTTTCACATTTTGTTGAACATTGTTTGAAATAGCAGATCTACAAGCTTAACAACGTTGTGAAGCTTCTAGGTCTGCTATTCTCAAATAGCCGATGTGTAATATATATATAGGGTTAAATTGACTTTAGCTGGAGAACCCCTCAAGGACCCCTGGGTGTCCTCAGACCCCACTTTTGAGAGCCGCAGTCCTAGATGAGTGTACATTCACAGTGAAAACAGGGAGAGGAGAGTGTGAACCAAGTTGGTCTTTTCTATTTGCTGATTCAGCTGGAAAGGGGATTTTACAAGAATGACTCGGAGGCAGTGAGTCGGCTTGTGATTATGAGCTGTCATTGGCTCTCCACTTATCAAAAGAATTACACTGTGTGGGGGGGAAAAAAAGACCAGCTTTATGTCACTTGAATACTTGTGCTTCTGAGCGTAGCGCAACCATTTTCTGGTCGGTTGACTCAAGTTATTTCACTTAAAGGGCTAGAATCGGTATACTTTCCGTTACCAAGGAATAGGGTCGATTCACATTCAATCCACTCAAAATGTAAAGTGAAAGTTGGGTTCATAACTTAAAGATGAAGCATTCATTCACAGTTATTTAATTCAAGGTGGCATGATGACTTTAACTTAAGAAAAAGTCTGTATATATATTCGACTACGATTTTTAAAGAAAGTTCACTTTAAGGACTGGTTGAATTGAAACCCTCTCTCACTCGTTGGGCCGTTCACACCGAGCACGATAACTAGTAACCATAACTATAAATGTGATGTTTTACAAATCGTTACACAACTGAAGTGGATGGCAGAATTCACACCGACTATAAACGACAACGATACTCGTAGACAATATAGTTTGGATAACTTTCAGCGTGATTTTTATGAATGATAGAAACATCGACAGCCATCAAAATCCATCTGACATCTGGCATGCAATCGGGTCTCACTCACCCTCGGAAGGTTTTGTTATTAATGGAGATGAGACAATTATGAATAGCTAATGCCAGCTGGTAGGTTAGCTGTCATTTTCTCAGGTAGGCTACAACTATCTTGCCTCCTTATAATTAATAATCTGTGTCAGATTATCTATATATCCAAGAGCATGGGTGCTGAAAGACACATGCACTTGGATATATAGATAATCTGACTCTGATTATTAATTATAAGGAGGCAAGATGGTTGTACTGAGATGGAAATGTCCCTCTCTCCCTCCCCTCCCTTCGTGTGGGCTCTGACACAGGCTCACACAGCTGGCGTGCACAGCGCATTATGTTTGGTGCCACTGTTTACAGAACGTATCGTTCATCAGCGTGGACGCCAACATAATTATCGCCACGGTTACCGCGCTTGGTGTGAATGGCCCTTTAGTTCAGATGAAGAGAGTGGATTTTGCTGCTGCTCATACGCTGGTCCGTTGAGGCCAGTGAGATGCATTTGTGCCAAAAAAAAAAGAAAAACGCAGTCCTAGTTTGTTAGGGACGTGCCATGTGCTCTGAGATGAACAAAAAACTGCTGCTTTTGGACGTTGCTGTGTCCTCTCTTTGACAAATCTAGACCCTCTTACCTTCTACGATTTTGATTATACACTTGGACCTAGCAGCCACACACAGTTGGGATTCCCTAGTGTTCAGCATGAGTAACTTTTTGCTTTAGCTTTTACACTCGAAGATTTCTTTGTCATCCACAGCTTTACGGTTGCTCTAGATTGTCTTTGGTCTTTATTTATTCCATTATTCTAAAAATTATCCATGATCGCCTTAACATTGTTTGGACCCTGAAGTTGATTGTGGTTGTTTGGAATACACATGTATCCTATTTGGAGGTTTGGAACAACAGTACTTTTTTTTCTTTCTTTTTTTTACAGTATTAGCAACATGTGAATTTGATAGTTGGCACAATTGCCTGGTATTTCTCTTGTGGTATGCGTCTCCAAAATAGTTTCCTTTTTAATGCATATTCATTATTGCAAATTCTTTCCTGGACTTGGCAGTTATTTATTTTTTATTTCCTGCAACTGTGATTAATCTTTAACTTGCTGATAAGTCTAGAATGTGTTGAGGTGTCCCTCTGATCTTGTATTGTATTGAAATGTTCAATAACAGGCCTGGTTGGTGACACTAAAACTCCCAAATCTTGTTTCTGGAACATGTGGTTCTGATCAGGTGTTAAGAGCAGCAGGCTGCTGTGCTCAATTTAGTCAAGTCAGTGTCTTTCTTTCATATCCATTGCTTTTGTGACTCTGTAAACAAATCCTTTACTTAACAGCATACCTCGATTCCTGTTCCTTGCTAGCGTGTGGGTTGATTTTCTGGGAGATAGTTTCAGAGAAGTGTGCAGGGTCTTTTGGAAAGCAGTGTTGGCTAATGAAGGCTAAACATCTTTATCTGTTGACCTGTTATTTTTTGCCATGTCCACTGTCATTTATAAAGAAGGGGGCAATTCATGTAACCTGCCATATGTAGAGCCAGTCACGATATTGCTTTTGCATTAAGAACAAATTTCTGAAGTGCAATACATGCTCCTTCTGGTGTCTTTTTAAAAAACATTTTTTTTTGGAAAGGGAGTATACACATTTTGACGTAACTTCAGATAATCTTTATTTTCTTTCGGTGGAAGGAGCATGTATTGCACTTCAGAAGTTAGGTAATGATCTCAAGAGTCTTACAATTAAAAAGAATTGTGAGAATCCTCTTGTGTTTTCCCCCACATTTTATTCCCTGGCTTTTTAACTTATTTTCCTTGAACTTTGATCTTTTCCATTCACTTCTACCTTCTCCTACCTTGTAACATATCGTCGGTTTCCTTTTATTTTTTCAGTTTACACCAAGTGGCAGCCTTTTAGCCTGATTTATACTTAGTCTGTACAACGGTGTCGAGTGCCTAAAATAGCATATCTAAGAGCTCACAACGCGTCGCACATGCGACTTCTTGTGAGCTTGTAGATCTGCGATTTTTGCCGCGACACTGTCGTACGACGGAGCATAAAATAAGCAATAGATGCCACTATTTTTCTCTAATATGAATCTTGAGTGCTTTCTGTTGTAGATGAGTGTGTTGACCCTTATATAACCTATGCCTGTTCATATACAGTGTATTTAATATGATATGGTGTGCCTTTAAGCTATATTAATGTTATGATTTGTGTGATGCATTTTTGGCACATGCTAGTTCATTCACTCTCAGAAATCATGACGTTTTCTGAAAAAAACCTGTCAAAATGCAATAGCAATTGAGCAATTAACAATCACATATGTTCTAAAAATGTTTGTGTGTGTTTTTATGTAAGTGGAATTGCATTGAATTGACAATAAATCCATTTTTAAAAGAAGAAACCTTTTGTCCTTGTTTCTTTTTGACTGAGAAGTTACTTTTTTCCCCACGCCCTTGGCTAATTGGAAATTATGCCTAAATTTGACCACATGAAATGGAAAAAAATATAAAAACAGCAAAAAGGAAACAAGACAGGTTTCTGAGTGAAAGAACTAGCAATCTGTAATATCTTGAAAGAAGTGTGTATTAATTAAAGCTGGTGTAAGTGATAGTTTTTGTTAAAGCTACTGTATATATTCTGATAATTGCTAGAGTGTTTGTTCAGTAACAGGGGTCTCCCAGTCTCTCCAGCTCTTTAATGAACAGAAAATATATTTTCAGGTGGGTCACCAATTTCATCGAATCTGGAGAGTACCCATTTATCAGCAACACTTTTATTCTACTCAAGTAATTCTGCTCTTTGCAAGTACTTTTTTTTTTTGGAAGAAAAACATTTCCCTCAATTTTTAACAAAAAAAAAAGATTTTTTAAAGATTTTTTTTTAAAGATTTCCAGACATTTAAAGATTTTTCAGAAATGTTCTAATCGTGAAAAAAAAGCCACTCACAACTTGCCACAATGCGACGTGTTGTGAGTGTGTAAATCTGGGCTTAAAAGTGATTAATTCATTATGTATGTTGGGGTCTCACTTTTGAGTCAAGAGCTAAAATGTTAGGGAGCCACTGGCCTACTGTTTTTGATATCAAAGACAGCATTATGTTGATAACTGCTGCCTTCCAGTGCCATGTTGACATCATGCTAATTGACCAGCTCAATATATTTCACACACACACACACACACACACACACACACACACACACACACACACACACACACACACACACACACACACACACACACACACACACTCTCTTCCACAGAACTCACAATCACTCTCGTTTCATGCTCACCAAAAAAATGCATTCACTTGCACCTTGTGTTGGAACGCTCCATCCATTATCTGAAAATCCCATGTAGAGTTTTCAGATTGATCAAAAGGGGAAGGAACATACAGAATTGTATGTATTTATTTAACCACCTGAACCCTATAGCATCCGATCCCTATTCTGTGGGCAAGCGCACAATGTGTCGCGACGCGTTGTGAGCTTGTAGATCCGATTATTTTTGTATTTTTTGGGGAAATATATTTAGTGCGTGGGGGGAGGAGGGAACCTAGTATAGACCCCTGGGGCACTCGGGTCAATTAACCCATTAAGACCTGGAACGCATCTGTGTCACTTTAGATTTCTTTGGCTATTCAAAAATAGCAGATCTACCCGCTATGAGCTTGAAGATCTGCTATTTTTGAGAAATCTTGAAAAAAAAAGTTAGATTTTTTTCAAAAAACTGTTAGGATTTAGAAAAACATTTTTAAGAATCGCCTCAGGTCTTAAAGGGTTAAGTATATAGGGTTTTAAAAGGTTAAAATAAATCCCACCCAGTGCTGTATTGTGATGGTGAACCCTTATCATCCATAACCTGAGCCCAGAGAACCCCCCTCTCTCACACTCACACATTCAGTACTGGAGGGTCAGAGGAGTAAAGCATTATCATGTTTCTCTCTGCCTCAGGGAGCCAGGCGCCCTTGGCCTTGGGGGCAGGGTTTGGAAACCCCTTTGCCTCGGGAGTGGGCACTAGCCTCGGAGGTACTGCCTCTGTTTTTATTCTAATAATCAATTTTCTTTTGAAATTTTGTTGCTTCCTGACGCCATTTCTTCCCTGCCTCATTCTAGTTCTTTTCTTAATCTTCAGTCTCACTGCTCCTCTGGTGTTTTGTATCTTTTTACGGCATTGCAGTAAGTGTAGGCAGCAGCGATTGTGTGTATGAGATTTTAAAAAACACAACTGAGGAATGAGTCATACAGGCCAAGATTTGCAGATTTTTTTCCGGGAAAGCATGTGTCATTTTTTAACCACTTTAACAATTATTTTATACTTTGGCTATTCAAAAATAGCATATAGCTGGGTTTGTAGATCTGCTATTTTAGAAAAAACGTAACATTTTATGCAAATCTTTGAATATATATATTTTTAAAGCGAAGATTTGTAAAATATTTTGTTCCAGGGACCACCAGAAGCAAAGATTTGAGTTTCAAAAAAATATATGTATTCAAAGATTTGCACAAACTCGGTGCCACACTATGAGCTTGTTTATCTGCTATTCAAAATATCTGCTATTTTGAATAGCCAAAGTATTAAATAATGGCTATAGCTAAAATCTAAAATGACCCTGATGCTTTCCCGGATTGAATGGGTTATATGTAGGAGAGGCTGCATAACTGTGCGTTCACATGCACACCATAAAAGGTATTACCAACCAATTGGAGGAAGGCAAGTGAAGACGTTTAATGTGGGGATTAGTCCAATCAGGAGTGTTCGCCCTGAGATTGGGAGGTCGGGGGGTTCGATCCCCCGGCCCGGGTCATACCAAAGACTATAAAAATGGGATCCAATGTCCCTGCTTGGCTCTCAGTCAGCGTCAAGGGTTGGATTGTGTGGGGGGGGGGGGGGGGGGAGTCCCTGTGACATGCTAACATCATGTCCAGAGGGATGTACTTGTATATCAAGCCGCCTCACGCTACAGAAACAGGAGATAGGCTCCTGCCCCCATGGGAAAGGCTTACTTAGTCCAATCAGGTTGCTCACATCGGCAAGCTGTCATCCTCAGCATGGCGGTGTGGTTTCTAGCGGCCTGAACGCTAAGTCCAGACACACAGAGAGAGAGAGAGAGCACTTCTTTTCCTTAACCGCTGACCAAGTTCCTGACCAGCGCTGTTGCAACCTGCTCTTTCCTGCTGCTGTGTGCAATCACAAGTTCACTTATGGCCTTGTATAATACAGGCACTCGGTGCTGTCTTCACCCTTGAAGCTCTTTGGTGTGTGTGTGTGTGTGTGTGTGTGTGTGTGTGTGTGTGTGTGTGTGTGTTTTGTCTGTCTGTCTATCTGTGTGTCCCGTGTGCGTTTCCAGTCTCAACATGTCAGAAACACTGCTTGCTTGTTAATTCTCTTGATGTGCTGTGTCTCTCTCTGTGTGTGTGTGTGTGTGTGTGTGTGTGTGTGTGCTCTGTCTGTCTGTGTGTGCTCTGTCTGTCTGTGTGTGTGTGTGTGTGTGTGTGTGTGTGTGTGTGTGTGTGTGTGGGGCCTGGATGCTAACTCTGCGGTCTCTCGCTACCGTAGGTTTTGGAGCCGCACCAGGTTTCGGTGGAGTGGGGACGGGTGGTTCCACTTTTGGATTCTCTTCTGCCAGTAAGCCTGGTGGAGGTAGTCTGAGTGCAGGTACACACACATACATACGCACGCACACACTTGGATGTTTGTCATCATAACCTTGAGGCACAAAGTGTTTGAAGTTGGATTTTTTTTGCAGGATGATGGTGTTGATTATCAAAAACTGTATTTAATACACTTTCAAAAACCTGGTTTGAAGTGTTAGAGCAGGTGTGCTTCTTCTTCTGGTCTTCCTCTAAAGCAATGGGTGCTCAGCTACAGGCTGTACTTAGTACAAAAAGAATTGCATCTGAGCTAAAGTCTTGCATTTTTGTCTTTTAGGGTGCCAATATGTCCATTGGCCCTTTTTTGGGTTTTCTTTTTTCTTTCTTTCTGTTTTACCTTTGTATTTACATTTTATAACTTGTTGTCCTTTGTGACAAATCTTGCCCCTGTGGTGGATTGAAAAAAAAACATGTCTTTTCCGAATTACTTTTACTAATAATCTGTGTGTTATTAACCACTTTAACCCTATATACCTGTACTTTGTTGACCTGGCGTCCCCCAGGGGTCTCTGATTGGCCCCCCCTCCTGTTTTTCCCTCTACACAAAATGTCTTTGCCCTGAAATAGCTGATCTACAAGCTCACAGCTGTGGTCAGCTTTCGCAGAAAGTTTGCTTATTTTGCCAAAGGCTTACCTATTATGACATGGCCAGAATAGGAACGCTAGTGTTCACGTAGTTAACCCCCCCCCTCTTTTCTCCACTCCCTCCCTCCCTCCCTCCCTCCCTCCCCCTCTCTCCAGGTTTCGGAGGCACCAACATGTCGGGCTTTAACTTTAGCAACAATCCAGGCATCAACGCCTCGGCGGGCCTCACATTCGGGGTGTCCAACCCCCCGGCTACGGGCTTCGGCGCCGGCGGACCCCTGCTCCAGCTCAAGAAACCCCCCGTGGGCAACAAGAGGGGCAAGAGATAGAAGACCCCCCCCCCCCCATGGATGGATGGAGCCCTCTGGTCTAATAGGCTCTGTGCAGAACTGTAATCCCAGGTGTCTAGAAGGTGGCCATACCCGTGTCCTGTTCCTGTACAAGCTCATTTTCCTATAGCTTTGTTTGATTTGCCGGGAAACACAATTTACACCTTTATGCGTTTCCCCCGTTCAACTCTGCTGCCTAGCCAATCAAATGAAGCTGTGGGTGATTGAGGCGGAAACAGGAAATGCAAGTCATTCTCAAAGTGAGGTCGCAGGGACCCTCAGGGTTCCTTGAGAGGGGGTTCCAAATGGGACCCTTAACAGATCTGAGAATTTGACCAAATTATACCGTTTGTACATTCTCAGAGTTATGGGGATACTTGAAATTAAAAGGTTTGAGAAACACTGCGGGGTATGCCACCTTCTGGGAAACCTGGGACTACAGATATGCACAGAGCCAAAGGGCTCTGAGTCTCTCTGGAGTTGTGAACTTGGTCTCTCACCCAAAGCATACTGGCGCTAAAAATCATCTTGAATCACTAGCCAACTAAAAGAACAAAGAGGATCTTTAAGACAGTGATGTAACTGCAACGTTTTGAGACAATGCTAATTGGTTAGTTCAGCATCATAAGGGATTTGACGTTTGTTCGGTACAGTCCACCATGTTATCCCTATAGATTCCCTCCCGGTTTCCAGTGACTGCAGAATGTAGTTCATTATCTTAAGTCCGACTCATGTGTAAATCACTTTATCTGTTGCTAAATTTCACTTTGAATATTTTCCAGTTAGACCCTTAACAATGAATGAACATTTATTTTATGTCTAGTTTCTGAATACACTTTCAAAATGAAAGTGAGGCAGTGGTTCTGGACTGGCGGGCAATTTAGGAGGTTTATAGACTCCTTGAACTAGATAAAGTGTTTTTTTCTTTAACTCTACCAAAGGTGAAATATCAGATTTAATACATGGGGAACATTTTAGGTGTAGTGGAGCAGTGGAGACAAGCAGACTGGTTTTACCATCGCTGTCATTGTCTAATGGCACAAAAATCAATAGTCTCAGAATCTATCCTGTGAGCTAAACCAGTGGTTCTCAAACCTTTTAAGGACCACCATCAAGTCCATATGGTTCCATTTGTACACACTCTGAGTTACAGACCTTTTTAAGGGTCCATTTGGAACCCACCCCCCAAGGAACCCTGAGGGTCCCTGAACCCCACTTTGAGAACCACTGAAGTAAACAATTCTCTTGAAATGTGTCCCACTTGCGTTGCCTCAGCATATTGTGTGTGTGTGTGCATCACAAAGGTGTCGCACCTCAGTGCTTTTTGAGAATGCTGACCAGACAACAGACATTTAGAAAGTGAAAGCTGTTTTATTTATATCTGCTTTAGTTTGGCTGTTGTGCAAGACTAATTAGTTTTGCACTTAAAGGTAGGATAAGTGATCGTTTTTTGGTTCAAACAAAACGTTTTTGTGTTAAAAGGCTAAAGCTCTACATTGTGATTGTAATCGTTGCTATAGAGTGTTTGTTTAGCCTCCCTGCATCTCCAGCTCGTAACAGAAAATACATTTTTCAGCTAAGTTGCCAACTTCAACCAATCAGGTAAGAGTACCCGTTTATCAGCTTACATTTTATAGTGTTCCAGTTTTGTCTGCTCGTTCCTTTGTGTCGTCACTTCGAATTTCACTTGTTTATCTTGTATCCTGTGTGAGTTCTCTCTCCTGATTGGATAAAATTGGTATCCTGGCCTGAAAATAAATGTTTGTTTACTAAAGAGCTGGAGAGCAGAGTAGACCCCTGTAACTGAACATATCAGAATATAGAGCTATTTAACACTTTTTTTGAACCAACATATATCGCTTACACCACCTCTAACTGTCTCGTTGCGTCAGGCAAAATCAGTTGATCCCAGAATAGTAATTATGCGTTTCATACGATGGAGGTTTGAAGACCCAAATGTTTTGCCCAGGAACGAGAATGGGACATCTACCTGAGGTGCATATTTGATTCTAGATTGTTTTTTTTCTTTTTTTTATATGGGCAGGAGAGAGTATGCAGGGCAGGCTTTTTTGGGGGGGCGGCACAATTTTATTTTTGTATCAAGTTTAGAAACATGCTGAATTTGGGAAGGGTAAAGGGACGAGCACATTTGGGGATAGTCCATTACCATATCCACGTAACCTGTGTTTTTTCATAGCATCCGTCCAACCTCGTTATCGAATGCTTTTTTTTGTTTTATTTCCTCCAAGCAACTTTGGCAGAGGTTTCGGTTATGTAGTTGGCTTGTTTTATGATGCAACTAGTCCAATTGGTGAGATAATCGTGTCGCTCTGTTGATTAGAAATGAATCCAATAGCATCTCATTGACTTTCATTGTACTCAATGGCTCTCAAAGTCACTCTTTTAGCACATAAATGAATGCAAACGAGGCTGATGCTGACTATATATAACATCACAAAACCCAGTATGGAGTTTGTTTTTAAAGAAAATATTAAAACTTTGTTGATTTTACTATTTGAAAATCCGGATCTGAATCCGCGGATACAGTCCGGGTCTTCTTCCTTCCTTCCTTGATCTTTTTTTAAATAAAAAAAACAAGACACCATACTGGGTTTTGTGATGTTACATATTGTCAGAATCAGCTTTGTTTGTGCTAAAAGGGTGACCTTGAGAGTTGTTTAGTCATACAATGGAAGTAGTCTAAATGAGGAGCTATTTTTGGATAGTTTTGGGATTATTCATTTCAACTCGCCAATTGGACTTGTTTCATCATGCCAAGGTAACTAACTACAGAACCCAAGCCTCTACCAGAGTGTCCTACTGCTTTACGCATTTCCTATTCTCCTATGAATAAGTGTACACCACGTGTAAGAAGTTTTCCAGTGTGTCCTACATGGCTACCATTACAGAGTTGAATCTGAAAGGGATTTAACCAGGCGATATTTCTGTATGTTCTACGTACCCAGCATAGTGTGTGTGCTAGGACAGATTTGCACTTGCCTGTGTGTGTGTGTGTGTGTGTATATATGAGCTGACTGCGTGCGATTGTGCATGATGGGTGTGTGTGTGTGTGTATATGAGCTGACTGCGTGCGATTGTGCATGATGGGTGTGTGTGTTCTAAGTACATACGTAGTGAGAAATGCTCCGATTTACTCATGTTGCGCAAAAGGGGGGATAAAAAGGTTCTTGTATGCTTTTTGGAATTGTTATTGTACACACCGTCATTTTCTGTTTCTGTTACCAATACTGGTAGTTGTATTTTTATTTTCTATTAATCACAGTCTGTGTAAACCTGTATTTTCAAAAAGCTGTTTAATAATAAAATCCTTAAGATGTCTGTGTGTTCACTGTGTGTGTGTGTGTGTGTGTGTGTGTCCATATCTATTAATTCACGTAACCCGTGTCTGACTGTTTCGGGCGTAACTCGGACGGCGTCTGACCGAACGTTCTTAAACTTGCCGCGTGTGTCTCGTACGACCAGGAGGTGTGCCCCGCCGAATGGCCCAAAAATATCGCAAATATCTGTTTGACCGCGGGTCTGTGGAGAACGCACCGATTCTGCCCATTACTGTCATGACGACGGCAATAGCCTATGACAGAAAATGTGAGAGGTGAGAACATGGGATGCTCAATACGTAGCGAACTGAAGCGACAGTGGAGGTAAAACGCCATGATGCACGTGTGGCTGAGGACCAGATGAGCAGATCTTTGGAAAATACCTTGTTTTGTTCTTTTTTGTCACCGCCAGGGTTTTGGACCCGGTCTGTCCGTCCGTCTGTCTGTGAACAGCTAATCTCCGGCACCGTTGGCCTAATGGCAGCGAAACTGCACGCACACTCCCTTCATGCCAGAGCAGAACCTCTGTCTCAAATTGTTCTGATCGGGCTGTTATAGCGCCACCAGGAGGACAATTTTTGCAAAACATTGAAAACCGATTTTCTACAGATTTTATCCATACATAACGCAAATCAGTACACAGTATCTCTATGGTCATGTGATCAAAACGGATCTGTCCGATTTTTCATATTCCATTCTGATTGGCCAAGATTGGCTTCCAAAGTTTGCGGGATTGGTCCGTTTTGAACAAAATGTCTCAGATCATGAGCGCAGCGTGCAATTTCCGAGAAATTTTGCGTGCACCCAAAGTCCCAAATCAGCCTTATGGTGGCGCTATAACAGGCCGATTCTTGTTTTTTTTTATCTATAACTGCTCCAATCTGCGGGAAACTTTGCACTCACACTTCCTAGAGGCCAAGAAAAAACCTCTTGAAAAAAATCCTGACCTGTACAATTTTTTTTTGTCGATTATTATGGCATGCCCAAAATAAGGAGTCCAGTGATTAATGAATGTATGGTTGCAGGAAGAAAACAAGTGTCTATAAATGTGCTCTAAAATCAGATTAATGTGCCAGATAAAAAGACCCATCCACATTGTAGGTATTGCACATTTTGTAAATCTGCATATATTGTCATTACTTTGTGATCACAGTATGAGCTCAACGAACGAACCCCTAATTAGTGTTAAATGTGTGCAGCTTAGCTCATTATTTCCCCAGTGCTTACGTGCGTGTCTTGTTGCTAGGCAACACAGCTGTGTTGACAAACATTTCGTTGCTGTGCTGAGTTCGTTTCAGTCCAAGACACATAGGCCTGCTGCTGCAACAACTCAGGTAACATTACAGCTTCTTATAAACATTGATAATAAGTATTATGTGTGACTCTGCAGTCTGCATAGTAAAGCATAGGGGGCTAACTCTGGTAAATTAACTTACTTATTAGCCTGTAGCCTACAACATAGGCTATACAAGTAAATAGCTATAGGCTCAGTGGTGGAAAACATTTTAACATAAGTAAAAGTATCAATACTGCAATGTCGAAATACTCAAGTACAAGTCTGGAATTACAAAATGTGAGTAAAGTACAAAAGTATTGGTATCAAAATGTACTCGAAGTACTATAAGTAAAAGTACTCATTATGCAGCAGGTTTTCACAAGTTTTCAAATGTGTAAAAATATTTTGACAATGGCAGATCTACAAGCTCTCAACGCGTTGCATGCTAAGCTTGTAGATCTGCTATTATCAAATGGCCGAAATGTATAAAGGGTTGACATGGTTAATGTGTAATAATCAAAATCTAGTTACTAAAGTTGTACAATAATTGTAGTGGAGTAAGTAAAATATTTACCTCTGAGATGTAGTGGAGTAGAAGTAAAAGTACTGAAAACTGGAAATACTTGTACTTAAGTACAGTACTTGAGTAAATGTACTAGTTACTTTACACCAATGGAGCCTAGCTGCATTAGTCGCCTACATATTTTATTCCTAAGCATGAGGTTCAAAGTGATTATATATATATATATATATATATATATATATATATCTCTCTCTTACAATAGACTACAGCGAAAAAGAAACAAGATGAAAACCAATGAGCAAAGTGCAGCTGTTCCTACAGTGCAAAAGAATAGGAGCAGCAAATTAAAAACGAAAACATAATTCAATACAATGATATCAGCAAAGAAAGCAGCGTAGATAAAATGCTAGCTATTCATTTGTCTTATAAAGTGCTAATTATAAAGCTAAATTGAAGAGATGGGTTTTTTAACTGGATGTATTTATACTGAGCTTGTTTCCCTGATTTTTTGAGGTAATTACAACTGCACTGCAACTGTTAAGTGTACTTTGGGATAAAATAGGCTTTTAAGTGTTTCACTTGGCCAGCTAAATGTTTTTTGTACAGTAAGTGATATTACAGTAATTGTATATATGTTAATGAAGTCATTGTTCATCTCCCTATTAAATGGAAGGAAATTGGGCCTCTTCCTTACTTCCTTCACAGGTGTTACCAATTATACTAACGAAGGCTCTGTGCCATTCTGGCCAAACAGAACCAGGGTGTTGATATTGTGCACGTTGGCTCACTGGAAACACTCTGTTACACCAGTGGGTCTCAAAGTGTGGTCCAGTGACCCTCATTGTTCCTTGATGGAGAAAGAGGGATAATCAAATTATTGGCTTAGGAATGGGACAAGTATTAAAAAATCTCCATGAATTCAATGCTTCATGGGGTGTGTAATTCATTGGTTCTCAAAGTGGGGTCCGGGGACCCCCAGGGGTCCTTAAGAGAGTTCCAGGGGGTCCCCAGCTAAATGATAGATTAGGCACCAAATGGACCCTTATGGGTCTGTAACTCTGAGAGTGTACAAATACGGGTCCATTTGGTTCCATTTGTACACTCTCAGAGTTAAATTGACAGATTTTACAATATTAATTGCGGTCCAAGTGATAAAATGGTTGAGAATCACTGCTAGAGAGCCGTAAAATCTTCTCTTATGGGGGTCCCTGGCTTATCTTTTTGAATGGGGGTCCGCGGGCTAATAAGTGTCAATTTGGGGGCCCTTGACATGAAAAAGTTTGAGAACCACTGGTGTAATTGATAAAAAACAAGTAATATTTTGGGTGAACTACTCCTTTAATCCCCAAACCTCCTTACCTGGGCTGACCCCTCAAATGTAGTCAATTTCTGATCTTGTCCCTCCTTGTGTTCCTGCCATCGTTCTACCTCCCCTTGTCCCTCCATGTCACTCCACAAAGGAGAATCCTACACTAGCATCCTCAATTCTGACAGCTCCAAGCCGCCTCCTGTCTTTTCGTCAGTGTATTGTGGTCTTTTTTTCCTTGTTTCTTTTTGCAGAGCAATGCCTCTTCCAGACACCATGTACTGTGCCCAGCAAATCAACATTCCTCCTCAGCTGCCAGACATCCTCAAACAGTTCACCAAGGCAGCCATCAGAACCCAGCCCCGTGACGTGCTGCTATGGTGTGCAGCGTACGTATAGCAAACCTCTTGCATTTTTGCTGTCAAGTAAAAGTATCAATACTGCAATGTAGAAATACTTTGTTACAAGTAAAAGCCTGGAATTCAAAATGTACATGTAAAAGTATTGGTATCAAAATGTACTTAAAGTACCAAAAGTAAAAGTACTCATTATGCAGAATGTCCCATTTCAAGTTTTCAAATGTATAAAAAACTTTTGAAAATAGCAGATCTACAAGCTCACAATGGAGCTTGCAGATCGGCTATTTGGCGTGCGTACCGCCAAGGACCCGTGGGAGAGATGCCACGAGTGGGAAGTTTTTATTAAATCGATTTAGATTGTCACCAGTTTGAATCGAATTTACGATAAATCGTTACATGCCTATACCATATATGGGCATAAAAGGGATACAGACAGACAGGTAGGCTATCGCATAAGTGGGTGGTCCATGCATTCACAACATACATCGTTCTCAACGTGTTATCCTTAAGTTCCCCGAGTAGGCCGGACTGTGCCCTATGGGCAACAATCTAGTGTTATTACTCTCCGCAGGAGAGTTTTGTTTTCACTTTCTAAATATGACACACCGATTGGTCAAGCCTCACGTGACACGTGACAATACGGTGAAATATTGTATAAATACATGGCGTCACTTTGGCAGTGTCTTTGCCACTGCCAAAGTGAGGTAAGACAGGAACCATCACGAAATGGCTGCATGGCTGATACATAATTAGCAAATAGGACAGATAGGACACTTATATAGACAGGAGGGATATGACACTTACACAGACGGATAGAACACTTATAGTACACAGACAGGACGGATAGGACACTTATACAGACAGGACGGATAGGACACTTATACAGACAGGACGGATAGGACACTTATACAGACAGGACGGATAGAACACTTACACAGACAGGACGGATAGGACACTTACATAGACAGGAGGGATATGACACTTACACAGACAGGACGGATAGGACACTTACAGTATACATATACAGACAGGACGGATAGGACACTTACAGTATACAGACAGGACGGATAGGACACTTATACAGACAGGAGGGATAGGACACTTACACAGACAGGAGGGATAGGACACTTACATAGACAGGACGGATAGGACACTTATACAGACAAGACGGATAGGACACTTATACAGACGGATAGGACACTTATACAGACAGGACGGATCGGACACTTATACAGTATATAGACAGTGGACAGTTAGAACATAAGAATTAGAACATTCCCAACATTCCCAACACAAGTCTGGTAAGAGTGAGGTAAGACAGGAACAATCACGAAATGGTTGAGAAATGGCGGATACTGTAACAATTGGATAGGACACTTACACAGACAGGACGGATAGGACACTTACACAGACAGGACGGATAGGACACTTACATAGACAGGACGGATAGGACACTTATACAGACAGGAGGGATAGGACACTTATACAGACAGGACGGATAGGACACTTATACAGAACATTCCCAACATTCCCAACAGCGGAGAGTTGTGCTCCGAGGAGCACTTTTTCTAGTTTTAATTTAATATCAATCTCGAGTTCTTAAATGATGCCATAAACCTTGTCCAGACTAGACTAGACTAGAATGGAGCATAATACAAAAACATAAAAGGCCCTTTCACCCAGCAGCTGTCATCTTGGCACTGACTGGCTCTAATTGGTTCCCGAGGGCCTTCATTTGCTGCACTGCTTAAACTCATCTGTCTGTCCTCCACGAGGTCTGAACACGCTCGGCGCTGCGTGAAACTTCACAGGATGAACAATATGTCCATGGTCGGTAATCAGTGGTGGACAGTAAACGAAATAGCCTGCATTTACTTGAGCACTGTACTAGAGCACTGTACTTTACTTGAGTATTTGTATTTTTGGATGCTTAAAGGGCAAGATTTGAGTTGTGTAGTTACCTTGCCATGATGTTACTCCAAAGGTGGACAAGAAATCTAAAATAATTGCTCCATTGATAAGAAATTGTTCATTCAAAATATGCTCCTCGTTGACCTACATTGTACAGCTACGTTGTGGGCGGCTGTGTCTCAGGAGGTAGAGCAGGTTGTCCAATGATCCGTCATCCGTGGGTCGGCGGTTCGAATCTCTGCTCCTCCTGTCCACGTGTCGAAGTGTCCTTGGGCAAGACACTGAACCCTACATTGCCTCAAATGAGTCAGTCGGCACAAGCTTGTGACCATTGGTGTGGGAAGTGAGAACGCTGGCTTCGACTGTTTGCTGCTTCACCTCCCAATGAATGAACCATTGTAAAGTGCTTTGAGTACTTAGAAAAAGCGCTATAGAAATGCAATTCGTTATTATTATTGAAACGGCTCTCAAAGTCACTCTTTTAGCACATAAACAAACACAAACAAAGTTGATTCAGACAATACAGAACATCACCAAATCCAGTACTGTTTTTTTTTTTAATAAGAATGTTCCTTCTTTCCTGTTGATTTTGCTATTTTTATTAAGAAGAAAACCCGGACGTTTGAAGATCTGCTATTATCGCTGTTTGTGATACTGCGCACTTTAACTCTAGTACAAATTTGACTGAGAAACTTGTTGTTGATGACCAGGAGTATGAGTAGGTATCTATACTTTGACTCGAGTACTGGGGGGTTGAGTACTTTGTCCACCGCTGCACATGATGAGATGGTGAAAAGCATTTCCTCTCTGAGGACGATAATAAATGTCATCTAATCTCATCGAACACGATGACAGTGTTATCTGTCCATGTGAGAGAGGGGAGGGGAATGATGACAGTAGATGATTTAGTGCGGTGACATTGCTGACAAGGATATTGAATTAGTCCTGGGAGCTGTGTGAGTGAAAATGACATTAACCAATGTGCTCTCCCATTACTACCTTCATTATGCTGTCTCATACATTGATAGCTCTAAGGTGAGATGATTGAATTGGGAGTGTGTGCGTGTGAGCGAGCGAGTGCGTGCGTGTGCATGATATTTTTCAGAAACTCAAGTCATGGTACCATATTACAGTGGTGGAAAGTAACTAAGTACATTTACTTAAGTACTGTACTTAAGTACAAGTTTGAGTTATTTGTACTTTACTTGAGTGATTCCAATTTCCAATACTTTACTTCAACTCCACTACATCTCGAATCCAAATATTGTACTTTTACTCCACTACATTTATTTGAAAACTTTAGTAACTACTGTAGTTACTTTGTAAATTCAGATTATTATTACAAAACACACAGTAACAACTTCAGCTCTATACACATTAAGACCATTGAAAATAGCCTACAAGCTCATAATGCTTGTAAATAGCCGATCTACAAGCTCATAATGCTTGTATATAGCGCCGGCCCTGGTGTAAATGTCCTTTCTTTGAATGTGTAAAAAAGAGAGACCTTGGTCTCAGTGCCTTTCTCTGAAATCAATGTTTAAATCATCTCTCTCTCTCTCTCTGTGTGTGTGTGTGTGTGTGTGTGTGTGTGTGTGTGTGTGTGTGTGTGTGTGTGTGTGTGTGTGTGTGTGTGTGTGTGTGTGTGTGTGTGTGTGTGTGTGTGTGTGTGTGTGTGTGTGTGTGTGTGTGTGTGTGTGTGTGTGTGTGTGTGTGTGCAGATATTTCCATGCTCTGGCCAAAGGAGAGCCTCTGCCAGTCAAAGACAGGCTGGAGACGCATGTGGCCACCCAGAAGACGGACACAGGACTGACCCCAGGTCTGCTCAAGGTCCTGCACAGACAGGTAGTCACCAGCAGGGGGACAGACAGACCACGCACTGACCTGAGACATGGTGGCACAAGGCTTTCTGTCATATTAAGTGATAATTCACCCACAATTTTCTTTTCTATTGATTACTCACCCCATGGAGCCTTAATTCATGGAGATGTTTTTGTCGCCAAGCCAATAATTTGATGACCGAGTTTCAGTTAGGAGACTCATCAAATTATTAGGAATGCGACAAAAGCAAAAACGTTTCCATGAATTCAAGGCATCATTTTTTTGGGCTATCCCTTTAACCACTTAAAGGCAGTGGTGGAAGGTAACTAAGTACCTTTACTCAAGTATTGTTACGTATAATAAATACTTAAGTATAAAAATAAGTAGTACTTTCCTTGATCATTTACACCTATTAATGCTTTACACTCTACTACATCTCAGAGAAAAATATTATACTTATTTGACAGCTTTAATTACTAGATTGTTATTACAAAGCATACATTAATCACTTAAGCCCTATTTTATACTTAAGCAATTTGAACATTTAAAATGTTCTAATTTTTATTTTGAAAAATGTTGACAGAAACTCTCTCTCTCTCTCTCTCTCTCTCTCTCTCTCTCTCTCTCTCTCTCTCTCTCTCTCTCTCTCTCTCTCTCCCCCCCCCCCCCCCCCAGCTGTGTCCAACACACATAGACGTGTCCACGCCGAGGCAGACATGCAGCAGGGAGGACCTCACACAGAGATGGAAGGGTGTGTGTCTGCCAGAGGATCAGCTGCAGACCCTGCTCTCCCTGGGTAACTTCACCTCAGAGTCAGACATCATCGACTGGATGCACTTCTTCGCTCTGGGCTGCAGCGCTCTAGGAGGGGTGAGATGGATGATGATGTTCTCATATGGGAAACAGAATCCATTGGAACACAGGTTCTCTTTTCCATTTGCTGAAAAGTAATGGTTTTGAACAAAAGAACATTGGCCCAAAATAAGGGTCACCAGGTTAAATTAGCTTATTGTTAGATGTGCAGCAAGTTGCTGATTCAGAGGCTGTTGCATGGTTTGACCACAGGAGGGCAGTCATGTTTCATATAGACACAACCAGTTTTTCTTTTGTTTTTTTAAACCTTCAAATCATCACTCTCGGGGGAGAAACCTTTCAGGAAATGGAGAAAGAATAAATAACCTGTGTTCCAATGGATCCAAGGTAGTATAGTTAATACCTTTCATTGGCTCAGTATTTATAAGCCCCCAAACACACACTTAACCACTTTAACTTTCACTCATTTATTCTTCAAAAACGTCCAGATATAGCAGATCTCCAAGCTCACAACTGCTATTTCGGCTACTTTTGTCTGACACTGTAGTGTAGTGCGACAAAGTAGGGCATTAAAGTACAAAAAAACAAACAAAACACAAAAGTTGTAATATGGAGAAATAAGGTTTCTGCCCAGCAACAAAATAAGTGTGTGTGTGTGTGTGTGTGTGTGTGTGTGTGTGTGTTTGTGTGTGTGTGTGTGTGTGTGTGTGTGTGTGTGTGTGTGTGTGTGTGTGTGTGTGTGTGTGTGTGTGTGTGTGTGTGTGTGTGTGTGTGTGTGTGTGTGTGTGTGTGTGTGTGTGTGTGTTCTCTCAGAGCATCCAGAGTGCACTGGAGGTCGCCTGTGAGATCCTGACAGAGGATGAGGATGGGGGCGCGGCGCGGATCCCCTTCAGCACCTTCGTCACCCTCTACACCTTCCTGTCCCGGCTGGACGGGGACATCCCACAGGACCACGTCCAGGACGTCCTCAGCACCCTGACCGTGACAGCGTAGGTGTTTATTGTTGTTTATTGTTTATTGCGGATCCCCATTAGTCCTCACCACAGTGAAGACTAGTCTTTCTGCGGTCACACATTCACAACATTCACACTTCACAATCCAATTAAAACATAATACAATGGAATTCTACCATTACATACAGTAGTTAAAACAAAACAAAACAACAATTGATTGAAGATTTCGGTCTTCACAAATTCTATAAACGTTTGAGAACCACTGATATTATAGCAACATAAGTTGTTCAGAAAACTGTTGAGAAGATATGTGTAAAGATTTGCACACATTTTCACGATTTTTCAAAAAATAGCAGATATACAAGCTCATAGCGCGGCACTCTGTGCCGCGCTATGAGCTTGTAGATTTGCTATTTTTGAATAGCCAAAGAAATATTAAAATGACACAGATGCGTCGACACGCGAGGCGTTGTTAGCTTGTAGATCTGTTGTCCAAAAAGTTGTGACGATTTTGACGTTGCACTAACTGCGGAAGTGATTTACATAAGTACTGGGTACTAATTAGTTTAATATTAACTGTGCATCGTGCAAGTACAGTAACGGTATGGGAAGCAGCTGGTGTTATAGGCAGAATATTGAGGATTTTTTTGTGGAAAGTGTGGAGTTAGTCGGGGCATGTGTCTGCTGGGAGACCCTCCACAACGCTGACTCCACACTCCATGGCTCCCTGCGTCAATTAAGGTGCGAGATGATTACATAGTATATTACTTTTTAGTTTACAAATCAAGAAATTACTAAAAAAAAAAATTACAAACAAAAAAATTGTATCCAATTACTCATAGTTCAAACATTAAACAAGCTAACTAAATCCAACTATTTTACTATCACGGCTTCCTTCAATTTCTTTTTGAAGCTTGATTTATTGTCTATCCTTATTATATGTGGCGGGAGCCCATTCCAATGACCACGTGACATCAATTAGCTCCTTGGTCTTGTTGACGTTTAGAGAGCGAGGTTGTTCTCCTGGCACCACTGTGTCAGTGATCCGCCGTATCATCATAGTCGTATCATCATAGTCGTAAGTGTACAGGGAGTACAGTCATTTTTTAGCAGACGGAGTAGAGGAGAGGGCTCAGCACGCAGCCCTGAGGGGCTCCTCTGTTGAGGGTCAGAGGGTGGTCTGACATGATGGTGCCTGTTGCAAATAGGAACGAGGGGTAAGCAGTGCACGCACACATCCTAAAGCAGTTAACAACAATACGTACATGAGAAAAAGAGGGGAAGTCCGCACACCATTTGAGCTCCCAGTGGAAAAGTTTTTTTAAATTTGTTAGTGTTAATTTGTAAGCCTAACAAATAAAGAAAAACTCTTCCACTGGGATCACAAACGGTGTGCGGACTTCCCCTCTTTTTCTCATGATGGTGCCTGTTCTCACCACCTGCCAGCAGGCCGATAGGAAGTCCAGTATCTGCTTCCTCCTCTCATCCAGGTGAGTGAGGGCAGTGTGCAACTACATTGTTGGTAGTCTCCATGTGTCCAGCGTGGCAGGCAGGCAGCACGGGACAACTGTAGTGTCTTACTCTCAAAATACTGATGAAGTAAGGGTGACCGGTCTCTAGTAGGGCTGGGAGTTTGATTGAAATTTTTATTAGGCAAAAGAATGTAAAACAACACATTTATAATACTTTGTCTAAAAGGTCCGACCACAAAAGTCCTTGCGGACTTGTTTCCGTTGAATTAATTTCATAGACATATATAGTAGCAACCAAACAGTTCAAAAATCTACATAAAAATACAGAGAAAAAATACCACTATGTACAAAAAAAAAGACGATAATCGTTATTATTGGGCTGCAAATTCAGTAAAACTTCCAAAAATAGCAGATCTACAGGCTCACAACACGTTGTGAACTTGTATATCTACTATTTTTGGTGAACGTTCCCCCCCCAGAATAGGGATGCTGGGGGTCCGAGTGGTTAAACGAAAGTGTCATTTAAAGTTTTAAGCATATTTTGATTATTGCGATAATATCGTTAATCGCCATTATTTTTGCCGCAATAATCGTGACATGTAATTTTCATATGGTCCCATCCCTAGTCTCTGGTCATTCAGGTATGCTACAGTACCTTGGAGGGGAACACAGCTTGGGAGAGGGCAGAGGGAGTTTAAAATGTACCACAAACACTCCTTGACAGCTGGTGCTGTGTGCATGCGTTGAGGACACAGCCTGGAATCAATGTCCTCGGGGCCAAGCGACTAAACGCACTGTTTATTGGAAGGCTCTCTATGCCAGGGGGTCTTCAAAGTGTTTTCAGGCCCTGTAGTATCTCTGAGGTACCCCCCCCCCCCCCCCCCCCCTCCCCTAGTGGTCCCGGACCCCCCTCCTGTTGAATACCTGATGCTTTATGCACACGTCAGCCTCCAAGATGGTTAGAGGGCTGCCTGGCCTCCACAGGCGGTGCAGTCAGACTCTGGCTGGTTGGTGCATTTAGACTAGAAACACCAGGGAGGGAGGAAGGTAGAGGAGCTCTCTGACACATCTGGTTCTCTCTCTAAAGTCTGTTATTGTTCCCTTGCCACATAGTCCTTAGCCTCGTTCCTAGCCTGTACTCATCTGAGAAGAGAAAAGCCTCAGCCTGCATGGTCAGGACCTAATGCAGAGAGTGTCTGTAGGGGCACTATATGTCAGACTTCCGTCTGACATACTTCCCCGGAAATGATATTTTTCGACCAATCACAACACTCATCACTAATGATGCTCTAATGTGGCAGTGGTGGTGGAAGTGGAAGGTGGAACTGCTTTTTACTTTAAGTAAAAGTATTAATACCATAATGAAGAAATGATGTTACAAAAAAAGTCCAGTATTCAACATTTAGTCGATTAAAAGTACAAAAGTATTGGCGTTAAAATATACTTAAAGGTTCTATGACATTCATTTTCATTTTTTTTATTTTTAATGTTTTTTGGGGGGTTTTATGACCTCAATTACACCCCAAAAATCTGAACTTTGAACATTCAGTGGATTTTCTGTGGTCTGGGGTTTTCTGAATAATTAGGCTGAAAAGTAATCTGAGATTGGCCCTTGGATAGGGAAGTCACAGGCCATTATTCCCGCCCACTCTCCTCCTCGCCCCTCCCCTCCCCTATCCTTTCCTTTGTGGAGGGCGGAGCAGAGGTGATGATTGACAGGCAAAATCCCTCAACAGCGACACCCGCAGGCAAAGATTTATTTTTTCATTGCAATTGAAAAGGCTTTAGGCTTTTTTGAATGTCATGAAACCTTTAAAGCACCAAAAGTAAAGGTACTCATGATGCAGGATGTCACATTTCACAGGTTTACAAAATGTATAAAAAATATTTTGTGTGTCACATCGCAACGCGTTGTGAGCTTGTAGATCTGCTATTTTCAAATAGCTGAAGTAAACATAGGGCTGAAGTCGTTAATGTATGTTTTGCAATAATCTCAATCTACAAAGTAACTAGTAACGGAAGTCGTCAAATTATTACAGTGGACTAAAAGTGCAATATTTGCCTCTGAGATGTAGTAGAGTAAAAGTAATGAAGATTGGAAATACTCCAGTGAAGTAAAAGTACCTCAAAATTGTAATTATAGTACTTGAGTAAATGTACTTTACACCACTGTAATGTGGTGACGTGTCATGTCAGTGCCACTCTAGCGTGGTCGGTCATATTGTATTGGCATGACATGCTGGCTCTGCACTAACATGTCAGGATGGTAGTTCAGTGGCACAGTGCACTACCTGTGGGTCAGGACTTGGACCCCCAGGGGGGTCCTCACATGATTGTGTGGAGGGTCCACAGATGACATGACAATTTAAGGTCTTAAGACCTTTTTAATACCTTATTTTTTTTTTAAAGAAATGAAATACATTACTGCATCAAAAGTAATCAACAAACTGTACTATAAAAACTGGTCAAACATTGGCCAAATTGTCAAATAATCAACCTCACAAACGCGAGGCGATCAGCTATTTTCACAATATTTATCTGTGGAACTGAGTCACACTAAATGTAATGCCTCAGCCCCTACAAGTCCAAGTCTCCAGTTCAAATATGATTATTTTTGGGGGTCCCCAGTTTAAAAATATGATTATTTTGGGCGGTCAGGGCCTCAAATGGTTGAGAACCACCTGGGCCCTATACAGCATCGATCACCACAGCATGGACGCTCCAGGCTGCTGACTGCTAGGAATACAGGGAATGGAGAAAAATGACAGGACACAATAAATAGATGCCCTTTACCCAGCAGTCACGGTGCTCCTGTCTTTCCCAGGAATCTGAAGCATTAATCCTTCTCATCAAAAACAATAGGTTGTTATTCATCATCACTGTCTGTCTGTCTGAGGCACAGCGGTGCCTCGGGTCGGGTCGACCGTCTCTTGACACGACACGTACACACCAGAGAAACACACGGAGCAGAGAGCGTTTATCCACAAATCGTCAATTGTAGTGCGTGTGTGTGTATGTGTATGTATTCGAATTACTATGGCTATTATGTCCCCACAATTATAGTAGAATTTGAGAAATAGACATTGTGAGGACCATCTTCCTGAGATAAATGATTTTTAAATCAGTGGCTCAGGGGTAGAGTGGGCGGTAGAGCGGGAAACCGCAAGGTTCCCAGTTCGACCCCAGGCTCCCACACTTCGAGTTAGTGTCGAAGTGTCCTTGAGCAAGACGCTAAACCCCTAATTGCTCCCTATGAGCAGGTTGGTGCCTTGTATGGTTTCCTCCGCCATCGATGTGTGAATGTGTGTGTGAAGTGAATGGGTGAATGTAATGAACAATCATTGTAAGACGCTTTGGATAAAAGCGCTATATAAATGCACCGTTTTAGAGTTAAAGGTTTACAATTATAGGAAAAGATTCTTAGCAAGGATGAGACATTTTAGAGGTGACTTAGATGCACGCCAGTGTCAAGCACCTGACAATTATGTCTACAAGCTTGTAGATCGGCTATGTTCCGGCTATTTCCAGCTAGTTTCGATGCTGTCCTAAAATTGTCCTCACGACTACAGTAATGCGTGCGTGCGTGCGTGCGTGCGTCAGTGTTGCCAGATTCTGTGAGAGAAACAAGCAACCAGGTCTAGGAAAACCAGCCCAAAAGAAGCGACTATGGGCCACCATGAGCACTTTAACATGTACATCAGCTATTTGAAAATAGCAGATCTACAAGCTCACAACGCGTTGTGAGCTCGTAGATCGGCTATTTTCAAATAAAATCTTGCGGGGAAATTATAATGAGCAGATCTGGCAACCATGGCGTGTGTGCGTGCGCGTGTGTGTGTGTCTCTTTTCTCTCCCTGAGTCTCTCAGCCAGAGTTCATTCATCACACGCACAGAGCTTATCAGCTCTGGGCGCGTTGCACGCAGCCTGTCCACTCTGCCATATTCATTTAGACAAGTTAAGGAAAGAGAGAGAGAGAGAGGGGGGGGGGGGGGGGGGGGGCGGGTGAGCGTCCTGAGAAGAACAGCTTGTCAGCACTTAGAGAAAGAGATAAAGTCTTGTGTTTTTCCTGTTCGCTCCTCCGAAACAGTGTGCTGTACACACTCACAGCACACGCACACACACACACACACACACACACACACACACACACACACACACACACACACACACACATTTGAATTCTTTATTTATGTCCACATAAATACAAGGTCTAAAGGACACAAATACTAGTAGTGCAGTCTGACACTGTGGGTTACTACGGCATACCTGCCGACAAAGGTAATCAAAGTTACAGTTATACACACACGTAGGGCCAAACAGTCAGTATACAGCTTAAGGGTACAAATAGCAGCGCCGTCTCCAAATAGCGCGACTGCCAATGATAGCTGACACTGAGCAATATTTTGCTAGCTGTTTGGCTTTTCTCTTTGAGAGACCAGCCATCTGAAGGCCTCTAACAACGAGCTTATGAACATGGCCCAGGCTGCCAAATATGAAAACTAAAAGTTTACAGTTGTAGCCCAGTTGCGACATGGTCTGCTCTAGCAGTTGATACTTCAACACTTTAGTTATAAAGGCTTCTTCTAGGCTGTGGTCAAACGTACAGCCAACCTCTAGAATGAGAACCTCTCTGTTATTCTCATCAACAACAACAATATCGGGGGTATTTGCTGCTATATCAGAGAACATTGAGACATCACTACACAGATTGAACATACTCGGCTTCACAGTGGAGTGCTTATACAGCATTGGAGCAGGTGACCTGAATGTGGAAATGATACTGTCTGCAATCAGATCCACGATTCTATCATGTCTACAAATGTAAAGCCCTCTGTACGCATGACAACCATTAAGGATGTGGGCCATGGTTTCAGTAATCTGTGCGTGGTCATGATGTATACAGTGTGGGCTATGACTGTCAGGGAGCCATATGGAAAGGTTAAGCTTAGATGGTAAAACCTGGAGCCTAGCTTTTAAGGTGAAGGTGATGATGGCCTCATCAAGAGCTACACCTTTATACACTGTATGAGAGACAGAGTGGTCAGCGGTCAGGAGACAGGCAAGCTTTCCTTGCAGTCTGAGTTCAGTCCAGTGCTTCCGTTGTCGTTGTTGTTGCGCTGACATGAGGTGACCACGGGCGTTGGTGAGTGACAGTTCATACCCTGATCCACAGATGTTAATAGTGGCCATTACAGATATGTTGGGGTCAGAGATTACCTCCTCGGATGCATTGATAGCCTCGGAGTCCGGCCCCACCCACTCCAGGGTCACATCTGACCAGCCGCAGAGGTCATTCAAGTCCAGCCAATCTGACCACACCCCAAATCCGGCGGCACGGCTGTCCAGCTTGCCACTCGGTTTCTTCCGGTAGCCCAGGAAGCTTGGTTCCGACCCACGTGCCAGCGGGACCTTGCGCTTCTGCAGGTCCAGAAACAGAGAGGCTCTGGCCTGCTCTCTGACGTGCTGGTCATCACTGTTCAGCATATTGAGGAGATGGCTGAGTCTCGTGGCAATGTAAGTCCATTCAAAGTTGGGAACACCAAGTCCGCCCTCCTGCTTGGTATGGAAAATGATGTCCCGTGTTGAGTGAGTGTTCAGTCCGGTCCATTTTCTCACCATATGCACAGTCCTGTTGTTCATTTCACTAAGAAACTTACGGGGAATATGTACATTGGAAAACAAATGCTGAACTTTAACCAGGGCTATCTGTCTGACTGCTTCAAGTTTCATGATGAGTGGCAGGGGTGATGAATTAATTAACTCTAATCTCTCGGAATAATCAGAGACAATTTCATTCACTTGCTCCTCCCATTCCCCTGCCACGTTAAATTTATGGCCCAGATAGTTATATGTTTCATGACGTGCGTAGACTCTTAGTGGCTTGTTATTAACTGTAAATGTGGGAATGACATCTGTTTTTGCCCTGTACCAGCGGTTCCCTCCGCTTCGTCGCTCATAGAAAACAGCACATTTTGTATCTTTGACCTCTAATCCAGACCACTCTAAAAAAGAGTCTGTTCTGGAGAGCATGGTGTTGATGACATCCTCCTGTTTGGAGGCTATTACCACATCATCTGCATACCCCTGGACGGGGTTAGGGGAAATTACATTGGGGGGAGCACAACTACAAAGCCATTTTAACCATTGGTTGATAGCGAGTACAAAATTGACTGCGCTCCAGGGACAGCCTGTCTTTATACCTACTTGGAGTGGGATTGGGACTGTGAGCTGTTTGCCACAAATCACCTGTATATACACACACACACACACACACACACGAGGCCGCTTGGCCCCAAAGCACAGAGTGAGACACACACACACACACACACACATACACACACACACACACACACACACACACACACACACACACACACACACACACACACACACACACACACACGCACACGCACACACACACTCTCCCAAGAGACGACAGGAGAAAAGCTGCATATGTTTATAATAGACAAAGTCACCATAGGTTGTCCTTTATATGAACTTTTTGGATGAAAACATCCTTTTTCATCCGTTTGGTACGTTTCTCTCTGCATCTCTGTTATGCTCACTGTCTCTCTGTCTGTCTGTCTCTCTATCTGTCTGTCTGTCTGTCTCTTTTGTGCTTTGTGTGTCTGTCTGTGTCTCTCTCCATCTCTTTTGCTGTGTGTGTGTGTGTGTGTGTGTGTGTGTGTGTGTGTGTGTGTGTGTGTGTGTGTGTGTGTGTGTGTGTGTGTGTGTGTGTGTGCATGTGTGTGCGTGTGTGTGCGTGTGTGTGTGTGTGTGTGTGTGTGTGCGTGTGTGTGTGTGTGTTCATCTCACACTCCGTCGCTCTGTCAAGTGTTGTTAGAACCAAGACCAGCATGAATTCATTGCTCCTTGTCACTTGGCAGTATAGGATTTAAGGGGTGGAAAGGAGAGAGAGAGAGAGACACACACACACACACACACACACACACACACACACACACACACACACACACACACACACCGAGCTCTGGGCCAACAGAGAGGGGAGAGCAGGGTAGATCGGCACTCCACCCAAATGACTTTATCTCCAAAATGTCACACAGGAAAACAGACGGCCTGCTTTTCATTACAGACTTGCTGGAAACGGTTCAGTGGCAACACCTTTTCATGCGGTGGAAAGTAACCAAGTACATTTACTCACAGTACCATATTTAACCCAATCAATCTGGGAACTGTGTCATTTTAGATGTCTTTGGCTATAAAAAGAATAGCAGATTTACAAGCCCATAGCGCGGCACCGAGTGCCTGTCCAGTTCCGTCTCTCTGTACTCCAGTGGTTTTCAACCTTTTTCATGCCAAGTACCCCTAAATTGATATACATTTGGCCGCGGACCATCATCTGAAAATGTTTTGTGCCAGGGACCCCCAGAAGCAAATGTTTGAGTTAAAAATGCACACATTTTCAAGATTTTTCAAAAATAGCAGATCTACAAGTTCATAGCGCGGCACTCGGTGCCGCGCTATGAACTTGTAGATCTGCTATTTTTGAATAGCCAAAGCTAAGTGGTTAAAATGATTGTGTTAACTAATTTCGCTGGGGACCCCCTGGTACCCCCCCAAGGACCACTGGTGGTCCCCGGACCACTGGTTGAGAACCACTGCTGTACTCCATTGTTCAGGGACAGACCAGAACCATGATGTCAGTGCTCCTGACCGGTATGGACCGTTGCATAACCTTTCTACCATGTTTTATACAAGTTCTGCTCTCTAGCTTAATTTACACTCTGTCCCACAACGGTGTTGTTGCGCGCTGAAAATACCAGATCTACAAGCTCACAACGTGTCGCGTTGTGAGCTTGTAGATCTGGTATTTTTTCAACACCATGACACAGTCGTGCGAAGGAGTCTGAATCTGGTGTAGCAACACATCCACAGGGACCTGACGAATGTCACAGCACTGTGTGAGAGAGAGAGATGAGGGGGAGAGAGAGAGGGAGGGAGAGATGGAGTGAGAATGGGGGGAAAGGGAGAGAGATGGAGGAGAGAGAAAGGGAGGGAGGGAGGGAGGGAGAGATGGAGTGAGAACGGGGGGGGGGGAGAGAGAAGGAAAGAGAGGGGGAGAGAGTTTAGTTTATTTGAAAAGCAAAAACCTCACACACGAGAGAAGGTTACAGCAGGTCAAGGATCAACAACACAAACAAGTCCTAAGACTTATTTCCATTGTTGTGGTCCTATAGCTCACATGCAACAATTATAATACTTAAAGCACTCTACTACACAATACAGCATTGTGTTGAGAGAGAGAGAGAGAGAGGGAGAGGGTGGGGGGGTGAAGGAGAGAGAGAGGGTAGAAGAGAGACATACAGAGACATAGGAGAGAAGGAGGGAGAGCGAGAGAGAGAGAGGAGGAAGGAGGGTGACAGAGACAGTGAGCGAGGGAGGGAGAGAGGGGGGAGAGAGAGCGAGAGAGAACTTTGCAGTACAGCTGGCTGTAAACGCCCATTTCTAAGGTACTGCTGCTGTATTGAAACGGCCTCTTTTTTTCTCCTTACGTTTCATAACAGCTTTTTATAACGTTCAAGCCTTTCACAACAAACAGAGCTGTGTGATGTAAACTGTATTGGGCCACGAGGATATTACATATATCCTGTATTTGGCCCCAAGTTATGAGTCAAAGTAAAGTAATCAAAGTTAGTAGCCCTGGCATGAAACTAGTTGTGACACACTGCATTCCTTTAAATCCTGTCACGCCTTTTATCACCAGTAAGACTCCCTAATCGGGAGATAAGCGACCGTAGGTCACATGTATACAGAAGAGGGCTGTAACGGCGATTGGTTCCTAGTTGTGTGGGCAATGTATAGTTTTGTTTGGTGGTCTAAATGTGGGGTTAGCTGTGACATGGTGGCGTTTATGTGGGCAGAAAACGTGTAATGTGTAGCTGTTGCAAATGGGTAACAGAGTGAATGCTGAGAAATACGACTCGCACAGATTTTGTTGTAGGGAGCACAGTGGGAGATTGATGAGAATGCAGACAGGCGTATTCATTTTGATGTTGTATTTTATGTGAGCTGCAGTGGCAGGGGGTCCTCCACTGGGGGCGCCACCACTTTTGTATCCGTTCTGGAGCAGCAGGAGTGGGTGGTCCCCGGGAATGCCCCGTGAGCAGCCCCGTTGGGGTGGTCATTTGGTAATTTGTCCACATGTGCTCATTTTTTACACTTGGGGGTCCCCGAGGCAGCTGGGGGTCCCTGGAGCTCCGGGGGTCCTTGGAGGGTGTAGTTTGGCAGGTAAGGAGTGTGTGTGCAAAATGTGGCATGGATCGGGGCAATGGGTGCGGAGATATGAGCAGGGCAAAAGTGTGACGTGTGTGACGGAGTGACGGAGTGACGGACGGACACCTGGAGCAGCTTTCTGTAGTAAGTGTGACCTACGGTCGCAATTATCTAATCGCTCATCATGTACAGGTATATATTTTTCCATTCTTCCATCGGCATACCTTACTTACATCACAACTATGCAAGGTCTGAGGACTTTCTCATCATGATAGAAGAGTTCTCATCAAGATATAGTCACCGTAATGGAAACCATGACTATCAAAGCTACCGTACCAAACCAAAACATAGTTTTGGGTTTGGTGAGGTAGAACTGGTAGAACTTGATCTCCTCCTGACCTCAAGTAACACTGTCCTCTGAAAAGCCAGCAATCTCTAGACCATTGGTTCTCAAAGTGGGGTCCGGGGACCCCCAGGGGTCCTTGAGGGAGTTCCAGGGGGTCCCCAGTTAAATGATAGATTAGGCACCAAATGGACCCTTATGGGTCTGTAACTCCATTTGTACACTCTCAGAGTTAAATTGACATAGATTTTACAATATAAATTGCGGTCCAAGTGATAGAAATGCCATTAAATGGGGGTCTGTAGCCCTAATGCATGTCAAACCGGGGGTCCTTGAAATTAAAATGGTTGAGAATCACTGCTAGAGCTGTAAAAAATCTTCTCTTATGGGGGTCCCTGGCATATCTTTTGAAATGGGGGTCCCCGGGCTATTAACACATCGGGTGCCAGCGTTTTTTCATAACAACTTACCGTGGGTGCCAGCATTCTCCCATTGACTGCGCTTTGCTGTTTGTTGTTTCCACGTGCGTTACAAGCAAATCCACGCAAAAAAAAGCATCGATTCATGTTCTGCCATGAGCCTGGCTACAGGCTGGAACCATAACATTCCCCTGCCGAGTTACAACGGGGGGTGGATCGCGCATCGCGCATGACCGTTTTTCCCCACAGGAAACAGATTCGGAGATATAGGCGTTTCAAAGTAGGAAATAGACAGGAACCGGATGGGGGAAAAAAAAGTGTTTCCGGTGAGCGATCTGGCACTTCCTTCGCAGGATTACAATGGGTGCTCCCAGAGCTGCTCTAGCCCCGCCCGCGCGGAGAAAAACGAAAAAAACAAAAAGACTGAAATCACGGTTCAGACCGTGTTCGGCACCGAAGCTTCGGAACCGCCACTATGTAAACACACGGTTCAGACCGTGTTTGGCACCCGATGTGTTAAGTGTCAATTTGGGGGTCCTTGACATGAAAAAGTTTGAGAACCACTGCTCTAGACTAACCATATGACACGCACCCACTCGCACACGCACTTCTGCACCTAAATGGCCCTCTGCTCATGTAACATGCGATGGAAGCATTGTACTGATTAAGACCCAATTATTGAAATCCCAAATACTGTACGTACTGTAATAGACTTTGACCGTGCCACATTTAATGCCTGTCTTAACCACCTGGCAGTCATAAAGAGATAGTTCACCCAAAAAATGACTTTTTTTCTATCGATTAGTCACCCAATGCAGACTTGAATTCATGGAAATGTTTTAGTTTTTGTCGCATTCCTAAGCCAATCATTTGATAACCAGTGGACCGGTAGGCAGTGGTTCCGGTAGGAGACACAAAGGAGACTCTTTGTGTCTCCTACCGGAACCGCTGCTGGTCATCAAATTATTGGCTTAGGAATGAGGTCTACACAGTGCTATGAGCTTGCAGATCTGCTATTTTTGAATAGCTAAAAGAAATCTAAAATGACACAGATGCGTTCCCGGTCTTAATGGATTAAAAGATGAAACTGACTTTGCAAGCCTTTAGGTCCTGAGGCAGGGCGTTCCAGAGTCTAGGTGTCCCAGGCTGCAAAAGTCCGATCATCCATGATAGCGGCGAGGCGAGTTTGGGTAACAGCCAAGATGGAGAGCCCTGCCTGAGGATATAAGGTTGTGCACAGGCTCATACCGTTCCAGCCTGACCTTGCAAGGCTTTAGAAGTCGTCTGTAAAATCATAAAAATCAATTCTGAAACATCACTGGCAGCCATGTGAAGGGGAGGCCAGCACTGGTGGTGTGATATGGTCGAGCCTCCTAGAATTAGTCAATAATCTAGCTGCCGAATTCTGTACAAGTTGGAGACGAGAGATAGCCTTTTTTGCTGAGCCCAGAATTACAAGGAGTTACAGAAATCTAGTGGTGAGGAAATGAAGGCATGAATTACATAACTTTTGACGGCGGCGCGTGTATGTTTAATAAAACCACAACACGTTTACCTCTCTTAGTAGCGGAACTTGTGTGTGTGTCACAGCCACAGACTTTGTCATTGGTTGTAGTGTCTACGTCTTGTATTTCCTAATTTCCATGTACTGTATTTTGTTCCCTGGTCTAGTATTATTGGTTCTATGTTTCTGTTTGCCCCCCCAGCTGTATCTGATTTGTAATCACCGCTCATGTGTATATCAGCCTTGTTCCCCAGTCAGTATCCTGTCACTGTTGTCAAACTGTTTTGCACTGAATGGGACATTATCACGTTTTATCAGACCATTGAATGGGCGAAGTAGGCGACATAGCATCCGAATCAAGTGATCAGACAGCGTGAATGAGCATACCAGGCATCATAGTGTTATGCACTACCTCAGAGAGAGAGATACATTATACTTTGTAAATATGTAGATAACTTTTTTGGCCTTCTACTGTTCTCTGTTGATCTCCTTCCCACTTAACCCCCTACCCCTCTTCTTTTTCTCTCTCCCCACTCTTCTTTCTATGGAATTTAACGTTGCGATGGGAGTGTTGTACAAAAACGAATTTCACCCACTTTTTTACCTTGTAAACCTGTGATGTGACAATAAACCTGATTCTGATTCTGAATGTGGTGTCTGCGGGGTAAGGGTCGAGCTCGAGCTAATAAATTGCAGAACCTTGTCGGGCTGGGGCCGAGCCGACCTCGAACACCCCCAGGTGGGACCAGGGCTGGGCTCGGGCCCCCAGAATAATGTGAACTGGGAACCCCCCAAACACTTGGAATTGTAGTATTACCTTTGGTTTGACTCTGTTCCACAGATAAATATTGTGAAAATAGCTGATATACATGCTCACAACACTTTGCAACACCATTTTTAAAAACGCTTTCTTGGGTAATATCTGATCATTTGGCCGATGTTTGATTTTTTTTTAGAGTATAGTTTGTTGTAGTATTACTTTTGACGCAGTACTTGTCTTGTCTTGTTTTATTTTTAGAGGTATTAAAAAGGTCTTAAGTTAAATTAAATTGTCACTTTAGAATGTGCAGATACCCTGTACACACTTATTTATACTTTATATTATATATATGTTGGTTTGTTTACTGTTGAGTGGGAAAACAATGTTACACATTGAAGGGATAGTTCATCAATTAGTCACCCCAATGAACCAATGAGATTGAATTTATGGATATTGTTTAGTTTTTGTCTCATTCCTAAGCCAATAATTCGATGACCAGCAGGCAGCGGTTCCGGTAGGAGACACAAAGGCGACTCTTTGTGTCTACCGGAACCGCTGCCTGCTGGTCATCAAATTATTGGCTTAGGAATGAGACAAAAACTAAACAATATCCATGAATTCAAGTCTCCATGGGGTGACTAATCGATAGAAAATAAAGTTAACTTTTGGGGTGAACTATCCCTTTCAGCTAATCATCTGGGGACCCCCCAAAAAATCTTTTGGGGGACCCCCCTGGGGGTCCCGACCTACAATTTGATAACCGCTGTTTTTACATCGGTGCACTTCACAGCCAGGATGACATACATGTCCCCCGTGAATAACATGGACATCTTTAACATGTGTTTCAGGGAGCAGCAAGCAGGGATGATAAAACCTCTGGACTTCATCCATCTGGAAAACCTGGAGCGGACCTCTGCTGCTGCAGTGGACCAGACTGAATGAGGACTCATGCATGCATGATAAGGCCTGCAGTGGTGGAAAAAAAGTACTCAAATGTTCTACTTAAGTAAAAGTATCAATACTGCAATGTAGAAGTGCTCTGTTACAAGTAAAAGTCTGGAATTCAAAATGTGCTTGAGTAAAAGTATAAAAGTATTGGCATCAAAATGTACTTAAAGTACAAAAGTCCCATTACATGTTTTCAAATGTATAAAAATATTTTGAAAATAGCAGATCTTCATGCTCACAATGCGTCCATCGCGACGCGTTGTGAGCTTGTAGATCTGCTATTTTCAAATGGCCGAAATGTATATATAGGGCTGAAGTGGTTAATAATAATAATCAAAATCTACAATGTAACTAGTAACTAAAGTTTTCAAATAATTTCAAGTGAAGTACAAATACCTCAAAATTGTACTTAAGTACAGTACTTGAGTACATGTACTTACTTACTTTCCACCACTGATAATAAGGCCTGAGTCGGCCTCGTGCTCAGTTATGCATTGGTTATGCAAGTGTCTGAAGTGTGTGTCTGGTGCGTGTGTGTGTGTGTGTGCGCGCGCGCGTGTGTGTGTGTGTGTGTGTGCGCGTGCGTGTACCAGTAAATTACTCTGTCTCGATCGTTATCAACGTGATGCTTGCCTGCAGCATGCAGTACTTCAACCCAATGTAACAGAAATCATATGATTGCGCTTGAAATGTCTGTATTACTGTACATTACTCCTTATAGGAGGGCCGCTTGTACCCCTGTAGACTTGGGGAGTAAACCCCACTTCCTTCTTCCCAGTCTGAGGCCTAATTTCAGAAAAGAATAAGAGGTGGCAAAAATGAGTTACTACTTAAATGAGTAGTTTACCCCCCAAAAAAACATACTTATTTTCTATCAATTACTCACCCTATTAACACATCGGGTGCCAGCGTTTTTTCATAACAACTTACGTTGGGTGCCAGCATTCTCCCCATTGACTGCGCTTTACTGTTTAAATCTGTAGACTCCGCGACGAGCAAATCCACACGAAAAAAAGCATCCATTCATGTTGAGCGATGACCCTGGCTACACCCTGGAACCATAACATTTCACTTGCGAGTTACAACGGGGGGGGATCGCGCATCGCGCATGACCAGTTTTCCCCACAGGAAACAGATTCGGAGATATACAGTAGGCGTTTCAAAGTAGGAAATAGACAGGAAACGGATGGGGGGAAAAAAAGTGTTTCCGGTGAGCGATCTGGCACTTCCTTCGCAGGATTACAATGGGAGCTCCCAGGGCTGCTCTAGCCCCGCCCGCGCGGAGAAAAACGAAAAAAACAAAAAGACTGAAATCACGGTTCAGACCGTGAACGGCACCGGAGCGCCACTATGTAAACACACGGTTCAGACCGTGATTGGCACCCGATGTGTTAAGCACTGAATTCACAGAGATTTTTTTGTTTTTGTCGCATTCCTGAGCCAATAATTTGATGACAGGCGGTCTCTCCGGTAGGAGACTCAAAGGAGACGCTTTTGAGACATTAGCATCTTTCCACCGGTCATCAAATTATTGTCTCAGGAATGCGACAAAAACTAAAACATCTCCATGAATTCAAGTCTCCATGTGGTGACTAATCCATAGAAAAAAGTTATTTTGGGGGTGAACTATCCCTTCAAGCCCCACTTCCAAAATAGCGAAAATAGCGGATCCTTTTGGGGGGTCAAAAACAGAAAACGTTCGGGATGCCAATTTTTTGAAAGTTGTTAATACCTGGATGGTTGCAGACAAGAAAACGCATGTCTATAACATGTGTCACATGTCTCATGTCCCATGCCCGTCCATGTCATGGACGAGCATGGATTGAGATATTCTGGATATTCTATAGCCTGCTGACAGAATCAGTTTTGTTTGCGTTTGTTTACTTGCTAAAAGAGTGATTTTGAGAGCTGTTTCACCGTATAATGTACGTCAATGAGGAGCATATTTTGAATTATCAATTTCTAAATCAATGGAGAAACTATTCGATTTCTCGCCCATCTTTGGAGTTACATCATGGCAAGGTAACTACACGACAACCCAAACCTCTACCAAAGTGTTCTTGCCCTTTAAGTACAGTACTTAGTAAAGTGGCCTGTCTGGCCACAAATCGAATATTGTTGCTGTCAGGCAGAAACCTCATATCTCCATATTTTTACCTTTTTGTGTTTTTTGTAAATCAACGGCCTACTTGATCATACTAGAGCGTCACACAAAAGTATCAAAAATAGCAGATCTACAAGCTCAAAACTGATACTGATACTTTTGAATTGTAATCCTGAAAAGTATACAGCTTTGGACGTATGAGGTTTCCACCCCAGACAGACGATAAGTACCATTGCATGCTGCTGATTTAAAATGAGTTAATTACCACTTGTAAGCTAATAATGAACCTCCCCTCCACTTGTTCTCTGTGCTGCTAATATGCTCTGTAAATACAATGCCATCTGTTCTGAACTGATTAAATGAAGTTTAAATCGATCTATACAGTACTCAAAAAACACCATTAGTAAAAGAAAAATCAGTTGCAACACAAGCACTCCTTCTCAGGTCAAATATAATTATATACAGAAACACATGCAAACAAACACAGACAGGCATCCTTTCAGTTGCATGTTTGTTTAACTTTCTCACCAAAAACACACTGTCTGTCTGTCTGTCTGTCTGTCTGTCTGTCTGTCTGTCTGTCTGTCTCTCTGTCTGTCTCTCTCTCTCGATGTGAAATACACAGTGCCATTGCTTTTACATGGATCCCACACTCGTACGACAAAGTATAAAATGTGTCTTAAAGAGATAGTTCACCCCCAAAATGTTTTTTTTTCCTATCAATTACTCACCCCATGGAGACTTGAATTCATGGAGATCTTTTTTGTTTTTGTCGCATTCCTAAGCCATTCATTTGATGACCGGCGGCAGTTCCGGTAGGAGACTCAAAGTGTCAACTTTGAGTCTCCTACCGGAGACATTAGCATCTTTCCGCCGGTCATCAAATTATTGGCTTAGGCTTAAACAAAAAACATCTCCATGAATTCAAGGCTTCATGGGGTGTGTAATTGATAGAGAATAAGTCATTTTTTGGGTGAACTATCCCTTTAATGAAGTGGTTACTGCGATGAGGAAACCTGGCTCAGTTAATGAAGGGAGATGACATCACAGGGCTGACCAAATAAAAGCTCCCATCACAGCTGTGGTTTCACAAACTATCTCACCAAGCTATTTCAAAAGGTTTGAATAAATAAATCTCTCTCACTGTGTGTGTGTGTGTGTGTGTGTGTGTGTGTGTGTGTGTGTGTGTGTGTGTGTGTGTGTGTGTGTGTGTGTGTGTGTGTGTGTGTGTGTGTGTGTGTGTGTGTGTGTGTGTGTGTGTGTGTGTGTGTGTGTGCAGTCACACACACACACACACACACACACACACACACACACAGATCAGTGTTTGTGCTCAGGCTCATAGGAGGTCTTTGTATACTTCCCGTTGGTTGCACCACCACCATGGCAGGAAGAAGTACTGCCATTTATTTACTCCAGTAGAAGTACCGAGCAGCTTTAATAGGTCATTCATAAAGTCACCAAACTAAAATGTTGATGTCCTCAAAGGTGCCTGCATGCGTGCGTGTGTGTGTGTGTGTGTGTGTGTGTGTGTGTGTGTGTGTGTGTGCTTTCCTTTAGGGAACGCACACAGCAGCTTGTCCAGCTCCCAGGCTCTTTTCATGCTGACAGTGCTGGGACAACTACTCACATTTCATACCTGAAGGAGTAGTTAACACAAAAAATGATCAATTACACACCCCATGAAGCCTTGAATTCATGGAGATTTTTTTTTTTCCTCACATTCCTATAAGCTAATAATTTGATGACGGAGACTCCGCTGAGCTCATGCTTCCTTCAATGCATAAGGAGTGACCAGGCCGCTTCTTATCACCTGACGTAGCGCGTGGAAGGAACACGTTATTCCAACCACTTCCTTTCCCCTCCATCAGGCGCCCTGGCTGACCAGGGGGAGGCAGTATAGAGGGTAGAATGTGAGGGTACCTACCCTAGAGTTATAATATATCTAGAGGGCGGACTGCGCCGCCCCCAGATATTCATTTTGATGAAAGTTGCTATGCCATAGAGTCTGCCGGAAGTACCAATATTGGGTCCTGAGCAGGCGCACACGCAGTAGAATTTTAAATGCAGAAGTGTTGCTATCCCAGTTTTGACCGACGGCCGCTTCACTGTTCTACCTTGGCTCTTGGGGCTTGTTACCTACCCTAGGGGGCACGGGGAGAACATGCAAACTCCACACAGAAAGGCCCTTTTCGCCAACCCCACCTAGGGTATGGGCACTGATGACTGATGGTATGGGCACTGATGACTCGGACAGAACACCGCTAGAGCGAACTCTCTCTCCTCTGTCCTGATACTCCTGGACCTGTCTGCAGCGTTCGACACAGTGAACCATCAGATCCTCCTCTCCACCCTCGAGGGGATGGGTGTCTCAGGCTCTGCACTCTCCCTGTTTGCATCCTACCTGACGGGTCGCTCCTACCAGGTGAAGCTGGGAGGGTCTGTGTCAGAACCACACAGGCTCACTACTGGGGTTCCCCAAGGCTCGGTTCTGGGTCCTCTTCTCTTCTCTCTCTACACTACATCTCTTGGTGCTGTCATCCGCTCCCATGGCTTTTCCTACCACTGCTATGCCGATGACACCCAGCTGATCCTCTCATTCCCCCCCTCTGACACACACGTGGAGGCACGCATTGCTGCTTGTCTGGCTGACATCTCGGAGTGGATGTCGACGAACCACCTGAAGCTCAACCTGGACAAGACCGAGCTGATGTTCATCCCGGGGAAGGGCTGTCCTCACCGAGACATGGCCATCACCATTGAGAACGCTGTGGTGACGTCAACTCGGACTGCGAAGAATCTGGGTGTGACCCTGGACGATCAACTGTCGTTCTCGGCTAACATCGCATCAGTGACACGGTCCTGCAGATTCCTCCTCTACAACATCAGGAGAATTCGGCCCTTCCTCACGGAGAAGGCAGCCCAGGTGCTCATCCAGGCTCTTGTCATCTCCCGCCTGGACTACTGCAACTCCCTCCTGGCTGGCGCTCCGGCATCTGCCATCAGACCCCTGGAGCTTGTTCAGAAAGCTGCGGCTCGTCTGGTGTTCAACCGCCCCAAGTTCTCTCACACAACTATCCTTCTCCGTTCCCTGCACTGGCTCCCCGTAGCGGCTCGCATTCAGTTTAAAACCCTGGTGCTAGCCTATAGGGCAACGAAAGGAACAGCTCCCTCTTACCTCCGGGTATTGGTCAATGCCCACAACCCTTCCCGACCACTCCGGTCGGCCACCAAGGGGCGACTGACTCCCCCGCCACTCAACGGTCCTTCTGGTCGATCGACACGGTCACGACTTTTTTCTGTTCTGGCCCCACAGTGGTGGAATGAACTTCCCACTGATGTCAGGACAGCAGAGTCACTGCCCATCTTTCGCCGCAGGCTGAAAACCCACCTCTTCAGGAAACACTACCCTTCCTCTTTGCCTGGCCTACTTGTTGTTAACTAGTTGTACGAATGCTTGTTTTATTGTTGAATTGTTTATTGGATCTTGTTTAGTCAATACAATTAATTGTTTTTAGCTCCTGCTCATTTGACTACTTTGTCTCATCTGTTTAAGGAAATAGGTAGCTGATATATTGCACTTTTACCTTAGCGCTAGGTATGCTCTTGGTTGCTTGTTATTGCAGAAAATGCACTTATAACCTCTGGTGATTAGTAGCTTTCGTTCCCTACCTTTGTTGATTGCACTTATTGTAAGTCGCTTTGGATAAAAGCGTCTGCTAAATGACTGTAATGTAATGTAATGTAATGTAACACGCCCCCAGTGCTCACAGCGTCTCCGGCAGGAATCGAACCGAGGAGGCGACAGTGCTACCGAATGTGCACCGTGCCCCCCTAGTGGTGGTGAGATATATAAGCGGTTACTCAATCAGCATTGAGTCATGAGTGTGGTAGGCTGCACTAGCCCTCCTGCTTTCGTGCCTAGAGGGGCGGGTTTAACATCTCCGGCGAGAGAATGCGTGTGATCCCATTGGTTCACCGATCTGTCCGTCAGCCCCCGCCCCGTCAACACAACATTACGAGCGACACCCACTGCACTCTGGTTGGTTGGGGAAATGAAACACTTCCTATACCGGGTACACCGACGCGCTGGTCCAGGCTTTTATTTTTTAGCAAAACTAAACAATAAAAGCCTGGAGATCGAGGCTATGAGCGTGGCTGCCACAGTCCTGTTACTTTTCTTACACACCTCGTATTTGCATCAAAATGTACTTTAGGCCTATAGTGCAAATTGTTCTTTTGAAAATAGGCGATCTACAGGAGGGGGCACTGCAGTCACAAGTGTCCTATCTTCAGTGACCTGCTGGTGAAGAAACTGCAGAGGAGAATATTCCTGGCTCTGCAGGTTCAGAGCTCTGTGCTGTAGATAAGGAGAGTCAAGTACAGTCCTTAAAAGGAGCCACACAGACATAAAGAGGATTCAGCTTTAAGCCTTAGCGGTTGCACACAAACGCACGCATGCATGCACGCAAGCAGGCACACGCACACGCCTGCATGTGCGCACACACATTTGTATTGTGAAGACATCAACATTTTAAGACGGTAATTTCATAAATGCGATTTTCTTTTCCAGTTTTTACCATATGAGCCTGAGTTTCACACACACACACACACACACACACACACACACACACACACACACACACACACACACACACACACACACACACACACACACACACACACACACACACACACACACACACACACACACACACACACACACACATGTGAACAGGGCCGAAATTGTATCACATTTGACTTGCAATTTGTTTGTACTATTGCACTCTTCTCCTTTAATAAATAATCCAGAATAAAACTCACAACAATAAAATATAAATGCACAATAAAGTGCTGGGTGCGTAATTACTGTGAGTCCTATCTGAACTAATTGTTTGTCGACTACGCCACTTTTGTTATAGAGGGAAGTCCCCTTTGAATACACTTTAACTTCTTCTTCAGGCTTTCACAGGTTCGAGGTTAACTGGTAAGTTTCAATACTTTTGGTTTTGAGAATACAACACTGGCATGAGAATATCCCTTTAAGAAACTGGACACGAATACAGTGTATCAAAAAAGGTAAGTCATATTTATTGGGTCCCTAATACATTGGCTTCTGTGCCTTAAAAACAATCAAATAAACACTATACTAATAAAACCTATATAAACATACAAAACACAATTAATCTACACAACAACTATAAAATAAATTTATAAAGTTGTGCAAATTACGCGGGGCTTAATCACAAGGGTTCCTTAGCATGGGGGGTTTCTGTGCAACAAATACTTTTCAAGTAAAGTGCTGTGCCAATAAAGTGCTTCAAGATACTCAACACGGTTTGTTCAGGGGTAATGCTGCATGTCCATATATGGGGGTAAGATGGGAAAGGGTTTGAGGCCAGTCGTCTTCGTCTTCTCTCTTCTTTCTCTCCGCCTGCAATTATAGAGATCTAGACCAGTTCACTGTGCATTTACACGATACATTTGCGTTGTCTCAGGCAGTGGTTATACAGGGATTCAACGTTGCTTGTTCGAATACTCACTCGCCAGCCAGGTTTTTACACCTGGCGCTGAGTTGGTTGCGTATGCAACGTTATCGCCACTTTCCAGTCTCAGCGCTCCTTATATGGTCTGGTCTCACTCGTCTCTCATATGGTCTGGTCTCACTCGCCTCTTCCTCCCCTTCGGTTCGATCGCTTCCTCCTCTTGGTTTCTCCTTTGAATGTAGGCACACCTCGGCTTCCAAACTCCTAGGTGGCTGGTATGTCTACTTCATCTATGCACTCCTCTACTCCGTGTCTCGGCACAACCTTCCCCTCTGCTGTCCTTCTCCTCACTGACGCCTCTGTCACTTGGGTGCTCTGTTCTCTCTTTCAAACGGTCCCGCCTCCGCTTTTGTACCTGCCAAACCACACCTCCCTCTTCTTTCATTTGTCCGTGGTGACAGTCTGTCTGGGGACATTGGCCATGACCGTGGCCTTGGGCGTGACCGCGTGACTGCCGCTCTGCCACTCAATGTCTCTCAATACATGTGACCAGGGGATCATGGGGAAAACAATTATAAACAATACAGTGCGTAATAATAATTGGTACAAAAATAATAAGATGGTGGGGTTAAATGAGGCAATTATACACATTAAGCACCAATAAAAACAAATTACAAAAGTTTTAAGAACCCCTCATTTCACCCTTGTCACATTCCCCCCTACTTTTTCGTTGGCAGTCCCTGGCAACTGGTTCTAAACGTCATGCCCGTACCTCTCAGGTGGCTGTCCTTGGTTCGCTCTTCCAGAGCGCCGCGGACCTTCAGGTTCCCTAGGACCGGGGAAAAACCCTACATAAGGCGGCCATATTGGTCCCACCGGTTCGGCTACTGGGGCAGGTTCGGGGCTCTCCATCGGTGACCTGGGGGCTATACACACTTTTAATGCATTCCTATGGATCGTTCTATCTCGCCCTCCTTTTTCAGGTCGGATCCTGTATACTAGGCCCGCATCCCCCACCCTCTCCAATACCACAAAAGGTTCTGGGTCCCACCATGGGCCCAGTTTACCTTGTCCCTGTCGGTTCCGGTTTCGTACCCACACCCTCTCTCCAGGTAACAATGGTGGCATACCGGCTCGGCGGTCATAGACCTGTTTACGCTGTCCTGCTATATGCACCATTTTTTTCTCGGCTGTCCTATACGCTGTGGCCATTCGTTTCTGGTGATCTTGCACCCAATCTCCCACTCCCATTCGATTTTGTGACAACGGTACTCCTAATGCTACATCTACCGGACGCCTCAGGTGGCGACCAAACATTAAGTACGCAGGCGCATAACCTGTCGCACCATGTTCAGTATTGTTATAAGCGTGTACTAACTCAGGCAAGTGTTCATTCCATCTGCCTTGGCGATCAGTATCTAGAGAGCGCAACATGTTTAACAGTGTTTGATTAAACCTCTCCACCCCCCCATTACCAGCTGGGTGGTAAGGGGTGGTGCGACTCTTAGTAATACCGTATGTATGACACAATTGCTGCATTAATTCGGATTCAAAATTCGGGCCTCGGTCCGAATGGAAACGAGCCGGGCAACCGAATGGCTGAATAATATGTGTCCAAAGCGCACGGACAGTCGTGGGCGCAGTTTGGTCACGCGTTGGAATAGCCCAACTGTACCTGGTGAATAAATCGGTTGCTACAAGAATATTCTGCCATGCGTCATTCGGCCTACCTAATGTGAGAAAATCAATAGCCACTACCTCCATAGGATACGATACTTCGAATGGCTGTAAGGGGGCCCTGGGCTCTATCCTGTCTTTCAGTAGGCTGCAGGCAACACAACCTCGCTGGAACTGTCGCACCGCCCCCTCCATGCCCGGCCAGTAGAACCGGCGCCGAAGCTGCGCCAAAGTCCGGTCCACTCCCACTGTCGTAACATTTGCCTGGCTTCCCGTGACCAACTCCTCTTCTCCATAAGGGTAGGCAGTTTCCTCCGCTCTACGCAACTCTTCACCATCTGGATGTCCGGATCTCGATCCTGTGTTCCCCGCCACTCAGCTCCAGCCCACCCGTCCTCTCTCTCCACCGGTGCCAACTCCACTACGGCCACTCCTACAGGTTGAACAGGGAACCTAGACAGGGCATCTGCGTTCGCATTGCTTTTTCCAGGTCGGTACTTTATATCATAGGTGAATGATGCTAGCTGGGCTGCCCAGCGCTGTTCCACCGCGCCTAGTCGAGCTGTTTGAAGATGCGCAACAGGATTGTTATCTGTATAAATCGTAAAATGAGCGCCAGTTAAGTAATCTTTAAATTTTTCGGTCACTGCCCATTTAAGTGCCAAGAGTTCTAATTTAAAGGAGCTATAATTTGCATCATTTTGTTCGGTAGGGTGTAGACTTCGGCTGGCGTAGGCGATTACTCGCTCCTGGCCATCTTGGACCTGTGCCAGAACGGCGCCGAGCCCGCGGCCACTCGCATCAGTATACACTACAAACGGTCGGTCATAATCTGCATAAGCCAGTATTGGAGCCTGCGTAAGGGCAGTTTTAAGAGCATCAAACGAGTTTTGGCATTCAGGGGACCACTCTATTTTACACTGATGGGACTTCACATCATTCGGGACTCCGATCAACAAACTATTTAACGGCCTAGCTATGGCAGCAAATGAGGACACGAAGCGGCGATAATAACCAGCCAGACCTAGAAAAGCGCGGACCTCGCGGACAGTCGAGGGTGGGTTCCAGTCTCTTACCGCAGCCAACTTTTCAGGGTCCGGGCGCACTCCCTCTTTGTCTACAACGTGACCCAAGAACTTTACCTCCGGTTGGAGAAGCTTGCATTTATCGAGGCGCAGTTTCAATCCGTGTCTCCACAGCCGCTCGAAAACCTGGTCAAGGTGCTGCATGTGAGAGGAAAAGTCAGGTGAATATACAATAATGTCATCGAGGTACACTAATAATGACTCTGTCACCTGGCCACTCAAGCATCGCTGCATTAATCTTTGGAAGGTCGCGGGGGCGTTACATAAACCGAACGGCATACGTTGGAACTCGAACAGTCCTAAAGGGGTGGTAAACGCTGTCTTTTCTCGATCCCGAGGGTCCATACCCACCTGCCAATAACCGCTGGCCAGGTCGAGTGTGGAGAACCACTGAGCCTTGGTCAGGCTTGTTAAAGTCTCTTCAATCCGAGGTAAAGGGAAGGCATCTTTGTGCGTCACGGCATTCAGTTTACGGTAGTCGACACAGAAACGCCAGCTGCCATCTTTCTTCTTCACCAGGACAATGGGCGCTGCCCAGGGACTGCAACTCTCTTTTATCACTCCCTTGTCCAGCATGTCACTCAATAAGGTCTTCATTTCTCTATACATGGAGGGCGGCAGCGGTCGGTGCCTCTCGCGGATGGGTGCCGCGTCTCCAGTTGGTATTTGGTGTTGCACCACGTCCGTCTGCCCAAAATCTTCATTATGGACTGCAAACACCTTCTTCCATTTACACATCATCGCATGCAGCTCTTCTCTCTGCTGGTCAGGTAGGTCATCTCGCCGGGTCAACGCCTCCATCTCCTCAGGTAAGGTCTTCACGGGTCCCTCGTCTTCGATGCTCACCAGGGACACTTCCACGGCTCCGTCGGTTCCTAGGGACAGGTTCAGGTCTCGTCGTCCACGGACGTCGGCCTCCTCCACTGGATATAGCTTCCCTAACTTTTGATGTCTGCCCACGGTCACGCTATACGCGTGGGGGTTGCAGATGCGCACGGGGACTCGGCCATTACGCACGGTGACCAACGCTCGGGCCACTCCCAGATCAGTTCCTTCCGGCATGGCCTCCATCAGGGCCTCGTATTCGGCTCCATTTGGACCTTTCCAGGCACGGCCCCATACTACTAACTCACTGCGGGCGGGGACTCGGATTCTCCGTCGGCCGACAGGCCACACATAGCCCAATGCTCCGTCTTCGTGGGTCACTGCCTCCACTCTCCTACAGGCGGCGAATGCTTTTTTCCATGGTGTCCTCTCCTGTTGGCATGGAAACACAGACCTCCCAGAGAGTTTAAATAATGCATGCCACACTGCGTGGACTACGTTCATCCCAATGATCAGCGGCTCAATACAATGTTCATCTTTTACAATTACGATTCCTCTTCCCGGTATTTTCAGTCCTTCTAATTCTAAATCGAATATGGCATAGCCAGAATAGGGTAGATCAAGGCCGTTTGCTGCCCGTAGGCTAAACACCAGAGGCCCATTTTCCATTTTATCTTGCGAGAACTTTTCGTTAAACAAACTCTGCTGCATCAATGTGACTTGAGACCCCGTATCTAATAAACCCCTCATTTGGACTCCCCCCATTGTTATCCCAATTGTCGGACATTCCCCCACAAACACTTCATTGGCCCTTAACTTTTTTTGTGAACGTTGCACCTCTGCCCCCCGGACCTCGGCGACAGGGCGTACTAGTTTAACTGACTTCGGTCGGATCTACAGAATCTCGCTATATGACCCGCCTGTCTACACTGGCTACATATCGGCCTACCTCCTTCATCCCATTCGTAGCGCTGAGAGGCCGTATACCGTCGCTCAGGTGGCGGTGGAGTGCGCGCTCGTGCGTCATTGGTGCCAGTGCGGAGGAGCGGTCTGATTTCTTTCATGAGTTCCTGCGTGAATCCTTGCATTTGAGTTTTTACGTCGTCCATGATTTCCTGTTTTAATTTTTCTCTCCAAGCAGGGTCCTGAGAAGGGTAGGGGACAGAAATAGGATTAACAGCGTGGCACGTTATTTCAGTAGTTCCATGTTCAGCAGCTAACAGGTAGGCTTCTTCGCGTAAAGCAGCAAAATCTTCATCTGGGTGTCGTCGAGCATATATTTTTAAGGCTTGGCCCAGGGGGCCCTCAGCTAAACCCATAACAAACTGATCACGAAGAATGGCTTCGGAGGGAGCGGTGCTTGGGTCGTGCTGCCGCAGCCCACAAAACAGCTCTCTAAGTCTCAGGGTGTAAGTTTGTACATTCTCTCCTGCGCGCTGTGCGCACCGATAGAATAGTGAGCGCATTTCTGCGACAGAGACAGTTTCTTTATATAAAGCATCTAAGTATTTAAAAACTTTTGCCACTGTGTCGCGTTCGCCCTCCTCAACCACACTAATCTGCCGTTTAGCTTCGTTGGTTAGCGTTTTAATTATAATAGCAACTTTCCTGATTTCTGGTAGTTCCTGGGTACTTAATAATCCTCTAATCTGGTCTTTCCATTCCCTATATTTACTCTCGCCTTCTGTTCCACCAAAGGTGGGTAACCATGGGGCACCGGGATACACCGCCATCATCATCATTCTGAATCCGTAAAGCAAAAAACAAAAAGCAACAAAAACAACAAAACAGTACAGTTTCTCTTAAGGGTATTCTCATGTGTTTGTTCTCAACCAGTCCTGCCGCCAACGCCAAATATGGGAACAGGGCCGAAATTGTATCACATTTGACTTGCAATTTGTTTGTACTATTGCACTCTTCTCCTTTAATAAATAATCCAGAATAAAACTCACAACAATAAAATATAAATGCACAATAAAGTGCTGGGTGCGTAATTACTGTGAGTCCTATCTGAACTAATTGTTTGTCGACTACGCCACTTTTGTTATAGAGGGAAGTCCCCTTTGAATACACTTTAACTTCTTCTTCAGGCTTTCACAGGTTCGAGGTTAACTGGTAAGTTTCAATACTTTTGGTTTTGAGAATACAACACTGGCATGAGAATATCCCTTTAAGAAACTGGACACGAATACAGTGTATCAAAAAAGGTAAGTCATATTTATTGGGTCCCTAATACATTGGCTTCTGTGCCTTAAAAACAATCAAATAAACACTATACTAATAAAACCTATATAAACATACAAAACACAATTAATCTACACAACAACTATAAAATAAATTTATAAAGTTGTGCAAATTACGCGGGGCTTAATCACAAGGGTTCCTTAGCATGGGGGGTTTCTGTGCAACAAATACTTTTCAAGTAAAGTGCTGTGCCAATAAAGTGCTTCAAGATACTCAACACGGTTTGTTCAGGGGTAATGCTGCATGTCCATATATGGGGGTAAGATGGGAAAGGGTTTGAGGCCAGTCGTCTTCGTCTTCTCTCTTCTTTCTCTCCGCCTGCAATTATAGAGATCTAGACCAGTTCACTGTGCATTTACACGATACATTTGCGTTGTCTCAGGCAGTGGTTATACAGGGATTCAACGTTGCTTGTTCGAATACTCACTCGCCAGCCAGGTTTTTACACCTGGCGCTGAGTTGGTTGCGTATGCAACGTTATCGCCACTTTCCAGTCTCAGCGCTCCTTATATGGTCTGGTCTCACTCGTCTCTCATATGGTCTGGTCTCACTCGCCTCTTCCTCCCCTTCGGTTCGATCGCTTCCTCCTCTTGGTTTCTCCTTTGAATGTAGGCACACCTCGGCTTCCAAACTCCTAGGTGGCTGGTATGTCTACTTCATCTATGCACTCCTCTACTCCGTGTCTCGGCACAACCTTCCCCTCTGCTGTCCTTCTCCTCACTGACGCCTCTGTCACTTGGGTGCTCTGTTCTCTCTTTCAAACGGTCCCGCCTCCGCTTTTGTACCTGCCAAACCACACCTCCCTCTTCTTTCATTTGTCCGTGGTGACAGTCTGTCTGGGGACATTGGCCATGACCGTGGCCTTGGGCGTGACCGCGTGACTGCCGCTCTGCCACTCAATGTCTCTCAATACATGTGACCAGGGGATCATGGGGAAAACAATTATAAACAATACAGTGCGTAATAATAATTGGTACAAAAATAATAAGATGGTGGGGTTAAATGAGGCAATTATACACATTAAGCACCAATAAAAACAAATTACAAAAGTTTTAAGAACCCCTCATTTCACCCTTGTCACACACACACACACACACACACAGTTTGACTGAAGGGGTTGAGGCAGCTGATTAGTGTCTCTCTCGGGTGGAAACCTTGTACATGTCCAAAACCATTACTTTTTTTAATAGTAGATGAAAATGAAATAGTGAAAATAGATGATCTAAAAGCTTACAATGTGTCACATTGCGATTTGCTATTGCCACTACTTTTGTGTGACACTTTGACAGGGGGGAGTAGGACAACAAAGTTCAAATATGGAGATACAAGGTTTCTGCCCGGCAACTGATTATCTTTGCGGTTGGTTTGGAGTTTGCCCTGCATCTCTCTCTCTCTCTCTCTCTCTCTCTCTCTCTCTCTCTCTCTCTCTCTCTCTCTCTCTCTCTCTCTCTCTCTCTCTCTCTCTCTCTCTCACACACACACACACACACACACACAGTGCTAATGGCATTGGCTCCTACAGTGATTGCTCTGCAACATGTTGTTAGCTTCAGTGGTGGTCAGCAAGTACAGTTACTTGAGTACTGTACTTAAGTACATATTGTTTAAGTATCTGTACTTTACTTGAGGTGTTGTATTTTTGGATACTTTCACTCCACTACATTTTAAAGACAAATATTGTACTTTTGACTCCAATACATATCTAGGAAGGGAACATGTATTTTATGAATTAACCACGTAAAGGACACTTCACTCATTTCTTTTGTCTAGTTACTTTGCAGATGTGTTCGAAAATAGCAGATCTACAATGTCACTCAAGGTGTGACCTTGTCAACAATATTTAAATTGTTGTTATATTTTAGACAGGTTTGGTAATTTCAAAGAAGATTTAAACATTTTCATTTTATTTTGTATTAATACGAGAACAATGGCTTCTTTAAGTACCTTTTTTTCATATTGTGGTATTGCTACATTTATTTGAGTAAATAATGTGAGTATAGTTCCTCATTCATCCCTGGTTCTCAGCAGGGGTAAACAACTTAATGGATACACACTGGGATTGTTGTTGTGTTGTGCCGTGTGTGTGTGCGTGTGTGTGTGTGTGTGTGTGTGTGTGTGTGTGTGTGTGTGTGTGTGTGTGTGTGTGTGTGTGTGTGTGTGTGTGTGTGTGTGTGTGTGTGTGTGTGTGTGTGTGTGTGTGTGTGTGTGTGTGTGTGTGTGTGTGTGTGTGTGTGTGTGTGTCGTCTATTGTCTGTTGTGCAATAGATGTTTTTTTTGTTCCATAGCAGCTGTCATCGACCACTTGAACCCCAGCATATATTCTGCGGGGAACATGTGCCAAAAATAGCCAATCTTTCAATCCTTCATACTTTATGAATCACTCCCTTCGAACCACTTAAAGGTGCACTTCACCCATTTTCAACCTTTTCAATCTTCACATAATTGGTCCTGACTCAGTCCTCACAAGTAACGCTTTTACTGTAATCGGACAACTACTTCGAGTAATGGAGTAACCTAACGCGTTAGATTTGCAATTAGAGTACTCCGTTACTTAGTTACTTTTTCCAAAGTTATGGCGTTACTTCGTTACATTTAAGACCTATATTTCCCTGTTCTTTCTGTTGCCACAAAAGAAAAGGAAAATCCATCCGACGCATTTGCGCCGTTTCCCGATAAATGAATGAGCTCATCTCTGTCAACGGAGAGTTGCTTGCACGGATGTTACACAAAAAGCTGTAACCGATGCCTTACAGTCTGTATTGTTTGCGTAATCATTATATTCAATAGGTCACCGCTTTTGGTGTGACACCCAGCTGACGGTATAACTGGTTTGGTTTTGTAATACATTCATTTTTCCCACCTGTGCGACATGGCAGAGTTTGAGAGAAGACAGAGAGGTTGTCCTTTAGTAAGACTGTGGGAGTATTCACATTTTTGGGGGATTTATTGGTGAAAGGAGGTAGACTGCACTCTTGATTTTATGTTTACCAAAGTTAATCGTAATGAGCTGTAAAGGGGATGTTGCGTTTGTCATTCTTCGCAATGGGGTTTTAATCGTTGGTAACGCAAAAGTAATCTAAAGAGTTACTTTTCTCAGAAGGTAATCCTGTAACGTAACAGAATACTTTTTAATGGCAGTAATCCTGTAACGTAACAAGTTACTTTTAAAATGAACATTACCCAACACTGGTCCTCACTAATGATAATGGTACAATTTTTATCAGCTTGCTAAAGCTTTAATTAGCACCCTGAGGAATGTGGGCGTTTCCTTCCAAAATGGGGGCATGCCCTTCATTTCTTATACCCATCAGGCAAAAGGCGCATGGCTTTAGGCAAAAGGGGCGTGGCTATAAACAACGCTAAAAAAGACCAGGACACCATCTGGTGGCCAAAGAAATAAACTACACTTTTTAAAGTTGAAACATACAAATTCATAGATTAATAAAAGTGAAACAGAACAGTGCAACAGTGTTCAAAGCAGTTGCATAGTATGTTATTGAAAACTGCAGTTTTTATTACAAACCTAGTGGTTTAGCTTGCCGCAAGCTGGTATAAATTATGACTGTGTAATTGTTTTCTTGTTTTCTACTCGGTCTGTCTCTCAGAGGAGGACTGCGGACACTTCAGAAACCCTACCAGTGTCACTGCATACCAGTGACAATCGTTAGGCAAGTTTTTTTTCTTTCATTACAGACATATGTCAAGTGCAGTGGTTGTCAAAAATGTTCATGTCAAGGACACCCAGATGCCCAGCTGAAAATATCCTTCAAAATTATCATGTTTTTTGGTCATTCTTTCAAAAACAGCAGCAATATGCCACGTGTTGTGAGCTTGTATATCGGCATGTATAAACAACAACAACAACAACAACAACAACAACAAACAACAATTATCCCCTGTCGGAGAGTCCCAGAATATTATTATTACGGGGCCAGAGCTCTGCTCTGGACACGTATTGTTATTCGCATTATTCTGTCACTTCTGCCACTTTTCGCAGTTCTGGCTGAACCGTGCAGTCGCTTTTTACGAAACTCGGCCATATGGTAGATGGTCATGAAAAACGATCAAGAAATAATTCTCACACTCATTCGTCAAAAGGTGGCGCTATAGCACTCAATTGAAAAATGCCAACTTTGAACAGGTACAACTCATGCCCTGTTTGACCTACAGCCATGAAACTTGGATACACATATGCGTCTCCTCATGCTGAACAACTTTCACCCTCTGACTTTTGACCTCTGACCTTTAGATCTCCCACCATTTTGAATTATATGAAAAACAGTCATTGGCTCCTAACTTCTGCATTTTTTCACTTATGGAAAATCCGTTGGAAATTTTTGTAGAAAGTGGTCCAAAGTTCAAGTGTGAAACGTTTCGTGCAGATTGCTCAAAAATCCCAGGAGGAGATAGATTTTAACTATTACAGTTTTATGAAAATTATTCATCTGTGCCTAAAACATACATGCAGACTCACATTTCTTTGAAACTTTGCAGAAATGTAGAGGGTCATTCCAAATATCACTGAAACCAATCTTACTCCAATTGGCCAAAAGGGGGCGCTATAGCAATTTTTTGAAAAGGCAGACTTTAAACAGGCATAAGTCATGCCTCGTTTGGCCGAAAGTCGTGAAACTTGCTTACACATGTGCCTTGACTCATGAGGAACACATCTATCGCTTTGACCAGTAAGTGCCGCCCTTAGATTGTCCGCAATTTTGAACAGTTTGAAAAACACTTAAACCCAGGATTTTTCAGCTATTTGCGTGAAACTGTATCATCTGTGTGATCTCCTTTTTCACAGTTACTTGTCTGTTGGGCCAATGGTGTCTCCCTTAAATGAATGCCTCACAATCCCAAGGTTGCCAGTTCAAGCCTCACTTGATGCAGACTTAATTTAAGTTGAATTGCAAACAACATGACTGTATCAATGAATACATATGCAAATGGTAAAGATAACCTGAAATGCTTATTTGAGAGTACGTTTTTTCAACGTATGACATACTTCATTCTGAAAATAGCTGATCTACAATCTCACAACCTTTCATGGTTTGTGAGCTTGTAGATCGGCTACTTTCACTAGTTTTGGTTCTGAGGAGATGTACAATTTCTTCATTGGTAAATGGTTTGTGAACGAGTGATCTTAGTGTTAGTGAAACAGGGGCTTGGTTCATGAAAGAAGGCAAGAGTTTATGATCTTCAACAGACAATATCAGCCTGGACAAAGCTATAGCACTATAGGTAGTGTTGCAGCCTATTAGTCTGAAGGTTGAGAGTTCGAATCCTGTTAATGGCAGTAGGTTGAGATGTCCAATCAAACCATTATGTTTCCATCTCTCTCTCTCATCAATCTATTGTTTCCATGTCACTCTCTCTCTCTTCAATCTATTCCGTTTCCATGTCTCTCTCTCTCTCTATTCACTGGCCCCGTATTATCGCTGCTTGCAGCTATATTACGAATTGTTTTTCGCTCCCTCTCAATTCAAGGCTAATCTTAGTTCTGGCTTAACTGTGCTGTCGCTTTTTACGAAACTCGGCCATATGGTAGATGGTTATGAAAAACGATCAAGAAATAATTCTCACAATCTTTCGTCAAAAGGTGGCGCTATAGCACTCAATTGAAAATGGCAACTTTGAACAGGTACAACTCATGCCCTGTTTGACCTACAGCCATGAAACTTGGATACACATATGCGTCTCCTCATGCTGAACAACTTTCACCCTCTGACTTTTGACCTCTGACCTTTAGATCTCCCACCATTTTGAATTATATGAAAAACAGTCATTGGCTCCTAACTTCTGCATTTTTTCACTTATGGAAAATCCGTTGGAAATTTTTGTAGAAAGTGGTCCAAAGTTCAAGTGTGAAACGTTTCGTGCAGATTGCTCAAAAATCCCAGGAGGAGATAGATTTGAACTATTACAGTTTTATGAAAATTATTCATCTGTGCCTAAAACATACATGCAGACTCACATTTCTTTGAAACTTTGCAGAAATGTACAGGGTCATTCCAAATATCACTGAAACCAATCTTACTCCAATTGGCCAAAAGGGGGCGCTATAGCAATTTTTTGAAAAGGCAGACTTTAAACAGGCATAAGTCATGCCTCGTTTGGCCGAAAGTCGTGAAACTTGCTTACACATGTGCCTTGACTCATGAGGAACACACGTATCGATTTGACCAGTAAGCTCCGCCCTTAGATTTTCCGCAATTTTGAGCAGTTTGAAAAATACTTGTTTTTGCCAGTTCTGGCTTAACCGTGCATACGCTTTTTACGAAACTCGGCCATATGGTAGATGCTCATGAAAAACTACCAAGAAATAATTCTCACACTCATTCGTCAAAGGGTGGCGCTATAGCACTCAATTGAAAGTGCCAACTTTGAACAGGTACAACTCATGCCCTGTTTGACCTACAACCATGAAACTTTGATACACACATGCGTCTCTTCATGCCAGACAACTTTCGTGGTCTGACTTTTGACCTCTGACCTTTAGATCGCCCACCATTTTGAATTATATGAAAAACAGTCATTGGCTCCTAACTTCTGCATTTTTTCACTAATGGAAAATCCGTTGGAAATTTTTGTAGGCAGTGGTCCAAAGTTCAAGTGTTAAACGTTTCGTGCTGATTGCTCAAAAATCCCAGGAGGAGATAGATTTTAACTATTACAGTTTTATGAAAATTATTCATCTGTGCCTAAAACATACATGCAGACTCACATTTCTTTGAAACTTTGCAGAAATGTACAGGGTCATTCCAAATATCACTGAAACCAATCTCACTCCAATTGGCCAAAGGGGGGCGCTATAGCAATTTTTTGAAAATGCAAACTTTAAACAGGCAAAAGTCATGCCTCGTTTGGCCGAAAGTCGTGAAACTTGCTTACACTTGTGCCTTGACTCATGAGGAACACATCTATCGCTTTGACCAGTAAGCTCCGCCCTTAGATTGTCCGCAATTTTGAGCAGTTTGAAAAACACTTAAAGCCAGGATTTTTCAGCTATTTGCGTGAAACTGTATCATCTGTGTCATCTCCTTTTTCACAGTTACTTGTCTGTTGGGCCAATGGCGTCTCCCTTAAATGAATGCCTCACAATCTCAAGGTTGCCAGTTCAAGCCTCACTTGATGCAGACTTAATTTAAGTTGAATTGCAAACAACATGACTGTATCAATGAATACATGTGCAAATTGTAAAGATAACCTGAAATGCTTATTTGAGAGTACGTTTTTTCAACGTATGACATACTTCATTCTGAAAATAGCTGATCTACAATCTCACAACTTTTCATGGTTTGTGAGCTTGTAGATCGGCTACTTTCACTAGTTTTGGTTCTGAGGAGATGTACAATTTCTTCATTGGTAAATGGTTTGTGAACGAGTGATCTTAGTGTTAGTGAAACAGGGGCTTGGTTCATGAAAGAAGGCAAGAGTTTATGATCTTCAACAGACAATATCAGCCTGGACAAAGCTATAGCACTATAGGTAGTGTTGCAGCCTATTAGTCTGAAGGTTGAGAGTTCGAATCCTGTTAATGGCAGTAGGTTGAGATGTCCAATCAAACCATTATGTTTCCATCTCTCTCTCTCTCATCAATCTATTGTTTCCATGTCACTCTCTCTCTCTTCAATCTATTCCGTTTCCATGTCTCTCTCTCTCTCTATTCACTGGCCCCGTATTATCGCTGCTTGCAGCTATATTTATTATTATTATTATGTTAAAATTTTTAAATAAGTGTTAAATAGCTCTATGTTCTCATATAGCAGTTATTGCAGAGAGTTTGTTCAGGTGTCATGTCCAGTAGTGTAAAATAACTAGGTAACAAGGTATTTTTACTTAGTTTTCAGTACTTTTACTTCTACTCCACAACATCTCAGAGGCAAATGTTGTACTTTTACTCCACTACAATTATTCCGAAGCTTTAGTTACTAGTTACTTTGTAGATTTGGATTAGTATTATTATTATTTTAAACACTAGAGTTTCGGGGGGCTACGCCCCCCTCAACCCCAGCCGCGCACGGGGCCCAGCGTGGCCGTGTGTATATTGGGGGACCCAAATCGCCAGAGTGAAACTGTGGAAAAGTTTTTTTGAAAAAGGAAAAAATTTGAAGAAATAATTTTTGTTATGTTTCAGGGGGTCCACAGGGGGTCCGCGGACCCCCTGATGGTCCACTGACCCCCTGTGGAGTGTTGGGACGCGCGGGGACAGCCCTGGAACATTGCGGACCATTTTGGTGTTTTTTTTTTTTTTCATGAAGGTGGTTGCTTGTTTCTGGCGCAGGCTGTGCAAACCTGGCAACCCAGCGCATGCTGCCGCACGTTTAAGTGGCGTAGCGTCATGAGGGTCAGTGGGGCCGTGGCTCGGTCAGTGAAGACCCTGTAGTGCGGATGATATGTGGCATAGAGGGGCAGATTGTAAATCCACAGAGGAAACATCCGTGGGCTACCATTGGTTCAGCGATGTGTGCGGTCGCCCTGCGGCCCCTCCTCCTCCACCAATGTATTGAGAGTATTGAGAGCCCTGACGTCACAACAATTGGAGCTATGGGCACTGCACTGTGGTTGGTTAGGGTACACCTAGGGCCCAGGTAGAACCCAGTTAAAGCCTGCATGGGCAAACCCAGTTAGGACCCGCCTTGGTCCCACATAAACATGGCTAGTTGGGGCCCACCTAAGGGCCAGGTAGAAGCTACTTATAGGCTGCATGGGCATCGCAGTTGGGACTGAAGTGGATGCCGCTGACATTGCTGACATGGGGTCCATATGGTTTAGCCCACCTTGAAACCATATGGGAACTACGCTGGCATGCTGGCTGTAATGCAAACGCTGCATCATACCTGCAGTGTGTAGTTTGATGTTGTGTGTGTAGCAGATATACCTGCAGTGTGTAGATCAATGTCCATAGGAAAGTCAATGCCCAGCAGTGTTTTTTTTCCCCAGCAGAGTTTCTAGTGTCTCTGTGTCTCTCTGGAAGAGGTTGCACATGAACTCTGCAGCCGCACTGAGGCGCTCCAACACAAACACTCTGACATTAAGCTGCTTGACACAACAAACATCAGCACCACGCTGCTGTTTGTCCAAAAGACACAATATCTCCTCTCCCACCGACGTCATGTGTTCATTTATCGACAGCCGTACAGACTCCTTTTGACACATTTTACGTCGTTTATCCAGCTCTCACTCACTGTCCACATGGGGCTGTTATTTTGCTGCGATCAACTCAACGATGTGAGAGATTAGCTATCACAGACGGACGGACAGGGGGTGAAACATAGTCTTGCGCCATGCCTTTCGGCCTGGCGGAGACAATAAAAAAGCGAAAGTAAAGGAAATGGCCATTTCTGCAACAGAAGTAGTCAATAAGCTATGCTATGAAAACATGGGCCACATTGGCAAAGAATGTAAGAAAGAGGCAATGATGTAGAAATTAGCCGATGTCCAAGCTTACAAAGCCTGTCAACGTGAGGCGTTTCGAGCTTGTAGATCGGCTATTTTCACAATATTTACTTGTGGAACGGAGTCAAACAGAATGGGGGGGTCCCAGATCAAGTACGTGTATTTGGGGGGGCGGCGTGAAAGGGTTGATAAACACTGCTGTAATCGGAGCGAAATTATCTGAAATTACTACATGACCATAATGCAGCCTAACATGCGTTCCACGGGGCGGTCCTGCCATTACGTTAGTTACTGTAGTTGCTGTGGAGCTACATAGTTCTCCAGAAGACACACACAAACATACAGCATCTACAATGGACGAACTGAGCAGCAATATAGACATTCACCACACGAACGTGCATTGTTGACAAAGTGATTGCACAGCCGCTGCAGGCATGACAACCAGGTTAGCGTTAGCGACATGGCAGCTATCACAGCGCCCTGTCCGTCGTGCTGCAATTGCCTGTGATGGCTACAGGAGTAACAGCAAGCTGTCTGCGATGCCATTGTCTGGAGACTGCTCTTAGCGTGACACGACCAATGAGAGTGAGCGCTGTAGTTGTTGCTAAGATACGGTGGCGTCTCTGCCCCATAGCTTGTAGATCTCTCACACATGATTGGCGTAGGCTGCGTTGCCAGGTCTGACTTTGTGTCTAAGCAATGGTCGGCTTATTTTTGCGCGCCTTTGGGCTCGTTTGCATTGTGCGCACGGCAGCGCTTGTTTAGTGTACGTCAGCGCGACGTGGCAACGGACGTGGCAACGTGAAAGGTGATTGGCTGGTGAAAAGAAACACCCGACGTTACACCAGAAATGGTGCCTGGAGAAAATGGTGACCAAAAAAAAAGTTTTGAAAAAAAGGAAAAAACACCCGCAGCGGCTGCGTGCTGTTGTGGTGATGAGGTCGTGCGCACGGTAAACGGTACGAAGCTGTCTCCCCTTCCGTTTTGTCCGACATTTGGTGAGTAGAATTAATTATGTTGCGCGGTGGAGAATGTGTAGTGAGCAGTGAGATGTCCCCTACGCGAGGCGTAAATTCAGCGCGGCCGCCGTGGCGAGTCAGTTGGCGACATGTGGTCTGGCGGTGCGTTGTTTATTCGATAACAGAGCTGTGGGGTGTCACCACCGAGGGTGCGGAAGTTGGTCGCCATTTATATAGTTAGATACATGAACCACTTAAGCCATGCATGCACTTTGTTGTTTACATTGCAGTATTGATACTTTTACTTAAGTAAAAAAAAAAATGAGTAGACTACTTTTTCCACCACTGCAGACAGTTAGCCTTAGATTAAGACTCTCGTAGATGTATTTTTATCTATTTTGATTTTTGTTTTAATCTCTGGCTACCATATCCCCATATTTCCCTAAAATGTCAGCTCCAAAGCACGTACTTCTCTAGCTGTAGTTTACAACCCTCGTAGACGTATTTATGATTCTGACGTTTTCAATCTACGAGAGTTGTAGGGTTCACGCCCCATGGAAAGCTGGACTTTCTGCACTATGCCCCGCAAAGTACTCCAAACGTGTACAAATTGAAAATAAAGGTGCTTACCTCAAAGCCATAAATGTTAACTACTTCTACGGGGTAATAGTTTAATGTAATTATCCATATTTTTCAATAAAGAAGTGTTTTAATGCCGTCTTTGGCCGAACGCCATTTTTTCACCCTCGTTTACTTCCTGTTTATATTTAGTGTAATTCCGGGTTTAACCGGATGCGCCCCCTCACTACCCGTCACTACCGCCCATTGGGAACTTCCGACAGAGTCGGCCACAGACGGCATTAAAACACTTCTTTATTGAAATATATGGATTATTACATTAAACTACTACTCCGTAGAAGTAGTTACCATTTGGGGCTTTGAGGTAAGCACCTTTATTTTCAATTTGTACATGTTTGGAGTACTTTGCGGGGCATAGTGCAGAAAGTTTAGCTCTCCATGGGCCGTGAACCCTACAACTCTCGTAGATTGAAAACGTCAGAATCATAAATACGTCTACGAAGGTTGTATACTACAGCTAGTACTTCTCCAAACATGTACAAATGCAAAATATGAGGTGTTTACCCGCTTGCCCCAAATGTTAGCTAGGTGTCCGTTGTGTTTGTGTAATGTATTAGTCCATATTTTTCAATAAAGAAGTGTTTTAATCCCGTCTGTGGCCGATTCTGTCGGAAGTTCCCAATGGGTGGTAGTGACGGGGCGCATCCGGTGAAAACCGGAATTACACTTAATGTGAAGTGGAAGTAAACGAGGAGGAAAAAGTGTTCGGCCACAGACGGGATTAAAACACTTTTTTATTGACAAATATGGACTGATACATTGCACAAACACGCCGGACACCTAGTTAACATTTGGGGCAAGCGGGTAAACACCTTATATTTTGCATTTGTAGATTTGCTGGTGACATTTCAGGGCAAACGGGTAGCTAAGACTCTCATAGAGATTAAAAAAAAATGTCAAAGTCTAAGGCTATAGTGTGACTCTATCCAGTACCATCTCATCTGAAAATGATTCCTCCTCGCGATCAACGACGAGACTGGAATTAATCTATTAATCTATATCAAAGAGAGAGAGAGAGAGAGAGAGAGAGAGAGAGAGAGAGAGAGAGGGGAGGGGGGGGTCTAATCGGATTAGGCAAATAAATTCTCTCTCTCTCTGTCTGTCTCATCTCTCGCTCTCGCTCTCTCTCTCTCTCTCTCTCTCTCTCTCTCTCTCTCTCTCTCTCTCTCTCTGTGTGTGTCTGTCTCCTCTCTCTCTCCCCCTCTCCCCCCCTCTCTCTATCTCTCTCTCTCTCTCTCTCTCTCTCTCTCTCTCTCTCTCTCTCTCCGCCCTGCATTAGGGACAGAGTGTGTGAGTGTGTGTGAAGCGTGTGTTTAACGCGAACCACACACACACTTTATCATTTCCCACCCGATCGCAGCAGCTCCAGCACTTTTTAAACTTTCTTTTCAATCTGAATGTTGGCGAGAGGATTATTATTGCCTTTTTAGAATAGAAAGATATTTACCTTCGTTTTGGTTTATTATATATATCTGCTTTCAGCGCAACAAGAAGAAGAAAAGGGATCGGTTAAAGTTACGTGTTTATTGTTACTTTATTACTTTTTACTGTCTATGGTTACAACAACACAGATCATAGGTTTTGATGATGATGGACCGGGTTCCTCTCCACAGAACGGCTACAGTTTACACTTCTCTCGCTACACTGTAGCTGGTTAAGTTCACCACTGCGCGGAGAGAGAGAGAGAGAGAGAGAGACCACCAGACCCATTATGATGTCCCACCACTACTCTGCTGTGACCTCCTGTGACCTCCTAGGCTGAGGGGTGAGGGATGGTTTAGGTAATAGATTACATTTAGTTAAATGGTTCTAATCACGGACGACAGGCACAGAACCAGCGGGGGGAGCATCGCCCAGATCCACCCAGCGGCCAGGAGACCCTCTGAAGAGGAGGACCAGGTAGGCTACTGTAGGCTGAGAATACTTTATTAACAGTTAAAGTTTGCAAAAAGGATATATATCCTTTTTTATCCCTATACAAAAGGATGCTAAAAGTATAAACCCATGAAAGCACGTTGGCTTGTTTCCAATCGAAAAAAGAATTGGCTTCTTTTTCATGTGATGGACCTCGTCAATTTCAGCCAATCAGGATAGAGAACCTATCTGAAATATAGGCAATGGTGGAAGAAGTATTCACATTTTCGTTTACTTAAAGGCCAAGACCACTTTGTAGTTACCTTGCCATGATGTAACTCCAAAGGTGGGCAAGAAATAAAAAATAATTGCTCCATTGATTAGAAATTGATCATTCAAAATATATTCCTCACAAAGTTGATTCAGACAATATAGAACATCAAAGCCAGTACTGTTGTACAAATGTCAACTTCCTGTTGATTTTGCTATTTTTATTAAGACGAAAACCCGGATCCGGTTCCGGATCTTCAAATAGTAAAATCAGCAGGAAGTTGACATTTTTATAAAAATAAAAGAACAGTACTGGGTTTGGTGATGTTCTATTGTGTCTGAATCAGCTTTGTTTGTGTTCATTTGTGTGCTAAACGAGAGCTGTTTCATCGTACAATGTAAGTCAATGAGGAGCATATTTTGAATGATCAATTTCTAATCAATGGAGCAATTATTTTTGATTTCTTGTTCACCTTTGGAGTTACATCATGGCAAGGTGACTACACAACCCAAACCTCTACCAAAGTGGTCTTACCCTTTAAGTAAAAGTATCAATACTGCAATGTATGTAGAAATACTCTGTAACAAGTAAAAGTCCGGAATTCAAAATGTAGGCTACTTGAGTAAAAGTACAAAAGTATTGGTATCAAAATGTACTTAAAGTACCTAAAGTAGAAAGCACTCATCATGCAGAATGTCCCATTTCACAAGTTTTCAAATGTATACAAATCTTTTGAAAATAGCAGATTTACAAGCTCACAATATTGCAACCATTTTGAATTTGTAGATCTGCAGTTTTCTGAAAAATGTATGTTATATATATATATAGCTCAAATCTAAAATAACAGATGCTTTCCCCATTTTAATTAAAGGACGAGGAGGAAGACGAGTACCTCGAGGAAGACGACGATGACGAGGACGAAGATGAGGAGGATGACGATGACGACGACGTGGAGGAGGTGGACTTCGAGGACCTGTACGACATGCGGAGCATCCTGTCGGACGACTCCTTCTACCCGCCGGACGACGTGCTGGACGGCGCCGTCTGGACCCGGCGGTCCTCGGTGGTCCCCGCCGGGCCCGTGACCTTCTACCAGGCGTGCTGCCGCAACAACACGGCCGTGCTGCGCACCATGATACGACAGGGAGTGAGCGAGGACGAGGTCATGGAGACCGACAGGAATAAAAGGGTACGTGTTTTAAATCTACTGTATAGATATATATTGCTCTTGTTGTCGGGCAGAAATCCTCCATATTCTAACTTTTCCGAATTTTCCGTAAATGAATGCCCTACTTGATCATACTGGAAGGAAGCATGAGGTCAGTTTGGGGCTCTCCCCAGGCTGGCAGAGGGAGAGTAGTGCTCAGGATTACAGCTTAGGCAATTGGCACTGGCACACACACTCATACTGGCAAAAATGGGTTACATTTTATATATTTTTTAAGATCATACTACAGTGTCACACAGAAGCATCAAAAGTAGCATATCTGTTTAAAACCCTGGTGCTTGCCTATAGGGCAGCGAAAGGAACAGCTCCTTCTTACCACCGGGCTATGGTCGATGCTTACACCCCTGCCCGACCACTTCGGTCTGCCACCTCGAGGCGACTGATTGCCTCGTCGCTCAAGGGTCCTTCTGGCCGATCTACACGGTCACGGCTTTTCT
>NC_139959.1:37717554-37857554 GCF_963454915.1 Gymnoscopelus microlampas | reverse complement strand
CCTACTGTACCTTAAAATGTATTTTCTGTTTATTAAAGCACTGGATAGACAGGTAGACCCCTGTGACTAAACAGACACGCTATAGCAATGATTACTATCACAATGTAGTGTTTTAACCTTTTAACAAAAAAACTTTTGTTTTCACCAAAAAATATCACTTACCCTACCTTTAAAGCAAAACATTGTTTGTAAACAAGTTAAAGCACTATATTCTGGTAGCACTCATTGCTATAGAATCAGACATCCCACCTCTCCCGGAAGTTCCCGGAGTGTCCCGGGAATTGGCGTCCTATTTGACAAATTAACAGAAACCTTGTATCTCCATATTTCAACTTTTGAGTTTTTTTTTTTTGTAAATCAATGACCTACTTCGTCGTACAAGATTGTCGCCCAAAAGTTGAGAAAATTGCCGATCTCAATCTGAGCTTGTATGATGAAGTAGGACATTCATTTATGAAAAATAACTAACATTATGAACATGGAGATATAGCAACAATATTGATCTAATGGAAAGTATTCTGTTCTGTGACTAAATAATAACTACATTGGATCCATTGGTTCTTTCCTGAAAAGTATCCATTTTGGACATATTAGGTTTCTGCCCTACAATGACGATGTTACGTTATTCTGTGTTGTTTTGTGTGTGTGTGTGTGTGTGTGTGTGTGTGTGTGTGTGTGTGTGTGTGTGTGTGTGTGTGTGTGTGTGTGTGTGTGTGTGTGTGTGTGTGTGTGTGTCCTTCACTTACTCCACTCGATAAACTGCCTGTCATTCTCACCAAAAAACTCAATAAAAACATATACTGTACATGTGCGTGCTTGCGCAAGCACACACACATTTTCAGAATTACATCAGCTGAAAATAGGCCATAGCTTCCCTGTTTCGCTTCCCCCCCCCCCCCCCACAGCAAATACCCAGTGATTAGTTGTGTTCTGATTTCTCCAAAATCAGAGCATCAGCTTAAGGTGGCTGTTCTAGAAACACAACCCATTTACTGACAGACTGGCCCACACAATGCAACACAAAGCTGTACAGTCCAATACACTTTGCACTAACCCTTACATTATACAACACAAACACAATACACAAACCTATAGGCTGCAGTACAATAAATGATGGGCAACTGTGCAAATCATGGGCAAGTCACGACAGGCAGAAAGTGTAGTTTAGACGAATACAGATGAACACACACAGATTTTGTTTAGTATTCAGTAGAATATTTATTGATGCCAGCAAACACAAATCAATGGAAACTTCTCAGTAATGCATTAAATTGGATACTGACTGACACATACAGTACATACAGAGAGAGAGAGAGAGAGAGAGAGAGAGAGAGAGAGAGAGAGTCAAACAGACAGACTATTGACAGAAACATATTCTGTTTGCATGCTTGCTTGCTGCTGACGTGTGAGATATTTGTACTTTACTTGAGTATTTCCAATTTCCAATACTTTTACTTCTACTCCAATACATCTCAGAGGCAAATATTGTACTTTTACTCCACTACAATTATTTGAAAACTTTAGTTACTAGTTACTTTGCAGATGTAAATTATGATGTTATAAAACATACATGAACCACTTTAGCCCTATTTTATAGCTAGGCTATTTGAAAATAGCCGATCTACAAGCGAGCTTGTAGATCTGCTATTTTCAAACATTTTAGTACTTTTACTTTTGGTACTTTAAGTACATTTTGAATTCTGTACTTTTACTTGTAACAGAGTATTTTCTATATTGCAGTATTGTTTTTTTTACTTAAGTAAAGAATTTGAGTACTTTTTCCACCACTGCGTGTGTGTTGCTACTTTTCTTTGCAGTAGAACAAACATGGCAGTACTTGTTTTAGCACCATGTGGACAGCGCAGCAGTGAATCACCTCCTGACCTGCCGCTGTGCTTGAATAATCACTTGGACACAAAGGGCTTTCCACGTCCATCTTAATGAAAGAAAAATCAAGGCAATCAGAGATGTTTTATTCACTTAGAGGAGTAATTACATCTGATTGATCTGCGTGAGTGTCGGAGAGATGGTTGCCATGTCTGCTTATTATAAGTGACCTTGGTCTGGTTCTTCCGAAAAGTTGCTTGTAAGTATTGGTAGTTGCGGGTTGTGTTTTTTAGGCTGGTTTCTAAAGTGTAACTTTGCCAATTTGGGCTTCCTTAGTTCCTAATGTTGTTTAAACCAGTGTTTCTCAAACATTTTCATGTCAAAGACCCCCGAAATGACTCCACAAACCCCCACCTGAAAATTGTGTCAGGGACTCAAGATTTATGTCTTTGAAATATTTCAAAAACATTCCTCATTTTTTCAAATGTTTTTCAAATCCCACGATTTGTTTTTTGACAATAGCAGCAGATCTATAAGCTCTCTCCCAAGCTCACGTTGCGATGCGACACATTGTGAGCTTGTAGATCTGATATTTTTAAGCCTAAGACCTGAGGCCGCTTCTAAAAAGAATCTAAATCCTAACAGTTTTTCGGAAAGAAATATTAAAAAATCATTTTCACGATTTTTCAAAAATAGCAGATCTATATCTGCTATTTTTGAATAGCCAAAGAAATCTAAAGTGACACAGATGCGTTCCAGGTCTTAATACATACTCTGTGTGTGTGTGTGTGTGTGTGTGTGTGTGTGTGTGCGCACGCTCATGTGGCCTAGTCGCTGCTTTTGGGATTGTTTTTGTAGCCCGGTCCATGACCCAAAAATGGGTCCCGACCCATTGTTTGGGAAACACTGCCCTGGAGCATCAATCAGAAAACATCACACAGGGAGAGAGAGAGATTGAGGGAGATAGAGATAGATCAATACCTCTCTCTTTCTTTCATTCATTCAGCCATAGGTGGCTGATAAGGCTAAGCCTTTCTATTCCTGGCCCTGGATATTACCTCAGATTACTCTCTCCCTGTGTGTGTGTGTGTGTGTGTGTGTGTGTGTGTGTGTGTGTGTGTGTGTGTGTGTGTGTGTGTGTGTGTGTGTGTGTGTGTGTGTGTGTGTGTGTGTGTGTGTGTGTGTGTGTGTCTGTGTGTGTCGTGTGCCGTGTGCACATACAATAGTTTTATACAGTGAATCAGTATCCTTGTTGAGCTTCGACCTTCACTTAAATCCAAACATTTACTCACAAAACAATTTAGCACCGGCTGTTATTCAACCATTACTGCTAAAACCAGAGCAATAATCCAGCGGTTGTCTTAGTTCTTGTTGTGGAAACGAGACACGATTGGTTGAGACAGGTGAACGTATAAAGTTATTAAATAGTGTCAGTCATTTCATTGTACATGTAAGTTATTTGTCATATCTGCTCTGTGCAACTTTTGTTTTTTTACGAAGCCTAAAAGCCAGACCAGAAATGTTGTTTTAACTCATAATGTTCCATAATGTTCAACGACAAGAAACACAGTTAAATCGTAATTATTTGAGTGATAGTTAATAATCGTGACAAATTCCTGCCCCTTAGCAGAGAAACTAGCGTAAGGACCCATGTCCACAGAGAATGCCTTTTGAGCTGGCAGCACCAGTCTGTCATGCATTGCTATGGTAAAGGCGCACTAGAGCAGTGTTTCCCGTTTTAGCCCAAGACCCAAATGAGAAATTTGACGTTTGCCTGACACCCAAACTAGTGAAAATAGCAGATATTAAACTTTTTTTTTATTATTATTATTATTTTTTAAATTAAATATAATTATTAAATAATACATATTATGTATGATATACATTTGATTTTTTTTTTTCAATTTATGAAATGTTGTTTTAATTGTTGTTTTTAATTCATGAGAAGTTTGGATTCTTCTTTGTTGAAACTGGCTAGAGTGCTCCTCTTCCCATTGCCTGAGCATCACGCTTCAGCGCTCTTATTATTTTTAATTTATGCTAGATTTATTTTTTTGTTTATATATATATATATATTTTGTGATCTTTGATTTTTTTTTTGTTAAATCATAAAACAATATAGGAAACAAAAAAAGGGATATTTACTTGCGACCCATAGAAATAGGTCAAACCTAGGACACTGCTGTACACTGTCTCAGTTTGTTGCTCTCTGCCTCTCTCTCTCTCTCACACACACACACACACACACACACACACACACACACACACACACACACACACACACACACACACACACACACACACACACACACACACACACACACACACACACACGCATAACTCTGGAAGTGCCTCTCCTGTTGATTGTGCTGTCAGGAAAGCGGTGTTATTTTTAGCCCGGGATACAGTTGATGGGTGGGCTATATTGTACTGTAGCCTACATGAGCCATCCTGCAGCCTGTGTGTGTTTTTGCACGTAGTGTACTCTACTGTACTCTACTGTCACGTGTGACATTTCAGCCTAACCTTTATACAGAGATTAAATGCCTACATAGAGTCACCAATAGAGAAGAGAGGTATGGAGGTTGGGGGGGGGGGGGGGGGGGGGGGGTGAAGTGACAATTTAGGATTTTTAAGACCTTTTTAATACCAAAACAATTAAGAAAGAAAAGAAAAAGACCATTACTGCATCAAAAGTAATCAACAAACTATACTATAAAAACTGGTCAAATACTATAATAAAGAGGCAAAAAAAAAGAAGAAAATAGCCGATCTACAAGCTCAAGCCTTGCAAGGCGGGAGCTTGTAGATCGGCTACTTTCTCAATATTTGTCTGTGGAACCGAGTCAAACTAAATGTAACGCCTCAAGTCCTACGATTCCAAGTGCTTGTCAGGGTGGGGGGTCCCCAGTTCAAATATGATTATTTTGGGGGGTCGCAGCTTGAAAAGGTTACAGAACCTAGTGCCTGCATGCGTGTGTGTATGTGTGCCTGTATATGTCACAGGGAGATTGGCATTCCAGGGAGATTGGAAGTGGAGCGCTTGTTTTTAGGCTCGGGGCGGGGCTGCGATGCGAGGACGGCGACGACGAGAACAACATGGATACATGGATATACATACATACCGGCCTCAGTGGCACACTTCGATAATCATTGGACTCCCCATCCAATACCACTGGGAGTCTGGGTTTGACTCCCGCTTGGGACATTACCTTTTCAAACAACCGCGGACTACTTTTTTTCGCCGATAAAGTATAGTTTTGGACCATGACGGAGGCGCGCCGACTCAGCAGACCTTGAGGCCAAGGAGTCGCGCCCGAGTGCCTCCAGGCGCGAGTGCCCGCGACGACCGGCCGATGGTCTGCTAGTCGACTGAGCGCCGTCCGAGTTCTTTTCCATTCTCCCTGGAATGCCAATCTCCCTGTAACATATATACTTGTGAGGGCCAAGTGTCCCCATAATTGCAGTAGAATTTGAGAACCAGACATTGTGAGGACAATGTGTGGCTGGGATCGCTCAAGTCTAGACCAGCTGCAGTGCATGCTTCTAAAACACATCACAACAAGGCTGGATGGTTGCCAAGAGTGTGTGTGTGTGTGTGTGTGTGTGTGTGTGTGTGTGTGTGTGTGTGTGTGTGTGTGTGTGTGTGTGTGTGTGTGTGTGTGTGTGTGTGTGTGTGTGTGTGTGTGTGTGTGTGTGTGTGTGTGTGTGTGTGTGTGTGTGTGCGCAGCGCCAGAGAAAGTAGAGAAAGTCCTTCTAACTAATCAAGCAGTTAGAGTTCTATCTGTCTATCTCTCTGTCTTTGTGCTTCACAGCTCACAGCACTAATGGCTATCTCTCACTCTCTGGCTATCTGTCTCTCTCTCTCTCTCTGGCTTTCTCTCTCTCTGCTACATGTCTGTCTCTACATGTCTGTCTGTCTGTCTGTCTCTCTCTCTCTCTCTCTGGCTACATGTCTCTCTCTCTGCTACATGTCTCTCTCTACATGTCTGTCTCTCTCTCTCTCTGACTACATGTCTCTCTCTCTGACTACATGTCTCTCTCTCTCTCTCTGACTGCATGTCTCTCTCTCTCTCTGACTGCATGTCTCTCTCTCTCGCTGGCTAAATGGACTAAAAGCCATTGTTCTCAGACAGTTGCAGAAAGGGCTGCCTCATCTCAGCTGAGTGAGGTAGCATAGTAAAGTGTTACACTATGGTTAAGCTGTGCAGAGAAAGGTGCAGTAGGCTACATAATGTATTGAAACAAGGTGCAGTAGGCTACATCATGTATTGAAGTGTCACTATGGTTAAGCTGTACAGAACAAGGTGCAGTAGGCTACATCATGTATTGTAGTGTCTCTATGGTTGAGCTGTACAGAACAAGGTGCAGTAGGCTACATCATGTATTGAAGTGTCACTATGGTTGAGCTGTACAGAACAAGGTGCAGTAGGCTACATCATGTATTGTAGTGTCTCTATGGTTGAGCTGTACAGAACAAGGTGCAGTAGGTTACATCATGTATTGTAGTGTCTCTATGGTTGAGCTGTACAGAACAAGGTGCAGTAGGCTACATCATGTATTGTAGTGTCTCTATGGTTGAGCTGTACAGAACAAGGTGCAGTAGGCTACATCATGTATTGTAGTGTCACTATGGTTGAGCTGTACAGAACAAGGTGCAGTAGGCTACATCATGTATTGAAGTGTCACTATGGTTAAGCTGTACAGAACAAGGTGCAGTAGGCTACATCATGTATTGAAGTGTCTCTATGGTTGAGCTGTACAGAACAAGGTGCAGTAGGCTACATCATGTATTGAAGTGTCTCTATGGTTAAGCTGTACAGAACAAGGTGCAGTAGGCTACATCATGTATTGTAGTGTCTCTATGGTTGAGCTGTACAGAACAAGGTGCAGTAGGCTACATCATGTATTGTAGTGTCTCTATGGTTAAGCTGTACAGAACAAGGTGCAGTAGGCTACATCATGTATTGTAGTGTCTCTATGGTTGAGCTGTACAGAACAAGGTGCAGTAGGCTACATCATGTATTGAAGTGTCACTATGGTTAAGCTGTACAGAACAAGGTGCAGTAGGCTACATCATGTATTGTAGTGTCTCTATGGTTGAGCTGTACAGAACAAGGTGCAGTAGGCTACATCATGTATTGTAGTGTCTCTATGGTTGAGCTGTACAGAACAAGGTGCAGTAGGCTACATCATGTATTGTAGTGTCTCTATGGTTGAGCTGTACAGAACAAGGTGCAGTAGGCTACATCATGTATTGTAGTGTCACTATGGTTAAGCTGTACAGAACAAGGTGCAGTAGGCTACATCATGTATTGTAGTGTCTCTATGGTTAAGCTGTACAGAACAAGGTGCAGTAGGCTACATCATGTATTGTAGTGTCTCTATGGTTAAGCTGTACAGAACAAGGTGCAGTAGGCTACATCATGTATTGTAGTGTCTCTATGGTTAAGCTGTACAGAACAAGGTGCAGTAGGCTACATCATGTATTGTAGTGTCTCTATGGTTAAGCTGTACAGAACAAGGTGCAGTAGGCTACATCATGTATTGTAGTGTCTCTATGGTTGAGCTGTACAGAACAAGGTGCAGTAGGCTACATCATGTATTGTAGTGTCTCTATGGTTAAGCTGTACAGAACAAGGTGCAGTAGGCTACATCATGTATTGAAGTGTCACTATGGTTAAGCTGTACAGAACAAGGTGCAGTAGGCTACATCATGTATTGTAGTGTCTCTATGGTTGAGCTGTACAGAACAAGGTGCAGTAGGCTACATCATGTATTGTAGTGTCTCTATGGTTGAGCTGTACAGAACAAGGTGCAGTAGGCTACATCATGTATTGTAGTGTCTCTATGGTTGAGCTGTACAGAACAAGGTGCAGTAGGCTACATCATGTATTGTAGTGTCTCTATGGTTGAGCTGTACAGAACAAGGTGCAGTAGGCTACATCATGTATTGTAGTGTCTCTATGGTTAAGCTGTACAGAACAAGGTGCAGTAGGCTACATCATGTATTGAAGTGTCTCTATGGTTGAGCTGTACAGAACAAGGTGCAGTAGGCTACATCATGTATTGAAGTGTCACTATGGTTAAGCTGTACAGAACAAGGTGCAGTAGGCTACATCATGTATTGAAGTGTCACTATGGTTAAGCTGTACAGAACAAGGTGCAGTAGGCTACATCATGTATTGTAGTGTCTCTATGGTTGAGCTGTACAGAACAAGGTGCAGTAGGCTACATCATGTATTGAAGTGTCACTATGGTTAAGCTGTACAGAACAAGGTGCAGTAGGCTACATCATGTATTGTAGTGTCTCTATGGTTAAGCTGTACAGAACAAGGTGCAGTAGGCTACATCATGTATTGTAGTGTCTCTATGGTTAAGCTGTACAGAACAAGGTGCAGTAGGCTACATCATGTATTGTAGTGTCTCTATGGTTGAGCTGTACAGAACAAGGTGCAGTAGGCTACATCATGTATTGTAGTGTCTCTATGGTTGAGCTGTACAGAACAAGGTGCAGTAGGCTACATCATGTATTGTAGTGTCTCTATGGTTAAGCTGTACAGAACAAGGTGCAGTAGGCTACATCATGTATTGTAGTGTCTCTATGGTTAAGCTGTACAGAACAAGGTGCAGTAGGCTACATCATGTATTGTAGTGTCTCTATGGTTGAGCTGTACAGAACAAGGTGCAGTAGGCTACATCATGTATTGAAGTGTCTCTATGGTTGAGCTGTACAGAACAAGGTGCAGTAGGCTACATCATGTATTGAAGTGTCACTATGGTTAAGCTGTACAGAACAAGGTGCAGTAGGCTACATCATGTATTGAAGTGTCACTATGGTTAAGCTGTACAGAACAAGGTGCAGTAGGCTACATCATGTATTGTAGTGTCTCTATGGTTGAGCTGTACAGAACAAGGTGCAGTAGGCTACATCATGTATTGAAGTGTCACTATGGTTAAGCTGTACAGAACAAGGTGCAGTAGGCTACATCATGTATTGTAGTGTCTCTATGGTTAAGCTGTACAGAACAAGGTGCAGTAGGCTACATCATGTATTGTAGTGTCTCTATGGTTAAGCTGTACAGAACAAGGTGCAGTAGGCTACATCATGTATTGTAGTGTCTCTATGGTTGAGCTGTACAGAACAAGGTGCAGTAGGCTACATCATGTATTGTAGTGTCTCTATGGTTAAGCTGTACAGAACAAGGTGCAGTAGGCTACATCATGTATTGTAGTGTCTCTATGGTTGAGCTGTACAGAACAAGGTGCAGTAGGCTACATCATGTATTGAAGTGTCACTATGGTTAAGCTGTACAGAACAAGGTGCAGTAGGCTACATCATGTATTGTAGTGTCTCTATGGTTAAGCTGTACAGAACAAGGTGCAGTAGGCTACATCATGTATTGTAGTGTCTCTATGGTTAAGCTGTACAGAACAAGGTGCAGTAGGCTACATCATGTATTGTAGTGTCTCTATGGTTGAGCTGTACAGAACAAGGTGCAGTAGGCTACATCATGTATTGAAGTGTCTCTATGGTTGAGCTGTACAGAACAAGGTGCAGTAGGCTACATCATGTATTGAAGTGTCTCTATGGTTGAGCTGTACAGAACAAGGTGCAGTAGGCTACATCATGTATTGAAGTGTCTCTATGGTTGAGCTGTACAGAACAAGGTGCAGTAGGCTACATCATGTATTGAAGTGTCTCTATGGTTGAGCTGTACAGAACAAGGTGCTGTAGGTTACATCATGTATTGAAGTGTCACTATGGTTAAGCTGTACAGAGTAAGGCAGTAGGCTACATCATGTAGGTTACACAGTGTTGTCATAGCAGAACGGATTTCTACAAGTTGTGACTGAGCAGTCTGAGCTCATTAAAGTGACTCTCTCTCTCTCTCTCTCTCTCTCTCTCTCTCTCTCTCTCTCTCTCTCTCTCTCTCTCTCTCTCTCTCTGTCTCTCTCTCTCTCTCTCTCTCTCTGTCTCTCTCTGCTCCTCTCTCTCTCTCTCTGTTTCTGTCTATCTGTTTGTCTGTCTGTCTGTCTGCCTGCCCCCCCCCCCCCCTCTCTCTCTCTCTCTCTCTCGCACAAAACATAATCTGAGGCTCTCACCTGTCCACCCCTGTGTGTGTGTGTGTGTGTGTGTGTGTGTGTGTGTGTGTGTGTGTGTGTGTGTGTGTGTGTGTGTGTGTGTGTGTGTGTGTGTGTGTGTGTGTGTGTGTGTGTGTGTGTGTGTGTGTGTGGGGGTGTTGGGGGGGGGGGGTGAAGTTGATATTTATATTTCAAGACAAACACTGTACTGGGTCTTGTGATGCTATATATTGTCAGTTTATGTGCTGAAAGAGTGAAGAGTTGTTTCATCGTACAAGGAAATACACATATGTCTTTGTCACATGATGTACAAGTACACCCCCTGGACATGACGCTAATATGTCTCATGAGTGCAATGGGTCCCATTTAGAGTCTTTGATATGACCTTACCTGGGAATCAAACCCTCAACCTTCCAATGTCCGGCGCACGGACACTCTCACCCAGGTGTGGGGAGCATTGTTTTCCAGAGGGCCATGCTGACTTCCATAAAGTGAGTGAAGGGCCACACATTTTGAATTTAGTTGTTTTGGGGGGCGGGCCGGGGGTGATTTAGTTTTTCTTTGAGGATTTGGTGGGCCGGATTGAGATGGTCAAAGGACCACCAGAGGTTCCTTAGGGGGTTCCAGGTGGTCCCCAGCTAAATGATGCAGAGTTGGTAACCAAATGGACCCTTAAACAGTAGATCTTTAACTCTTGAGAGCGTAAAATGAAACCAAATGGACCCATTTACGGGTCCATTTGGTTTCATTTTACGCTCTCAAGAGTTAAATTATTGTTAAACATCTGCATTACTTAATTTACAAGAAGTCTACACAATTAAAGAATGTAGAAGAATTGTTATTTTGATCAACGTTTGCCTGTTATCTCTCCTACCGTACCAACATCAATACAGCATGGAATTGTGAACAAAATCATATCAAACGCTAACGAAATATTCAAAGTTTTGTGTCTGAGAGTCTAAATCTCATCAAACGGTGGTTCCGTGGCTCAAACGCAGAATAAATAATTGCCTTTGATATGAAAATGGTTGAAAACCACTGATCTAACCAGTTGAGCAACTAGTAGAGTAATATTTGACTAGGAGTATCTATACTTTGACTAAGTACTGGAGTTGAGCAGGGGCGCCGATTTATGATTTTGAAGGTGGGTGACCTGTGTGTGTGTGTGTGTGTGTGTGTGTGTGTGTGTGTGTGTGTGTGTGTGTGTGTGTGTGTGTGTGTGTGTGTGTGTGTGTGTGTGTGTGTGTGTGTGTGTGTGTGTGTGGGCTCGTGTGTGTGTGTGTGTGTGTGTGTGTGTGTGTGTGTGTGTGTGTGTGTGTGTGTGTGTGTGTGTGTGTGTGTGTGTGTGTGTGTGTGTGTGTGTGTGTGTGTGTGTGTGTGTGTGTGTGTGTGTGTGTGTGTGTGTGTGTTTTGGCTGATGGAGTCAGCGTCTTCCGGGAAAACACCCAACTTTTACAGGACTTTCCAGACCCTGTGTACACATCACAGTCCATATATGAATGCCCACCTACACACACACACACACACACACACACATAAAAGAGCAACTATGCTGCCATGAATGCACACAGGGGCCGACACAGAAATGCTCACATAAAAAAAGCCCTCAACATGGAGGAGGGGGGAGGGGGAGGGGGGGGGGTAAATACTTCCACCGGGGTCAGGACAGTTCAACCGCTCCTTGAAGACACAACAGATGTCTTATTGTCGCTGTCTGTCGGGGGGGCAGAAACCTTGTATCTCCATGTTTCATTAATCCCCCCCACTTCATCATACAAGAGTGTCACATGACATATTTGTGAATGTAGGCCGATCTACAAAGGTCACCATGTGTCACTGCTGCTGTAGCTATTTTTGGGAAAAATGTTGAGAGTGAAAGTGTTTAAGTGTGCTTGTGGCTTTTATTGAACCAATGAAAAGTATTAACAAGACCTTGATCCGTTGGAACCAAGGGGCTAGCATCCACGTTGTAAATTGCACCCCATTTGGATGCTATAAATGCATTGAATGGGACATTATCACGTTTTCTCAAACCATTGAATGGGCAAAGTACGCGACATACTGACCTACCTGCGATTTATCAGACAATTATTTGGGTGTTATCAAGACATACTGACCTACCGACAGAGATGACTTAAAAAGTTCAGTATAGGAAGAGGCAATTCATACAGTAGGTGGCCTGTGACTTTGACACAATGCGTCGCGATCTACAGCTTGTAGATAGTCTATTTTCAAATGGCCGAAATACTGTATATAGAGAGCTTAAGTTGTTAATGTATGTTTTGTGATAATAATCTAAATATGTAAAGTAACTAAAGTTTTCAAATAATTGTAGTGGAGTAAAAGTACAATATTTGTCTCTGAGATGTAGTGGAGTAGAAGTAAAAGTATTGAAAATGTGAAATACTCCAGTAAAGTAATTTTTTTTTGGGAGATACCAGGTTTCCATAGGAGACACTGATCTTACACTGTGAAGTCACACAGAGACATGCATGGTAGTGACACTGGACCGACATCATACATGTTTATGACGCCTCCATCTGGAAACACTGCTTTCATCTCATCATTCATGGGCTTGATTCACACTGGTTCCAAGATTAAGAAGTATTCACATTGTTTTAGTTTTTTTTTTTACTTGTAAAAGTTCCTGTATCAAAACATGTTCATGTTTCTACCCTTCTCTCTCTGTCTCTCTTTGTCTCTCTGTGTCTCTCTGTGTCTCTCTGTGTCTCTCTGTGTGTCTCTCTCTGTGTCCTGTCTGTCTGTCTGTGTCTGTCTGTCTGTCTGTCTGTCTGTCTGTCTGTCTGTCTGTCTGTCTGTCTGTCTTGTCTTGTCTTGTCTTGTCTTGTCTTGTCTTGTTCTGTCTGTCTGTCTGTCTGTCTGTCTGTCTGTCTGTCTGTCTGTCTGTCTGTCTGTCTGTCTGTCTTGTCTTGTCTTGTCTTGTCTGTCTGTCTCTCTCTCTCAGATAGGGCTGATGGTGGCCTGTTACCAGGGTTACGTTGACATCGTCATCTTGTTGTCACAGTGTCCACATCTGGATGTCAACTGGCAGGACAGCGAGGGCAACACCGCTCTGATCACTGCTGCACAGGCAGGTGAGCTATGCACACACACACACACACACACACACACACACACACACACACACACACACACACACACACACACACACACACACACACACACACACACGAGCAGTGGTCAAAAAAAATAAATCTATTAATCTAATAATAATAAATGTATATTGGGTTCAAGTGGTCAAATGGATTTTGATGCTGTATTAGCTGTTTTTGTCGGGGACTCCCTCCAGTCCCCGGAGGGAGCCACCATTCCTAAATGTAATGTAAACTGTGCCGTTGTGGTTGTCAGGTCACGTGATGATCACCAACTACCTGCTGAACTACTACACTGGCCTGGACCTGGAGCGGAGGAACTGCCACGGCTTCACTGCTCTGATGAAGGCCGCCATGCAGGGACGCATCGAGTGTGTGCGAGCGCTCATGACCGCAGGTAGGGGGCGCAACACACGTGCTAGAGCCAAGGACCCCTTAGCTGAGAGAGAGAGATGAAGCAGGGACCCTCCACTACATAGCGTTGCTGTCGGGCAGAAACCTCTTATCTCCATATTACATTTTTTGTTTTTCTTTGTAAATTCTGATGCCCGAACTTGATCATACTACAGTGTCACACAAAAGTATCAAAAGTAGCAGATCTGCAATCTCGTTTTGAGCTTGTAGATCTGCTACTTTGGCTATTTTTTGTATTTGAATCCTGAAAAGTAAGAGTTTTTGACATTGTGATTTGTGATAACATTGTGTTGCAGATTAAACTTTTTCATTGATTTCATAGATAGCTTCATAGACTTGCTTGACATCACTATCATCAGTGTTGTGTTAGATTAATGTTATTGTTTATTTTCATACATTTAACCACTTAAACCCTAAATAATACACTTGACCTTTGGCTCCGTACTTGGTCTGCTTTTTTCCCCCTCTACCCTACATCTCTTTGCTGCAAATAGTCGATCTACATGTTCACAACGTTGTACGCGCTGTGAGCATGTAGAGCGTTGTGAGCTTTTAGATCAGCTATTTTTGGCGAATGCTTCCTCCAGAATAGGGATGCTAGGGTTCAAGTGGTTAACGTGAAAGAAAAGTTCCTATTAACCCATTAAGACCGGGAACACATCTGTGTCATTTTTAGATTTCTTTAGGCTTTTCAAAAATAGCAGATATACAAGCTCATAGCGCGGCACTGAGTGCCGCGCTACGAGCTTGTAGATGTGCTATTTTTGTAAAATCGTGAATTTGTTGCAAATCTTTGAATAAATATATATTTTTGAAAGCGTTAGGATTTAGAAATCATGTTTTAATCGGTCTAAATCACCGATTAATCGGTTTAATCGCTTTTTTTCTTTTTCTTTTTTAGCGTTTTTCCCCCCCAGAGAGCCATACTGACTTTGATATTGTGAACGAAGGGACAAAACTTCAAATGTACTTTTATTTTCCTTTCGGGAACAACATGCAAACGACCTGCTAACTTGTGTCTGTGCCCACCACCAGGGGGCGATATGAGTGCAAGGGACTACGGCCGCAAGATGACGGCCAGGGAGTGGGCGTGGTTCACAGGCCGCTACGAGACGGCCTGGGTGATGGCCCGCCTGGTGTGCCGGCCCTGCCCCCGACAGATGTCTGACGCCTTCAGGTAAAGTTTAATACATTCAAAGTGCACATTTTCTTCATTTCATCTTAGACTTTATTTCAGTCACTCTGCAGTCAAATGAGGCTTGGTTTATTAGCAGGTTATTTAACATGTTACTGTGTTACCGTGGTAACATGATAAAATGTTACCATGACGGCCCTGTGACAGGGCTATCAGGCCCTGTCACATCAGGCCCCTCTCACAGTTCTGTGTGACAGGGATGTCATGATACTGGTCATTGTGTCTCCATGGTACTGGTCATACTGGTCATTGTGTCTCCATATCATGGTCAGTATCATGTTAGTTTCATGGTCAGTATCATGTTCGTTTCATGGTCAGTATCATGTTAGTTTCATGGTCAGTATCATGTTAGTTTCATGGTCAGTATCATGTTAGTTTCATGGTCAGTATCATGTTAGTTTCATGTTAGTTTCATGGTCAGTATCATGTTAGTTTCATGGTCAGTATCATGTTAGTTTCATGTTAGTTTCATGGTCAGTATCATGTTAGTTTCATGGTCAGTATCATGTTAGTTTCATGGTCAGTATCATGTTAGTTTCATGTTAGTTTCATGGTCAGTATCATGTTAGTTTCATGGTCAGTATCATGTTAGTTTCATGTTAGTTTCATGTTAGTTTCATGGTCAGTATCATGTTAGTTTCATGGTCAGTATCATGTTAGTTTCATGTTAGTTTCATGGTCAGTATCATGGTCAGTATCATGATGTTAGTATCATGGTCAGTATCATGTTAGTATCATGGTCAGTTCATGTTAGTATCATGGTCAGTATCATGTTAGTATCATGGTCAGAATCATGATGTTAGTATCATGGTCAGTATCATGGTCAGTATCATGTTAGTATCATGGTCAGTATCATGTTAGTATCATGGTCAGTATCATGTTAGTATCATAGTCAGTATCATGTTAGTATCATTGTCAGTATCATGATGTTAGTTTCATGGTCAGTATCATGTTAGTATCATGGTCAAATGTTTGAACAAGCCCACACTGCATCTACCAATATTTACTAGCGACTTGACAGAAAAACAAGCCAAAAGTCGCTTATAATAAGCGGACTGCTCCCCCTCACAGTTAAAACATCTATTTTCAGCTACAATTTCCATTGAAGTGGAGAAATATAAAATGTCCTATTCTAGGATCTCATCCATTAACACTAAATCGGGGTGCTAATGGACACACACACACACACACACACACACACACACACACACACACACACACACACACACACACACACACACACACACCTGTCTGCCATTACACGTGTAAATCTAATTAAGTGCCTCGTTAATTAAATGAACACCCACTGAGCACAAAACTTGGCTAAATGTGCTCGTCAGCGACTAACTTCTCAGCGAGCCATCTGTCCCACTGCCAAGTAGCAGCTCCTCGTTATGCTAGCTCCTTCGTTTCTGTTCTACTGCAAACTGTAATCCACTTACACATCGTCTCTGTCGGGCAGAAACCTTGTATCTCCATTTTTCAACTTTTTAAGTTTTTTTGTAAATTAACGTCCCGATTCATTATACAGGAGTGTCATAAAAGTTGTGAAAATAGCAGATCTACAAGCTCACAATGTGACATGCTGTGAGCAACTGAGCATATTTGCTGTAGATCTACTATTTTCACTATTTAAATTTGTTTAAAAAAAAAAACAATAATGAAAAATGAATGGTTTTGGACATATACAAGGTTTCCACCGGACAGTGATGACATACTAAATTGTCTATATTATTTCCAGTGGTGGAAAAAGTACTCAGATTTAAATGTTTTACTTAAGTAAAACTTGCAATGCTACAGAGTAGACATACTACTGTTACAAGTAAAAGGCCTGTATTAAAATGTTTACGTGAGTAAAGTAAAAGTACTCATGCAGAACTTTTTTGTTTTTTTTCCACAATTGTTGGCTATTTTTTTTATTACAAATTGGCTATTTGAAAATAGCTGCTCTACAAGCCCACAATGCGTTGTGATGCGATGAGTTGTGAATGTGTAGATTTGCCGAAAAATTTGAACATTTTGGAATATGTTTCAACATTTTAACAGCACATGTTCAGATGAGGGTCGCTCCGCAGTCAAAAACGTTAATTTCACATGAATCACTGTGATAAGAGAGGTCTATATGTAATTCTGTTGGCCGGCCCACATTAATATGATTCCATTTTTGTCTTAACGCATTGACTGTCAATGACGTGTTTTGATGTATGTCAATCTAACGCCCACACCTCCAATAACGTCTTTTGACGCATGTTGTGTGTTTTCAGTTTTTACGCTAGATAGCGCTCTATGCTAACCTATGAGTCAACATTTGACTCCCAGTGAAGCAGTGAAGCAGGAAATCACTTGATCGCAACAAAAAACAGCCACATTCACTGCCACTCTAATGGATTTGGACAAATGCCCTTTTCTCTGCGTTCTGTTGCTTTTTGGCGAAAACAACCTACATTCAACTGCCAATAACTATGGAACGGATTATCGCGACGGCATGCTTTTTTGCCGCCGATTCTACGAGACTTGGCGACGTATTTTAAAGCGCATTGTGAAGAATAATATTCTATGATTTTTCAAAGCTTACTGAAAACGCTCAGAATCGCTGGCAAGGGCGGCTATAGACAATGTTTTACTCTGGCGGTTGATGAGTTAAAATCATCAGTTTGAAAAAAGCACATTTCTTTGTTTTTAAATGAAAGACAATCTTGGCATGCGGGTTGCTTTTTTAAACCCCTAAAGGCAGGAGAAGTTAATTTGTGGAGATTAAAATGTAGCCTGCCAGACAGACTGCTTCACATGTCATTATGCAGTACATAATACATAGTGTAGTATAGGCAGCCTGCCTGAAGCAACACGTCAACAAGGCGTAAACATAACCTGTCACAGCATAATATACTGCATGTATGCATGGAGATGATAAAACCCTTAAGAAAATGCTGTCTGAAAAAAAAAGGAGAAGACATAATATTGTTGTTGTCGGGCAGAAACCTTGTACAGTATCTCCATATTCCGACTTTTAATATTTTTCCCGTAAATCAGGGGTCTTCAACAGGGGGTCCTCAGAGCTACTACAGGGGGTCCGCCAAATCTTTGTGTGATATGATTTTTTTTTAACCTTAGCATCCCTTTTCTGAGGAGAACTTTAGCCAAAAATAGCAGATCTACAAGCTCACAACGCCTCGCGCTGCTTGTAGATCGGCTATTTTTGGCAAAGAGATATAGGTGTAGAGAGGAAAAAAGAGCAGACCAAGTAAACAAAAAAGTTGAATCTGAAACACAATTTTATACAATATAGTAGGGGTCCCTGCTTCATCTCTCTCTCAGCAAGGGGGTCCTTGGCCTGAAAACGTTGGAGACCCCTGCCGTAAATGGATCGTCATGCTAGTGTCACACAAAAGTAGTAAAAATAGCAGATCACATGCTTCTAGAACTGTTTTTTGTTGTTGCTATAATTGAATTTTGAAAGTGACAATGGTTAAGTTTGTCTGTGGGTTTTATAAATATTGAACCAAAGAGCTTGTGACAAAATAATAACTACAATGGATCCATTGAAACACAGGTTATTACTTTATATGTTTTTCCAATTTCTGCAGAGTAAAGGTCATTACAAACCGGCGATTATGCGAATATACGCAAAATTCGGACTCGGTCCAAATAAATAAAAGACGATTTTTCGCTCCGCGAAACTGATGTGGAAGCTTGCATTGACTTTATAAGGTTTTTTAAAAAAAAACGTATTATTCGCATGAAAAAATCGCCCCCGGTGTGTAGGACCTTAACAGTTGGACAAACAAGGTTTCCTCCTTGACGGCGACTATGTACTAATCACACTGCTGTATGCAGCATACTCTGTGTGTTTACATGCACACTGATGCACCAATTACTGCCAATAATCAGGTTAGGCCAATATTTCAAAATGTGTTTGGCACCTTATTAAAACATTGAAGCAAATGGAGTGTTCCAGACCAGTCCTTTCTTTGGGTGAAGTGGAACCTTAGCATCCCTATTCTAGACATGTCATAAATAGGCGAACATTCGGCAAAAGATAGGCCGACATTTGCCGAAAATAGGTGATCTACAAGCTCACAACGCGACACGTTGTGAACTTGTAGATCGGCTATTTTCCATGACGGGATCTGGTGTAGAGGAAATAAAAGAGGGGACCCAAGTACAGTATGTAGACAACTCGCAATATTGCAAGTGGGCACCCAAATAATTGGCAAACACTACAATCTTAATGATAATAACATTAAGACATTTTTTTTCTCTCTGTGTTCTGAAGCTTTTTCAACTGCAATGAAAAAAACCTATTGGCCTGCGGGTGTCGCTGTTGAGGGATTTTGACAGTCAATCATCGCCTCTGCTCCGCCCCCCCAAAGGAGAAGGATAGGGGCGGGGAGGAGAGGGGGCGGGATTAATTGACTGTGACATCATAGTCCACGGGCAAATCCCAGCACTTTTCTGAGCCTAATTATTCGGAAAACCCCAGACCACAGAAAATCCACTGAATATTCAAAGTTCAGTTTTTGTGGATGTAAGTGAGGTCAGAAAACCCCCCAAAAACAGACATTTTATGTCTTGAAACCTTTGAATAAACATGATCTGAAAATGCACGCGGCCCACCCATCTGCAAAGTCAGTGTGTTTTCAACCTTTTTCATGCCAAGGACCCTTAAATTGATATACATTTGGCCGTGGACCCCCATTTGAAAATCGTTTGTGCCAGGGACCCCCAGAAGCAAAGATATCAGTTAATTCTTGCTTAAAAAAATATCAATATTATTCAAAGATATGCACACTTTTTCAAGGTTTTTCAAAAATAGCAGATCTACGAGCTCATAGCGCGGCACTCGATGCCGCGCTATGAGCTTGTATATCTGCTATTTTTGAATAGCCAAAGCTAAGTGGTTAAAATGATTCTGACGCTATGTTAACTAATTTCGCTGGGGACCCCCTGGTGCCCCCCCAAGGACCACTGGTTGAAAACCACTGTGCTAAGTCACTTAGCAGATGGGTGGGAATGCTTTTGAGATTTTCAAGTGGGCCCCTGATTCAGAAAAAGGTTGAGAACCCCTGCATGTATTATGATGAATGGATACTCTAAAAAACACACTCCTCTTTGCAGTCTGGAGTGGCCTCAGCTGCGCCCCCTGGTGGCCAGGGCCCAGGAGCGTCAGGGCTGTGTGAAGCGCGTGCTGGACCAGGTGAAGCACGCCTTCAGCTTCGCCAACCTCACCAACCCCGTGGACCACGGCGTCATCGACCACCTGGTGTCCACCACCACCGCCCTGAGGAGCCCCTTCATCGCTGTGGCCTGCCATACGGTGAGGATGGACCTAATAATAATAATAATAATTATAATAATCAGTGGTGTAAAGTAACTAAGTACATTTATTCAAGTACTGTACTTAAAGGTAGGGTAAGTGATATTTTTTGGTTAAAACAAAAAGTATTTTGTTAAAAGGTTAAAATACTATATTCTGATAGTAATCATTGCTATAGAGTGTTTGTTCAGTAACAGGAGTCTCCCTGTCTCTCCAGCTCTTTAATAAACAGAAAATACATTTTTCGGTAGGTGTCAAAATCTCAGCCAATCAGGAGAAAGTACCCATTATTAAGCTTAATTTGTATAGAGTTCCAGTTCTAATTTTGCCTGATAAAATTGGAAATGAAACTGAAACTGAAACGAAAATGCATTTTCTATTTAATAAAGAGCTGGAGAGACAAGGAGACTCCTTTTATTGTACAAACACTCTATAGCAATGAGTACTATCAGAATATAGAGCTATTTAACACTTATTTTAACCAAAGCAAATCACTTACCCTACCTTTAAGTACAATTTTGAGGTACTTTTACTTTACTGAAGTATTTCAAATGTTCTGTACTTTTTCTTCTACTCCACTACATCCCAGAGGCAAATATTGTACTTTTACCCCACTACAATTATTTGAAAACTTTAGTTACTTTTGTAGATTTTGAATATTATTAAAAACACATACATTACCCACTTCAGCTCTATGTACATTTTAGGCCATTTGAAAATAGCCGATCTACAAGCTCACCAAAAAAAAGAGAATGAACAGGTTGTTTATAGGAATGCATTCTGGAACATATATGTTTATACAGAAGCTTGTAGATCTGCTATGTTCACTACTTTTGTGTGACAGCCTTGTTTGACAAAGTTAATTAAAAAAACATTAAAAGTTGAAATATGGAGATACAAGGTTTCTGCCCGACAGCAACGATATGAAGTGAGCGGCAGTGTGTTTAAAGAGACAGCTTGTTGGTTCAGGGCAGCATACGGTTGCTGAGGAAACGTTTGCCTTATACAAAATGTAATCCCATTATAAATCTTAGATGAATGATAGAAGTGTTGGACACGTAGTGAGCAGTGAACTCTCACACGCACACACGCACGCACGCACGCACACACACACGCACGCACACAGGGAGTGCGCCCATTACTCTAGGCCAGGGGTCTTCAACGAGAGAGAGATAAAGCACCGAGAGAGAGAGATAAAGCACCATTATATATTGTATTAAAAAATGTTTTCCATAGATTTCATCGGCAGCTTTCATAGACTTGTTTCACAGCACTATCATGTTGGATTCATGTTGATGTGTATTATTCCATACATTAAACCATGCACTTAAACAATACTTAGTAAACCTGACCTTTCACTCTGTACTTAATCTGCTCTTTTTTCCCCTATACCAAACCACTTTGCCGAAAATTGCAGATCTACAAGCGCACAACGCCTCGCAGCGCGAGGCGTTGTGCGCTTGTAGATCTGCAATTTTTGGCTAAAGTTCTCCTCAGGATAGGGATGCTTGGTTGAAGTGCTTAATGAAAATCACACAAAGATTTGGCGGACCCCCTGTAGTAACTCTGAGGACCCCCTAGGGGTCCCGGACCCCTTGTTGAAGACCCCTGCTCTAGGCTATTATTTATTTCATATCTTTACAGTATATAAGTGCAAAGATTTAAGTTCTTCAGTCAGTCTTGTGTTGTAGGATGATATGGCCTCCATAACAAAAAGCACAATGAAGTGGTTTTCATATCGCTTGCAGCCCAGGAGAGCTCACGAAAGCTCTGGAGAAGCGGACACTGATAACTCCCTGGCTCTCCCTCCCAGGGATCCATATCTCTCATAGAACAAATGTCAGGGAAAGCCAAAGGGTTTTGTCCACGGGAATTGATTGGTGAAGCACTAGACGGTGCTTCTATAACGCATTGATCTCATATCTCCCAACATAACCTGCTCTCTGGAGAAGGTTAGGTTTTTCAGCATACAGTGCGTTACCATGGCGATGTACCCCGGTAAAGAAGTGAACCACTGCTGCTGTGGTAGACAGGGAAAATCCCAGGGATATAAAAACCTCAAGTTACCTCACTGACCTCCCAAATTCAGATTCGTAGATAGATCCCACGGGGGGTAATTCAGACGCCAGAGGCAGCACATCAGTTAAGTTACAGATTAAGAGTAGACAGAGTTACAGAGTAAGAAAAAGTACTGAAAGCCAATGCTTCTCAAACTTTTACATTTCAAGGTCTCCCCTTAACTCTGACAGTATACAGATTTGTATTTATACACTGTCAGAGTTACATACTTGTAGGGGTCAATTTAAACCCTCCTAAAGGAACCCAGAGTCCCTGAAATCCACTTTGAGAACCACTGCTGTAAGCAGCCAAATTTGCTACCGTGGCTACTTAAAAATAACAGATATACAAGCTCACAGCGCGTCACTTCGTGCCATGCTGCGAGCTTGTACATCTGCTATTTTTGATTTAAAAAAAATATATATATTTAAAGTGTTAATTATTTTGACTTTTTTTTTTTTTTACACAAATCTTCTCTTCTGGTGGTCCCTGGCACAAAACATTTTCAGATGGGGGGGGTCCTCGGCCAAATATGTATCAATTTCGGGTCCTTGACACAAAAAAGTTTGAGAACTACTGCAATAGCCTGTACTATGCTGAACAACAAACAGGTCATCACAGTGTCATCCACGCAAAAAGCGCAATCAAATCCCAATACTAAATGCTGCACAACAGAGGAAAACAAACACACATTCACAGTGTCCATACAGTGTCACGCCCCAAGCTTACGCACAATTGTTACGAAATTATAATTGAGCAAAGAACACGCAATCACAGTGACATTATGACATCACATAAAATCCTGATATTGCAGCAATGTCAACAGTGTAACCAGTACGACAACCGTCCCCTGCAGTGTTACTAAGAGAGAACACATTTGGTACATGTTCAGGGGAGGGAAGCCAGGCGGGGAGGGTGATGTTTGTCACTGCAGGTACTCCTACGGGCTGGGGACGGCACCTGTCAGCAGGGAGTGTTGGGCGGGAGGAGTAGGAAAGAGGCTCTACTACGTCCTCCTGGTGGGGGCTCCTCACTGGCAGGTTAGCCAGTAGGATACAGAATGCAAGGAGTTGCAAGCAGTGAGAGGAATTAATTGGCATAATGACTAAATTGGGAGAAAAAAAGGGTAAAAAAAAAAGTAAAAAAAAAAAAATATAATAAAACTCTACCAATGTGGGACTTTGTTTTAATTTATTTTGTATTGATTTATTTCAGGTATGTCCAGAGACTCCTCCATGCGTGGGCGTGCGGCGCTACGCCGTGCCCGAGATCATCCGCAGCCAGCGGGCCAAGGAGCTGCAGACCCTCGACCCCCAGAGGAACAGCCACCACAGGCTGTTTGAGAACTCCCGGGTCACCCTGGTCAACAAGGTCTCCTCCTCCACGGACCACCGCAGAGCCAGCCTGCAGCAGCCCACCCCCCAGGGCCTGAAGCCCCTCCAGCAACGGAGCTCGGGGTCGGGGTGCTCCGTCGCCGATGCCTCCTCCTCCTCCACCTCCTCCTCCTCGGAGGCGCGTAGGAGCAGCCTCGTGCCCCTCCACACGTTGAGGCGCAGCAGCGTCCGGCCCTTCTTCACCATCCCCAAGTTGAGGGTGACCAAGGCCCCCGCGCCCACGTTCTCACCGGAGAAGATGACGCGCCGGAAGAGCAGCTATAAAGGTAAGGGTTAGCGGATAAGAAACACACTTCTGATATTTTACCAACTATTCCATTATCGTCATTGTTGGGTGTCCTTTTTTATTATTATTTTAAAACATTTTAAAATAGTAAAAAAAATGCCGATCTACAAGCTCACGACGTGCCGCATGACGATGTGTTGTGAGCTTGTCGATCGGCTATTTTCAGCAAAAGCTTTCCCCACAATAACAGAAAACAGAAAAGACACTACAAGTATTGCAGAATCCCATATGGGTTTTAAGTGGTTAAGTGGTGACTTATGATGACGTGTCAATGTTGTCAGAATAGTTACTGGGAAGTCGGAGGTCAAGAACTTCCACAGAAAAGGGAGTTGGAATCTCCAGAAGGGGAAGTGTACCAGATTGCCTGATTGAGTCATCATCATTATTAGGAAATGTGCCTAATAATAATATAATCACGTGTGTCTGCTCACTCATACATAAGATACAAATCAGTATATCAGTTAACATGAGTTAACAGAATAAGGGTAACCGTGGGATAGGAATAGATCAGTGGTTCTCAAACTTTTTTTTTGGCCACCAGCCACCAGCATGTGGAATGCCCCACCAACAGCCACAAAACGTGTCTCGATTCCCCAACTTTTTTCACTGATGACAACTAAATAAAAACTAAGCTGTGATGACTGATACTAAATATATTGACAATTTAGTCAACAAATAAAAACTAGACTAAAATGTTAGTGAGGGACTAGTGGAGAAGAGATGCAGTAGAACTAAAAGACGAGTCATTTTATGTTTGGTTGCGCTCGGGTGTTGCCCTCTGAAAATAGCAGATCTACAAGCTCACAACGCGTCGTGCTAGCACGACGCGTTGTGAGCTTGTAGATCGTCTATTTTCAGCATGCAACCAAGTGTAAAATCGTCCATCAAGGCACCGCCAAAATACTTTTTGGTCGACTAACTCAACTGTAGATTTAGTCGACTATGATCTTATGATATTTAGTCGACTAAAACTAGACTAAAACGAAAGCATTTCAGATGACTAAAATATGACTCAAACTAAAAAGACTGTGACTAAAACTAATCCAAAATTTGCTGTCAAAATCAACACTGCAGTACAGTCTTTTTCCCCCACACTATTTGAATAGCCGATATTAAAATGATGTGTTGCTTTGTGTCTTTTAAAAGGGGGCGGGGCCCACCTGCTGCAGATCCCCAAATGGAGGTACAAGGAGCTGAAGGAGGAGCGTAGGAAAGCAGAGGACGCGGAGCGAAGGAGGCTGGAGGCGGCGGCCAAGAGACACCACCTCGCCGCCGGTAAAAGGAAATGACATCACAGTGATAATGTAGGGCTTTGGTTCTCATCACAGACTCTATATTTAAGAGATTGTGAAGTAAATGTCTGGCTTGAGAGACTTATTTGGTTCCTAACTATCAATCAGTTTGAGAACAAAGGGATTTAAGGGGCCGAGAGCGCGACGGAGTTAGCCTGATTATCAGCCTGAAGCTGCGTGGAGCTTCAGTCTGAAATTGGCTCCAGTGTCAGTGATTATAAGGGGGAGGGGATTCGAATTTCCCCAAACCAAGAGATCCACGGATCCGCCTACATCTGATGTCACCGCACAGCTTGCTTTAGCAGATATTCTCTGATTGGCTTGTCGTTAGACCCACCCCCACCTCCGACTCATTGGACGGTACTTTTTGTACCGAATAAATCCTAGGTCCACATTTCAACACCAGACCAAGAGAGGCAGTCCACTCAGAGAGTGGGCGGGGTCTATGGTCTGGAACCAGGCTACGACGGAGTCTGAGGTGGTCCAACTCTAATAGATTCCTACATTCCCCATTAAGGGTTGACCAGTACACTCTCAGAGTGGATTTAACACTGAGGATTTTATTGTGTATGTCCCTCGCTGGTCAATGTTACTGAGGAGGAATGAAAACTGTCGGTTTCTAACATTTTGGAACCTTTTGTTGAATTTAAAGGGGTATTTCACATTAAAACACCTCTGGGGTCTTTTTTTATTAAAAAATAAATAAAGTAATACAAAAAATAAACATGACCCCTCACACATTAGGACAATATCAGTCACCAGAACCAAGGACAGGTGTTTTCAATTAATCAAACATGGTTAAAATGGAGTTTGTATATTGGAACGGGGAATGTCTGATAAGATGAATATCAAATGTATAAATATTATAAATATTGAATTAAGCAACTTAAAAACTGTCCGGGGTGCACACAAATGCCAGAGTAGACGTTAAAATGACCCCAGAAAAGTGTTTTAAAGTGAAGAAACACCCCTTTAAGTAGATGTTGCCATGCCGGTGTAGCAGTACTGGAACTGATGGGAGGTTTCCATGGTAATCATGGAGAGGAGATTTGATACTTGAAATGTTTGTATGTAACTTATGTTGTTTTCATATTTATTGTTTTTTAACTGAATCTGAAGATGATCAAGTGTCTATTTTTATACAGGTTGGATGCTTAATTGCAGCAGTATTTTTGTAGTTATGTGGAGACTGTCTTGTAGTGGAGCTGTCAATACTTTTTTATAATGTACACATCTTTTAAACCAGTGGTTCTCCAACATTTTCATGTCAAAGACCCCCCAAATTGACATGCCTTTGGCCACGGACCCCCCATCTGTAAAAGGTTTGTGCCAGGAACCCCCATAGAGAAGATGTAAGTATAAAATGGGGTCAAAGTGGTAAAAATGCTAACATCCCCACTTTGAGAACCACTGTTTTAAACTTTATTTTAAAACCCACAGGTTTTTAATATATTTATGAAAACGGGATTAAGGAAGATAGTCTAAAACAGGGGTCCTCAACAGGGGGTCCGGGACCCCTAGGGGGTCCTCAGAGTTACTACATGGGGTCCGCCAAATCTTTGTGTGATATCATTTTTTTTTTACCTTAACCACTTGAACCCTAGCGTCCCTTTTCTGAGGAGAACCTTAGCCAAAAATAGCAGATCTACAAGCTCACAACGCCTCGCGCTGCGAGGCGTTGTGAGCTTGTAGATCGGCTATTTTTGCCAAAGAGGTGTTTGGTGTAGAGGGAAAAAAGAGCAGACCAAGTAAACAAAAAAGTTGAATCTGAAACACAACTTTATACAATATAGTAGGGGTCCCTGCTTCATCTCTCTCTCAGCTAGGGGGTCCTTGGCCTGAAAACCCCTGGTCTAAAATATTCGATTTTGAAAACTGTTGAGCATGTCATACTGACTGAGATTATTAGTATACAGAGCAACAATTTCCTTTTTTTCCCTTTTACATCAAACCTATGAATGTATTTTGCCTATAGATTCTGCCTTGCAAAGGTATTTTTTTATAATAGAGATGTGGATGATTTTCAAATGTCAAGACATTTAATTTTTCATTTAGACAAGGACTTTTTGACACACTTGACAACCTATAAAGTATAAACAAATTCTGCAAATGTTTTCCAGTCTCAAGAACAGTCTCAAGTCACCAGAAGAGTGAGTATACCTAAACATTGTGGATAACTCAATGTTAAATTGGCTATTTCTTTCCCCAATATGTTAAGATATAAAGACTAAAATGTATGCTTTCGAACATGGTCTGAAATAAGGTTAAGTAGGCCATACGTGATTTGAACATTTGACAGTTAAGGCCTAATATTTCTACAACTGCTACAACGCCTAATCTCATGGCATAAACAAAAAGTTGAAGGGTGCATTTCAGTGGTGGAAAAAGTACTCACATTTTTTACTTAAGTAAAAGTATCAATACTGCAATGTAGAAATAAGTCCGGAATTCAAAATCATAATAATAATAATCAAAATAGTAACTAAAGTTTTCAAATAATTGTAGTGGAGTAAAAGTATAATATTTGCCTCTGAGATGTAGTGGAGTAGAAGTAAAAGTACTGATATTTGGAAATACTCCAGTAAAGTAAAAAATACCTCAAACGTTTACTTAAGTACAGTACTTGAGTGTACTTAGCTAGTTTAACTTTCCACCACTGGTACATTTAGGTCTGATAATGATCTACCGCGTGTGTGTTCACATCATGTATACTTTACATTATTTCAGACCATTTTCCAAAGCATACTTTTATTTTATTTACTTACTAACCCTAACCCTTTGAAAAAAGGAAAGAAGAGAAAAGAGCCATTTTAACATTGAGGTGCCCACAATATTTACCTAAACTCTTCCTTTATCCAAGAAGAACAAGACTAAAACACAAGGATCAAACACTGCTGTGATGTACAGTAACACTTTAATGTTCACCACGTGGGAAGAAAGCGTTTATTATCCTTAATGTTTACAAGTTCAACTTTTTTAACACTGGCCTCTTTAATACCCATTAAGACCTGAAGCCAATTCTACATGTCTCCTAAATCCCAACAGTATTCTGAAAAACGTATGTTTCTATATCAGTGGTGCTCAATCTTTTTCCTGTCAAGGACCCCCCAATTATATGTATTTGGCCACGGACCCCCATCTCAAAATATTTAGTTCCAGAAGCAAACATTTGAGTTAAAAATGTTTGCTTTAAAAACATATACATTCAAAGGTTTGCACACATTTTCACAATCTTTCAAAAATAGAAGATCTAGAAGCTCATAGCGCGGCACCAAGTGCCGCGCTATGAGCTTGTATATCTGCTATTTGTGAATAGCCAATGTGTAAAATAATGCTTTTTTAGCTCAAATCTAAAAAATGACACAGATGCGTTCCAGGTCTTAATGGGTTAAATGAATGTGATTGTGACACAATGAGATCGATGAGTTATTGTATTTATTGTCGCTGTTGGGCAGACACCTAATTTCTCCACATTTAAGCATGATTTTTGTTTTTAACGCCCCTACTGTCCTTTGTCATACTGCAGTGTTACACAAAATTAGAAAGCAATGCCTATCATAGCTGAGTGGTTAGTGAGCCCGCCTAGGGAACCAGAGGCCCTGGTTGCCCCAGGTTCGATTCCCGGCCAGGCCAGCATATGTGTCGATGAAATGAAATGTGTCCCTGAGCAAGACTCTTAACCCCTAATTGCTCACAGGTTCTCATTGGAAACAAGACCGCAAGGACTTTCATGAACGACCTGTTAAAAGGAATTATCCTTATCTACGAGCTCACTCACTGTTGTGAGCTTGTAGATCTGCAATTTTGTATTATATTGTTTTAAGTGGTTAAGTGTGTCTGTGGGTTTTATACATCTTGAACCACTGAAAAGTATTAATAACAACTACATTCGATCCATTGGAACGCAGGCAACTGTTTTTCTTAGGTTTTGGACACAAGGTCTCCACCCGACAGCGACAAAAGTATGTGAATAAATGGAGTGTGTAGAAAAAGGGAAATAAGTTTGTCAGTGAATTAAAAAAAAACGTTTTTAACCGAGTTGAATCCTCATTCCTCTCTTCAGAAAGAAGTGTTGTTTTGTCTCGTATCCTGTGGTTTTGGTGAGTTGATGTTCAGCGGTTTTGAGCAACTTGTGTCTTTGAAAATGTTGTTGTTGTCGTTGTTGTTCCTGTTGTTGCAGGGAGACCAAATACAACCACCACAGTTGTGTTAATTGTATTGTATTAACATACAGATTGGTAAAACAATAACAGCTTATTCACACGGTGTACCTTTTATACATGGTGATTGCTGGACTTTTCTGTTTGTGTCGCTTAAAACAACGAGGCTGCCATTGTTCCCGCCTCAACTGACTGGAGGAGACATGGAGTTATGTGTGTGACACCAAACCAAAGCCTGGTGTCCAAAAAAACATGCTCTCCAGAAGGGTGCGCACCGTGCGCTAATCCCAAACATATGGAGCACACTGATACAGAAAGACACGCAATTAAAGAGGGAGAGGTCAGCTCCCTTTTGCACATTAGAACCGGTGAAAAGAATCGGTTGAGAGAAAAAGCCGTGAGGTTAAAAGCACAGACACTGGAAGAGCAGTCACATGAGACAATTTCACAGGGTTTTTTTTCTTAATTTTTTCATTTTGCAGCTTAATTGCCATCCAAGAGTGCATGTCTAATATGCATGGTGATGATTCCGTTTGCTGTTGGGCTATAAACCTTGTATCTCCATATTTCTTTGTTTCTTTTTTTGTAAACGTTTTTTTTTTTTCAACTTCCATTGCTGAACAGTGTCACGCAAAAGTACCAAAAATAATTGATCTACAAGCTCTGCTATCTACAAGCGTCGCAATGAAAAGGCATTGCGACCTGTTGTGAGCTTGTAGATTTGATATTTTTTTGGGGGGGGAAGTGTATCCATGGATTTTTATAAATATTAAACCGATGAAAAGTATGAACAAAACCTTGTGACTAAATGATAACTACATTAGATCCATTGTGAACACAGGCTCTATTTTTCTCCCATTTTCCGAAAAGTAAGCTTGCGGACATGTAAGGTTTTCCCACCCGACCGTGACGATTTGCCATGGGACCGCCGAGGGCCCTGTGCGGGCATCTCATAATTTCTTCTTCAAATAAACTCCGTGGCATTGAGCTGAGACTCCGTCCCGAGGCCCTGTGTCTCAGCACTCCAGGTAAATTGAGTGAACACAGAATAAACCACATTCACCTCCTCTCCCCACCCAGTCCCTGCTCTCTGGAGACCGCTCGCAAACAGTTTTCAGAAGGCTTGTGCTTAACCCATTGAGACCTGAAGCCGATTCTACATGTCTCCTAAATCCCAACAGTATTCTCAAAAACCTATGTTTCTATATCAGTGGTGCTCAATCTTTTTCATGTCAAGGACCCCCAAAATGATATGTATTTGGCCGTGGACCCCCATCAAAATATTTTGTTCCAGGGACCCCCAGAAGCAAAGATTTGAGTTAAAAATGTTCGCTTTAAATATATATATATTCAAAGATTTGCACACATTTTCACTATTTTTCAAAAATAGCAGATCTACAAGCTCGTAGCGCGGCACTCGGTGCCGCGCTATGAGCTTGTATATCTGCTATTTTTGAATAGCCCAAAGTGTAAAATAATGCTTTTTAGCTCAAATCTAAAAATGACACACTTCCAGGTCTTAATGTGCTTAACCCTGTAAGCCACGTAACTCTGTGTCATTCTTAAGATTTCTTTGGCTATTCAAAACTGCCATTTTTTAAGAGTTGTGAACATTTCAGCAAATCATGGAATATATGCATATATAATAAGCAACATTTTTTAACTTAAATGTTTTTCTTATGGGGTCCCTGGAACAAAATGTTTTGAAGGAGTCCGTGGCAAAGTACTTATCATTTTGGCGGTCCTTGACATGAAAAAAGTTTGAGAACCACTGCAATCTGATGCAGAAAATATAATACAAAATATTTTTAGAATTCCCCAGAAGCAGGAATTTGATTTAAAAATGTTCACTTTAAGAACATGATCTTCATATCGTGCAGAACTCGGTAGCTCGTATAACTGCTATTTTTGAATAGCCAAAGCAATGTAAAAATGACAAAGATGCGTACCCGGCTTGAATAGGTTAAAAGGAGTAATTTCACCCACATCTTTTTTTGTTTTCTATCAATTATACACCTTTGACTTCATGGAGGTCTTTTTAGTCACATTCCTGAGCCGCCAATAATTTCATGTCCGGGTCATCAGTCAGTAGGAAATTCAAACTATTCGACCAAAAGAAAAGATAAGCGCCATGAATTCAAGGGATGAATTGATAGGAAATAAGTAATTCTCTGCACTTTAACAACTAACAGCCTCAAATCATTTTTAGGCACACACATTGTTAACCTGACCTGGAATCGTACCCAAGACACCAGGCAGGCCCACTGTCTCTACTAAGTCTCAATTGTTAAGTCAGAGTCAAATTGTAAAAAATAGAAATAAGTTAGACTATACTAAGTGATTATTATTAGTTTAAGTCAGAATTTTACAAAATGTACTATAGTACAGTGAATGTCTGGGTGGTTTGTCTCCATCACTGAAAATAACATACATGTAAATAGACATAAAACTGTTGTCCTGTGCAGTTGGGGTAAAAAAAAACAAAAAACATTTCACTCCTAATAATAACTTTTTGATCCATTAGGGGAAATGCAGCTTCCAGCAGTTGATGTCTGACCTCAGAGGAGTAGTTAGAAATGTCCTGCTCAAGGACATCTTGACTTGATGCTATGGGTCATCTTTGAACCTGCTACCATTGGCTCACCAGTCAATCACTCTAACCATTCACCTACGGCTGTCTCCATGAAATCTGTGTTTCTAAAATGCTTTGTTGTCAAGCCCCCCCCCCCCCCAAAGTATTACATTCTCAGTTAATCATTCTCAATTGTTAGGGTTAGGGTTATAATATATCTTCTGTTATATTGTATTAGTTATCATATCGTCTATTATATATCATATATTATCATATATCTTCTATTATATAGTAGTTTCCTTGACATGAAAAAGTTTGAGAACCACTGATTATAGCAACATATGTTTTTTCAAAAATCTCCCCCAGATGCAAAGATTTGAGTTAGAAATGTTCGCTTTAAAAAAGATTTGAAAATAACAAAGATGATTTTTTTTTTTTAAATGGCAGATCTACAAGCTCATAGCGTTGCACTCTGTGCCTTGTAGATTTGCTATTTTTGAAGGTGGTCATGGGCCCCAGTCTGAGAAGCAGTCGAATCAGTTTGTTTTGGGAGGTTTGAAGCTTAGTCTTCAGTGACCAATGTGACACTGCCACATAAATGTGTGAAATAATGTATTTCCTGTCCAGGTATGATGAGTATTGAAAGAAAAAGATACACAAGAAACAGGTTAAGATACGGTAGAATATTTAACACCTAAATGTAGTGTACATTTTTGTTTTGTTTTGTGTAAGGTGATTATGGCCATTATGATTATTTTTATGTTGACATGGTTCACGCATGGGGGGAGCTTGTGGGGAAAAAGCAGCAAAAGTTCCACAGGAAGTGAGGTATCAGGAACAGCTATAAAGGTACAGGAAGTGAGGCGGCGGGGGGTTCCATTTTAGGTATTGAATGTTTGGTGGTGTTTGAGAAGGAGACTCTTGTAAGCCTGTACTAAACCAAAATCATGTATTGATAAACCACTGAGTAGCCGGAGAACTTATGGAGTTATGGATCTGGAAGGAGAGAAGTTTGGTCGAGGAATATTTCTGAGGGTTTAGCTCTGAAGCCAGTCAGAGCGTTTGGACAAAGGAACCCATGTGGCCTGAACCCTGACTTGAAGGTTGGGTGAGGATTATATTTTTTCCTTTTTATGCAACGCTTTGCCTTTGTATTTGCTGACTTTGCTGGATTATTGGATTCTCGGAAAATAGAAGATCTACAATACTTTTGGATTACTTTTGGGCAGTGGTGGAAAGTAACTAAGTACATTTACTTAAGTACTGTACTTAAGTACAATTTTGAGGTATTTGTACTTTACTTTAGTATTTCCAATTTCTAATACTTTTACTTCTACTCCACTACATCTCAGAGGCAAATATTGTACTGTTACTCCACTACAATTATTTGAAAACTTTAGTTACTAGTTACTTGGCAGATATAAATGATAATATTATGAAACATACCTTAACCATTTTAGCCCTATTTTATACCTAGGCTATTTGAAACCTTTGGAATATTATTTTTTTGTCTTTTGAGAAGTAAAACTTCATGTACATTTTTACAACCGTCTGGAGTGAATTATTTTAAGAAGACATAACAGTTTTTGGTTAAATATGAAAGTGAGTGACCGAGTAGGCCAAATGCTTCCTTCCAGTGGACAATTTAAACCTCTACAGTCAGCTTGTTTTATAGAGTGACACCATCTGTGTCCATTCCTGATACAGGAGCCAGTTGCACCACCTCACACTAAGTCCAAACTTAGCCTAGTTATAGCTTAAATGGCTTTTAAAAAGCCATTTAACCCATTTAGCCGGGAAAGTATCTGTCATTTTAGATTTCTTTGGCTATTCAAAAATAATAGATCTACAATCTCATAGTGCGGCACTGCTATTTAAAAAAAATATGAACATTTGTGCAAATCTTTAAATATTTATATTTAAAAAAAATATAAATTCAAAGATTTGCACACATTTTCGCGATTTTCCAAAAAATAGCAGATCTACAAGCTCATTGCGCGGCACCGAGTGCCGCGCAATGAGCTTGTATATCTGCTATTTTTGAATAGCCAAAGAAATCTAAAATGACAGGGATGCGTCGCCGGATTGAATGGGTTAAACTATAACTATAGGCTAAGTTGGAACTTAGTGTGAGGTGATGCAACTGGCTCAAGCTGACAAGACCTTACCATGAAAATGAAATACAGTCAGCTTTTTTTTATAGAGTGACACCATCTGTGTCCATTCCTGATGCAGGACAGTGGATAGTTAGCATGCTTAATGTAAGGGACACTTTTCCCCTTGGTGATCAATAAAACTCTAATAATGAGTGTCCTCATTCAGACCACATTCAAACCACTTTATTTTCCCTTTTCTTTTTGCCTCAGCAATGGTGTTCTGTAGAACAATAATACTGTATAAATGTCTACAGGAAAAACACATGGAGCGAAGCTTTTCAGTTTTTGCACTGACAGCGTTTAAATAGGCTCTCTCCCTCCCTCCCCCTCTATTGTTCTCTTTCTATACTAATTATATAGGAAATAAAAGACTGTCCTGACTAATCAACTGCACCACAAATGATCTTCTTTCTTTCTAGATAAACTTTATTTGGCCGCACTACTCTCATAGACATATAAAGGTAGACGCCTCCTCTGGCTCTGAAGCGTCTGTATGGCGGACGCGCTTCCGCTTCTGGGGGGCAGCTGGAAATTTCCGCGTGCGTCACAGAAGGGGGCGTTCAGTAGGCCAATCAGAGGCAGGTGGGGGCGGGACAACTAGATTCTGACAAGTCCTGGAAAAGACGCGCTGTGTCACAGTTTGGGCCTGACAGACTGCACAGTATGCTTATGCAGACTGCGATCACATAATCACCTCTGTGTCCTGTACAGACCACCATCGGAGGCCGGTCTCTTTGATGTGGGACCTGAGACGAGGGCGTGGCTGCACGTCATTGAGCTGGACATCTGACGATGACACACAAAAGAAGAAGACGCCTGAGTATCACTTCTGTTTGTAATATATTGTAATATATGTAATATCTGTTTGTTTATGTTTGTAATATATTTTTCATTTTGTCTCGCTGTTGATTTGCAGTGAACTTTGGAGTTACATCATGGCAAGGTAACTACACAATCCAAACCGCACACACACAGGCACACCGGAAAAACACACAGGCTGACTGGAAAAAGCTACGCCCCCCTTCTCTCACACAAACACGGTATACCACTGGTTGCCTCATTCATTCGTTCGCCACCACGGTAAAGGTCGTGGGGTATTTTTATTTTGTCTTTTTATTTTATTTTGGTTAACCATGGTTTCAATACATTTGTGAATAACTGTTTTGAAGGAACTGACGCTAAACTGTGTGGTATTGGACAAACTGTGGACTGGATTGGGGATTATTTTACAATACAAAGTCAAACTGAGTTTTTTTGTGTCTGTGTATTTCATTCATTCTGTTGTTTATTGAGTTGAAGGTATTCTTTTGTGGGTAATCAATCCCTGGTTTCAGGTTTTAAGGTTCATTTGGTTCTACTAATTGTGCATTTAAATCCTCTGTAAGGTTGGCTTTTAAAAAAGCGTTTTTTTTCCAAACTGGACTAAATTGGTGTTAGGCTTTGGCCTAACTGGCACCCCAAACAGTAAAACCAAAGCTAAACAGTTGCACCGTTGCAAAAAGTGGCACCCCAGATGTATAAAAGGACCTCAATCTCAAGCAGAGAGGTGCAAAACCGGATGCAAAACCGGTGCAAAACCGGATCATTTTCAACAAACAAAGGAACAAACAAGCAAAACTGTGCAAAGAAGCTCAGTGGGAAATAACAATTTTGTTTATTAAAACGCAATCGAAAAGGGAACATTTGCAATTTCAAAATGCCAAATTATGATGGAAACTTGCGGGACTTTGATGAAATGGAAACTCAACACCCGTGTTGGTGTCAAACCCACCACCCTCAAACAAATCAGCCTCAAACAATGTCAACTCAAGCTAACCAGCCTCAAATACATGAACCGGATGGAAATTCACCTGCAATAAGTGAAATAAATCAGATCAATGAACCGGATGGACATTCTGCTGCAATGAGTGAAATAATTCAAATCAATGAACCGGAGCAAATCCACGAGCCAGATGGACAATCAATCAATTACAGTCTAATTGATACGGACATTTGCGGCAATGTCGCGGCCGACCTCTTCTATAGGGGTGCATTTCTCCTTTCCCACATGTCGCCTTTCCGACGTTGACTAACCCTATACCTAACCCTAACCCTAACCTTAACCGCACGCGGAAGCCACTAGTCGGAGTGGTGAGATGTCGGAATGGAAGGAGCACCACCTTCTATAGCACCGGGACCCACATTGGTGGAACTGGCTGATGCTATGGAATAAATGCGTATTGCCCATCACCACCTGGAAACAATGGTCAAAATCAATTTCCAGCAAATAAAGAGAGAGCAAGAACGTAATACAGAATCACTGAGAGATGTCAAAGACAGCCTCACTCACACATTACAATCACTGAGTGCTCGAAATCACACCAAAATGCAGGATGAAATGAGAGCATTTAAGGACAGCATGGTACACACAATAACCACAACAGTGGAACGAGGTCACACCAGACTGCATAAAGAAATGACTGATGTAGAGTTCATCCGTTTCTCAAGTAATTGTGTTAACAGAAGCTGTGAAATGTGTTAACAGAAACTGGGCCTCACATTGTAGACCATGTTTTATATCATGTTTTGTACTTCAACAGAATCTGATGTTGATCTGTAACTTTTTTCAATAATCAATTTATAAATCCAATGTAAAAAATGTCAATCAAATGATTTAAGGCTGTCTATTTTTAATATGGATATGTTTATTTTTACTTTATAGTGCATCCGTATAGGCGACCACCTTTACTATCGCATCATGGAAGTTGCAGTCCAGCCAGGACAACAATGTGTTACTCAACGCTTGTTGAGTATTGATGTCAATTTATGAAATATGATACTGATGTATTGGGTACACACAACAATGAAATCAGTTATAAGCTGATTTTTGTTTTGTTTCAGACTCTGAAAATCCAGCCCTGGATGGCCTGGTGGATGTCGTGGTGGACACCATGTCTGTCGAGTTGGATCATGCTGAGGGGTCTCGGCACAGGGAAATGTCTACACACAGTGAGTATGCATCACATTTAAGCAGTCACCTTTTGTTTACAAATCAATATTTGGTATCTAAGAAAATTCTTTGTCTTTTCCAGGCTCCCGACATGCAAGTGTAGCACCTCGGAGCAGAGAAATGTCCACGACCCTTTCTCCATTGCACCAACAAATTTAAAGTACATTCAGGTGTTACATGTTGTGTATACTAAAAAAAATCACACCTGTGTGAAGGTAGCGGCGCCTTTGATATATTTTGTCATAGATATGTGTTTCTACTAGACTAGAGAAACAATATTAAAAGGCTTCCAGTGGCACTAAATAGTGCCATTGGAAGCGAATCACCAAATGCATTCCAAGGTAAGTGGCAAAAACTGATCTGTCATAGCTGATAGAGTGGGTACCTAAAAAATAAACTTTAGGTACACACTCTATCAGCTTCTATCTTCGTAGCTTTTTGTAGCAGATATACAAACTTCGCGCTCTATACCTTTAGGTATAGAGCGGATATTAGCCCTCTATACCTGGCTTTTGCGTCAACGTTCTGATTGGTCAGGCTCGCCAAGGTTCTGATTGGTCAGGTCCGTCAACGTTCTGATTGGTCAGGTCCGTCAACGTTCTGATTGGTCACTATTCATGACATCACTATGTTACTATTCATGACATCACTATGATGTCATGAATAGTGACCAATCAGAACGTTGACGGACCTGACCAATCAGAACGTTGACGGACCTGACCAATCAGAACCTTGGCGAGCCTGACCAATCAGAACGTTGACGGACCTGACCAATCAGAACCTTGGCGAGCCTGACCAATCAGAACGTTGACGGACCTGACCAATCAGAACCTTGGCGAGCCTGACCAATCAGAACGTTGACGGACCTGACCAATCAGAACCTTGGCGAGCCTGACCAATCAGAACGTTGACGGACCTGACCAATCAGAACCTTGGCGAGCCTGACCAATCAGAACGTTGACGCAAAAGCCAGGTATAGAGGGCTAATATCCACTCTATACCTAAAGGTATAGAGCGGCTAGCGCCGCTAAAAAGCATTACCATACCTAATTCACAAGCAGTGAGTAAGTAGTTACTGGCTCAATCACGTGTTTCAGGCTTGCCTCGCCTGGTGGAGCGTGCTGAGGGATCGCGGTGCATGGAAATGTCTAGACACAGTGAGTATGCATCACATTTAAACATTTACCTTTTTGTTTACAAATTGATATTTGGAATCTAAGCACATTCTTTGTCTTTTCCTGGCTCTCGACATGCAAGCTTAGCACCTAGGAACAGAGAAACGTCCACACCTAGTGAGTATAAATATCATTTAAACAGTCACCTTTTTCTTTACAAATCAATATTTGGAATCTAAGCACATTCTTTGTCTTTTCCAGGCTCTGGACATGCCTAGCACCTCGGAGCAGAGAAACGTCCTCCACACGCAGTGAGTATTCGTCACATTTTAAAAGGTCACCTTTTTGCTTACTAACGGAGCCATGTTAAATCTAAGAACATGTGTGTTCTTCAAGAGCTCAACAAGCAAACCAAAAAGCAGCTAGAGGTCCTCCAAGGCATGGCTATCGCTCCAGGTAAGTTTAGGGCACAGCATCAGTAGCGACTGACTTCTACTGGTTGGTCTCCAGCCCTTATTGCTGCCCTAGTGATTTCCTACAGCTTGGTCTAGGCCACCTGTCAGCAGAGGAGATGTGTGATTGTCAACATCTAAGACCAACCAGTAGGGGTGAGTCTCTTTCAGTGTAACATGGTATTGTAGCGGTATTATGTCCAAAAATGAAATGGCCACAAATGTTCTATGCTCATCAGGTCCAGGCACGGTGATGGCTCCAGACACAGTGTCAGATACCGGCACAGCATCAGGTCCAGGACCAGCCACAACTCCAGGTACAGCAACAGCAGTGGCTCGAGGCACTCTGTCAGGTCCAGACACGATGACCGGTCCCATCGCAGTGATGGGTCGAGGGACACGGTCAGGTCCAGACATGACAGATCCAGGGACACCATCAGGCATGGTGAGTTGTCCAAAGGCCCCAAGTAATGAAAACCTTTATAAATTCAACAAGTAGTATCGTGCACCCCTAATTGTTACAATATGACAGGTTTATTATTTCTCCTGGGTACGATTTATAGTCATCTGTCTTGGAAAGTTTTAATGCAAAAATATCACTTTGTAATTTCTAAAACATACTTTTTGTTCTTATTACAGGTGCTATGCGATGACTGAGAGGCCAACATGGGCATTGCCGACACAAGGTAAGTTCGGAGCTATTTCTATGAAGACAGGACTCTGGCCAAGAAAACTGGGGGACACTTTTAATTTGCAACCCTTCTCTCTTCTGCCCTTTCTCAACTTTCTTCCTTTACTGTTCTCTCTGTCCTTGTCTCCTCTCCTATTGGGACACAAAAACTGCTCTTCAATTATAGACATGTCATGTCAATGACATAATGGTTGAACATTAAGTGAAAATTAGTAGTATAAAGGGTTTATACCATGTTTTACAATAAATCCTAGTCCTACTACATTATTAACATAAATGTCATTTGTTTTTCTTCAGGCTCTTCAGTAGTTGAACACAGTTGAACATGAAGGGGAAGGGGAAAAAAGAGAAGACTGCTTTGGAGAAGACTAAGACTTTTTAAAGCAATACAAGGTAAGCCCATATTTCATGTTGACCAATGACAGACAAGTGGCACTTGCCAATCTCTAAATTTAATTGGGTAAAACATGTCCTTCCCTGTTGACATAAAAAAAATACAATGCCAACTGTCTACCGTTGGCTATCATAACATTTTAAATAACTGTGGTGGTTAGGTGTAGAAGGGAGATGGCTTTGTATTAAACTAGTTGTGGGTGTCATTTTTGCATGTCAATATGGAGACAAAGTGCAATCCATCTTTCAAGATGTTTGTTTTGGGGGCAATATATGTCGGGCATGGGTTCAGGGTTCTGATGGTTTGGGGCAGCTGTTGGATGACCTGCTGGTGCTTCCCCTTAAGCTCTTGAACCTCCTACCAGATGGCAGGAGTTCAAAGCTGGTGGGAAGGGTGGGACGAGTCAGTCGTTATGCTCATGGCCTTCCTGACACATCTATCTGTGTATTATGTCAGATAGGGACTAGGCAGATTTAGTCATGAAATTCAACCCAGAAGCCACAGAGGACCTCATAAGGCAGAATGCCGCAGACCACCTCAAGCATGCTCCAGCGAGAAGGGGAGGCGGAGGACACACAGCAGGCACCACCATCGGAGGCCGGTCTCTTTGATGTGGGACCTGAGACGAGGGCGTGGCTGCACGTCATTGAGCTGGACATCTGATGATGACACACGAAAGAAGGAAGACGCCTGAGTATCACTTCAGTTTTTAATATATTGTAATATATGTATTATCTGTTTGCTTATGTTTTTAATATATGTTTCATTTTGTCTCTGTTGATTTTCAGTGACCTTTCGAGTTACATCATGGCAAGGTAACGACACAATCCAAACCCCTATCAAAGTGTGTACGCACACACACACACACACACACACACACACACACACACACACACACACAAACACATACAGATTTACACACGATGGCCCTCATTTATCAACGCAGCGTATAAACCGGCGTATATTTTTCCATATATTCGGCCGTACACCAACGTCGAAGTCACATTTATCAACGCATCCTACACAGCTGATCCGAGCTTACACTTGGTCCCAGCGTTGATAAATGTCACGGCTGAAACGAGCGTCATTTAAATAACACGCCCTTAAATATTCTCACCAACGCCCCGATTTTACGACATGAAGACGAACCAGAATACGACCAAAGACATGAAAAGCCAATAAGAAACAGTCAACCCCCCCCGCTGGCCTCGCCGCACACGCCTCTCTCTCTCGCTCTCTCTTGCTCTCTCTTGCTCTCTCTTGCTCTCTCTCTCACACACACACACACACACACACACACACACACACACACACACACACACACACACACACACACACACACACACACGCGCCCGCCCAACTTTGTCTTTCATGTCCGTGTCCGTAGCGTAGCGGTACATGAGACTCGGGCGGAATGCAGTGATTCCGTGCCGCCACGTTAATATTTGAGCGTCGGGTTTATATCCTTAACCCAGCCAGGTTGTGTAGCCTACATAACTCTCTATGACATAACTCCATAACATAGGACAAGCTACTGTAAGTTTGTAGACGTCACCTCACTATCCATGAAAAGGTGGCCGGGAGTCCCGACCGCGGGACTCCCGGCGCAAAAGCGCTCGTATATTTTTGAAAATAACAGATCTACAAGCTCACAACGCGTCGCGATGCAACGCTGGCTTGTGAGCTTGTAGATCTGCTATTTTCAATACAGACAGATCTACAATCTTATCTGAATGACTGTTAAAGCAGTTTGTTTAAATTACCTTATAAAATGATATATTTTCACAGCAATTATTTATTAGTGTAGATATACACATTTAGGAGTGGATTATGTGTCCAGATGCTTGTCAGACAGTCAGACAATGGTGCTCCGCAGCTCTAGGATGGAATAAACGGGTGCAGCCAACGTCAACAACTGGTCTCGACCAGACGTGAGATCTCAGCGTACCGTAGGATAAAACCCACGTCAGGATATATTGATAAATGCCGAAAATTGCGGTGATTACGCCGTACGCTCATTATTCGGGCTGCACCACGTTGATAAATGAGGGCCACTATGTGTGTAAATCAAATCATTATGTGTACGTAAATCATCAGTTCTGTTAAATCTGTCTACGGATATTTTGTAACTAATTAACTGCACTACACATTATCTGTTTTTATTAGTGTGGACTACAGTAGACTGTAGTAATCTTCCGACTTTCTTCTTCTTTCTTTCAAGATAAAGTTTATTTTGCTGCGCTACTAGTACTCCCACAGTTTGGGCCTGGCAGACTGCACAGTATGCTTATGTAGACTGCCATCACATAATCTCCTCTGTGTCCTGTACAGACCACCATCGGAGGCCGGTCTCTTTGATGTGGGACCTGAGACGAGGGAGTGGCTGCACGTCATTGAGCTGGACATCTGATGACACACGAAAGAAGGAAGACGCCTGAGTATCACTTCAGTTTTTAATATATTGTACTATATGTATTATCTTTTTGTTTACGTTTTTAATATATATTTAATTTTGTCTCTCACAATCCAAACCCCTACCAAAGCGCGCGCGCGCACGCACGCACGCACGCACGCACGCACGCACGCACGCACGCACGCACGCACGCACACACACACACACACACACACACACACACACACACACACACACACACACACACACACACACACACACACACACACACACACACACACACACACACACACACACACACACACACACACACACACACACACACACAAAGATTGACACACTATATGTGTGTAAATCAAATCATCATGTGTACATAAATCATCAGTTCTGTTAAATCTGTCTACGGATATTTTGTAACTAATCAACTGCACCACAAATTATCTGTTTTTATTAGTGTAGACTATAGTAATCTTCCGACTTTATTCTTCTTCTTTCTTTAAAGATAAACTTTATTTTGCTCCTCCCACAGTTTGGGCCTGACAGATTGCACAGTATGCTTATGCAGACTGCCGATCACATAATCACCTCTGTGTCCTGTACAGACCACCATCGGAGGCCGGTCTCTTTGATGTGGGACCTGAGACGAGGGCGTGGCCGCACGTCATTGGAGCTGGACATCTGATGATGACACATGAAAGAAGAAGACGCCTGAGTATCACTTCTGTTTGTAATGTATTGTAATATTGTAATATCTGTTTGTTTATGTTTGTAATATGTTTCATTTTGTCTCGCTGTTGATTTCCAGAGACCTTCAGATTAATTAAACTGTGTGATGAAGCAAGGGAAAGTCATTCATCATTGGTGGTTTTGCCATTACCTGAGGAGGAAATTGCAAGGCAAAATGCATGGTTTCAACCAAAAATGTATATTCTGGAAGGTTTTGTACAGGATGTACACCTGTGGCTATCAGAGGTGAAACAGCAAATGCACGTCATTGTTCAGAAGGAACCACCAATACATGTCACTGTTGAAAAGGAGCCACAAACACCGGTCACTGCTGAAAGTGAAATGTTGAGTGCTGTACATTCTGATGATATTGGACCCCATGACAGTATATCAAATGTATCAAAATCCACACACAAATCCACTCCATCAAAAGCATCTTCAACTTCATCTGCTCATCATAGCTCATGCTGAAAAGGCTGCTCTCATGGAACAGGTGGCTGCCTTACACAAAAAACATGAAATTGAAGCACAACAGGAACAACTCAGAATGCAAAAGGAGCAACTGGAAATGGAGACTCAGCTGGCAGCAGCAAATGCAAAGGCCCATGTACTGGAAACCATGGGCCAAGGAACTCATCAAGAGTGTCAAGTGGGACAAACTCAAAGAAAGGAGCTGCTGCTCCAAAGGAAACAACCCCATTCAACCCAAATGCAAATACATGCCTACCTGATCAAACTCCACAAAAAGGAAATGTGACAATGGAAACCACAAAGCCTCCCTCCCAGCCACATGATGTGAGACCAAAACAACCACTTCATAAAAAACTGCCAAAGACTCCTCTAATGCAATACTCTCTCCCCAGGCAAAATGTTCAAACCGAAAATAATAATAAATCAAAATGTGCAGCTTCATGGGAAAAATAATGTTCAAGGTCATGTCACTCACACTACACCCCCTGCAGGTGATATTTGTAATGTGCTACGAAGACAGAATGAAAAAACTGCTTTACTGGTTAAGCAAAATCTGTATTCCACTTTACCACCAAGAGACATTCCAGTTTATGATGGTGACCCACTGCAATATGAAATGTTTATCAGGGCATTTGAGAGAGGAGTGGAGAAAAAGACTGACGATTACAGTGACTGCTTACATTACTTTGAACAATATACAAAAGGCCATCCAAAAGACCTGATTCAAAGCTGCCAACAATATGCCTCCATCTCAGGGCTATCGAAGAGCAAAAGAGCTGCTCAAAGAGCATTTTGGGAATGAGCACAAGATAGAAACGGCATATATGGAAAAGGATTCTGCCTGGGCAGCTATCAAAATGGGAGGATGTGAAAGGATTGCAGGTATTTTCTCTCTTCCTCAGAGGCTGCTGCAATGTGATGGAAAATATGGCTTATATGGAGATGAACGTTGTTTCAAATATGGGGACCATTCTCATGAAGCTGCCATACAAGCTCAGATAAACCTGGAGGAACAAGGCATGCGAGCTACAGGAGAGGCATGGACATCGTGCTAAGCTTTCTGACCTTGTACAATTCATAGAGAGACAGGTAAAAAATACTGTCTGACCCGCTGTTTGGAAACATCCAAGATGCTAAGCAAACTACAACTGTCAAAACCTCAACCATCATCAAACCAAGAGACACAAGAGACATTCCAAGAAGAAGCAGTTTTGCCACAACAGTAACACCCATAGAAACAGCAGTGCAGTCAAATGGAGTGGAAAGAAGTGTATTCATCAGCTATCATAATTATTGTCTTTTCTGCGATAAAAGTGGTCACACATTGGAGCGGTGTCCACAGATGAAAGAGAGAAGACACAGAGAGAAGATGGACTACTTAAAGGAAAAGGGAGTCTGTTTTGGCTGTTTGTAAAGAGGACACTTAAGCAGAGACTGCACAAGTCGTTTAACCTGTGATACATGTGAACAAAACCATCCTGATATACTCCACATTGAAGAAACAGAAAATAAATCAATAGGAAACAATGCTGCTGTCATCTCACCTCACACATGTGGTCATATTGGGGCCGGTGATGAAACCTCCATCTTCTCCATAGTACCCGTTCAAGTGAAGAGCCACAGGGAGACAGTGTTGCAAACATATGCATTTTTGGACCATGGAAGCACATCCACATTCTGCACTGAAAACTTAATGAGAAGGCTAAACATTACCGGACAAAAAACAAATATTCTTCTCCGCACAATGAACCAAGTGAAGATTTCATACAACTCCCTAATGTGTAAAACCATGCCTGTTTCACAACACAATATTCCAAAAACAACAGGGCTTGTCACCATGGCCTTATTTGAAACACATCAAACTGCAAGAAATATACTCTGGTGTTGACCTACTGATCGGCAGAAATGCTTCAAAGTTATTGGAACCTTTGGAGGTGGTTAAAAGCCAGGCAGATGGACCATATGCTGTGAGGACCCTATTGGGGTGGGTCATCTATGGTCCCTTGATAGGAGACAACAATGTCAGGGATGAGACTGGCTGCACTGCTGCGGCTGTCAATCATATCATATATCCAGAAAAACAATCAGGACTTCAGTGAAAGAACAAGCAAGGAAATGGAAGCCAAGTCAGGGTAGGATGAAAGATGGACTACTATGTGAAACGGATCTGTTCCGCAAGGTGGCTTGCCGTTGGTGGTTATGTCCTCATACCCTTTCGCCATGGTCTGGAACAGCAATATTAAAGGTTACATTTTCTTTTTCTTTCAGCTAGTTCCCATCACGGCTGCACCTTCCTCGATGATCACCTGCTTGTCTCTCTCAGCACACCCTAAATCTGCTATTTGTCTTGCGTGTCAGCATCCTTCTCCCAATGTCACCTCCCTCCGCCGCAGATAAACCATCTCTGCCTCACCTCTCGCTTTATCCACCTCTCTTGCTTTATCGTCTAACCTTCTAACCTGGGCTTATACTCAAATGTAGTCATTTCTGTTCTCATCCCTCCATGTTGCTTCTAATGAGAATCGTAGCATTTTCAATCCCGCCGCCTCCCTCTAGTTCTTTGCCCTCTACTAACATGACCACTTGCCCGGTGATTTATTGACTATGGTTCACGTCATTTATTTTCTGATATTGCACTAACATGTTTGTGCTGTCTTTTTCAGGTCATGTATGCCAGGGATGTGTGGTTGGAGGATGGCAAGGAGAGAGAGGGTACAATTCCTAATAATTGGATCGACAGGGGTAAGGGAACCATTAGATGGCCAAATGCCAAACAAACACAACTTACAAGATGAGAGGACTCATCAGGAGGACTGGCTGACGTTCCAGTTAGTCAAGATAAAGATGACTTCAGGCAGGTTTTGTTTTTGGATCATTTACTCAATAATTCAAGTACAAATAGTTGAATCAATGTTTACAGTTGAATTGTATAACTTCGAGTTAAAGCTTGTGAATGTGACAACTACAACCTGACCAGCCAAGCAGAGGAGGAAGAGGAGGATGTGGATGTGGTGATAAGAGGGAAGAGGAAACCTGTTAAAAGACAAGATGATGACTGATGTAGAGTTCATATGTTTCTCAAGTAACTAAATATGAAACGTGTTAACAGAAACTGGGCCTCACATTGTAGACCAATCATGTTTTATATGACGTTTTGTACTTTAACAGAATCTTATGATGATCCGGGGGAGGCGAGCATTATGGGTAACTTTCTTCTGTAATCAATTTACAAGTCCAATGTCAAAAATAACAATCAAATGCTTTAATAAGGCTGTCTATTTTAGATATGGATATGTTTATTTTTACTTTATATTGCAGCCGTATAGGTGCCCTCCTTTCCTATCGCACCAAGGAACAGTCCAGCCAGGACAACAATGTGTTACTCAATGCTTGTTGAGTATTGATGTCAATTTATGAAATATGATAATGATGTATTGGGTACACACAACATGAAATCAGTTACAAGCTGATTGTTATGTTTCAGACTCTGAAAATCAAGCCCTGGATGGCCTGGTGGATGTCGTGGTGGACACCATGTCTGTCGAGTTGGAGCATGCTGAGGGGTCTTGGCACAGGGAAATGTCTACACACAGTGAGTATGCATCACATTTAAGCAGTCACCTTTTGTTTATACAAATCAATATTTGGTATCTAAGAACATTCTTTGTCTTTTCCAGGCTCCCGACATGCAGGTGTAGCACCTCGGAGCAGAGAAAGAAATCATTACCATACCTAATTCACAAGCAATGAGTAAGTAGTTACAGGCTCAATGTGTTGAACTATGTGTATCAGAGATGTGTGAACATCTAAGACCAACCAGTAGGGGTAGTCTTTTTCAGTGTGACATGGTATTGTAGTAGTATTATGTCCAAGTATTAAGTCTTTAGTGATGGCTCCAGCCATCAGGCACAGTGATGGCTCCAGACACAGTGTCAGATACCGGCACAGCATCAGGTCCAGGACCAGCCACGGCTCCAGGTACAGCAACAGCTCGGAGGCACTCTGTCAGACATGATGACAGGTCCCACCGCAGTGATGGGTCGAGGGACGCGGTCAGGTCCAGACATGACAGATCCAGGGACACAGTCAGGCATGGTGAGTTGTCCAAAGGCCCCAAGTAATCAAAACCTTTACAATTCAGCAAGTAGTATCGTGCACCCCTAATTGTTACAATATGACATATTTATTATTTCTCATCTAATGTATAGTCATCTGTCTTGGAAAGTTTTAATGCAAAAATATCACTTTGTCATTTCTAACTGAGAGGCCAACATGGGCATTCCCATTGCCAACACAAGGTAAGTTCTGAGCTTTTTCAATGAAGACAGGACACTGGCCAAGAAAACTGGGGGACACTTAATTTGCAACTCTTCTCTCTTCTGCCCTTTCTCTCCTTTCTTCCTTTACTGTTCTCTCTGTCTCCTCTCCTATCGGGACACAAAAACTGCTCTTCAATTATAGCAGTGTTTTGTATCATTGTAGGGTGGTGTCTATAATGTCAGATAACATTTCTCTGTGTTAATGTACACTTACTTATTTTTCAGTATACCAGAAGAAAGTCCTGACCATATCAACATTCATTAAAGAACCTGCCTCTTCAGCGGCCAGTCATGTTGAGAGAATGGAGAACATGGAGGACTTCCAGAGAGAGGAGCAACTCCTCAGTGATGTCCAAGCTTTTAATACCCTGGTAGGCTTTTCAAGAGTCTGGAAGTAATGAACAGCATAAGGTGCACTCGCACACTTTTTATGTTCCTCTGGGATATGTCAGTGAAAGTTTTCATGGACTTATTCCAACAGGTGCTGCAACTTTCCCGTAATGGAGGGAAGGACGTTAAGGACTGTGTCCACAAAGTTCTTGACAGGTATGTTTCAACATACACTATGAATTAACCCCTGTGTGATGTTTGGGTGCGCTGTGGTTTTCAATGTCTGAACACTTATTTGGTTAATTCTTCTAGATGAGGGCCTGACTGCATGTTTCCATTAATTTGCCTTTTTTTTTAGCTTAACACCTGAATCCTCTGTTATGTCATGTCAATGACATAATGGTTGAACATTAAGTGAAAATTAGTAGTATAAAGGGTTTATACCATGTTTTACAATAAATCCTAATCCTACTACATTATTAAACGTAATTTGTTTTTCTTCAGGCTCTTCAGTAACAGTCTGATGGCACAGTTGAACATGAAGGGGGAAAAAGATAAGACTGCGACTTTTAGCGCAATACAAGGTAAGCCCATATTTCATGTTGACCAAGGACAAATCTAAATGTAATTGGGTAAAACATGTCCTTCCCTGTTGACATAAAAAATACAATGCCAACTGTCTACCGTTACCGTTGCTATCATAACATTTTAAATAACTGTGGTGGTTAGGTGTAGAAGGGAGATGGCTTTGTATTAACACAAAGCAACACATTTTTGCATGTCAATATGGAGACTCACAAACAGTTTTATTGTCACTTCCACAATACACACTAGGCATACAGGGGAGCAAAATACCATTCTCCACAACTCATGGTGCACATTAAAAAGAGGCAAACATTAAAAAGTAAAGAGCAGACAACATTGGTAAAAAGTGCTGATGCATTCAAAGTGTAATATAGATACAGTACTATTCAAAGTGCTATCCATCTTTCAAGAAGTTGGTTTTGGGGGCAATATATGGCGAGCATGGGTTCAGGGTTCTGATGGTTTGGGGCAGCTGTTGGATGACCTGCTGGTGCTTCCCCCTGAGCTCTACCAGATGGCAGGAGTTCAATCGATCTGTGTATTATGTCAGATAGGGACTAGGACAGCATGTTGCCGTTGCACATTTTTTATTGTCTTTTTCTACTATGCAGATGCAGTCATGAAATCCGACCCAGAAGCCACAGAGGACCTCATAAGGCAGCATGCCGCAGACCACATCAAGCATGCTCCAGCGAGAAGGGGAGGCGGAGGACACACAGCAGGCACTCAGGACTGATTTAACTTGAACTTTCACTGTCCATTGTGGGGGATCTTAGTGTCACAGTATTGTACAGTATTGTGTAATTTGAACTTGTGTTCTGTTCAACGAAGTAGCTCTGGTTGGACCTTACCCTGGTAGCTCACTGGCTATTCAGTACAGCACTTGTTTAATATTTTTCAGTTGTTGTGGAACCGGGCCAAGCAAAAAGGGTGTCCCTGCAAAGTAGGCTGTGCTATTATGTCTTATTATTATTTTATTTTCATTCGACTAGTGACGTGTAAAAACAAAAAGAGAAGTTAACTGTTCTGTTCTGGATCAAGCTTAATCAGCCCTAGTGACTGCTGTGTGTGTCCTTCTGTATGACCTTCTGTATTCAGTCTTGAGCTAGACTGCATGGAACAACATTGTGGGAGTTAAGTGGCTGTCCCGCTTCTGTTCTGTCAAAAATAATTCAAAGCTGGCTTGATCTGCTGTTTGTTTGAATACTTAATTAGTCAGAAAGGTAAACGTCATGAAGTACGTTAAGGCTAAAAGGATAACACAAGTCCTGGGGACTTGTTTCCATTGTGGTCCTATGAACTAGATTCCCTTTCAGGGGGTCTAGTTCCAGTCCACAAATATTCCACAATCATATGGAATATTTGTGGAATACTGTAATTGTGGAACATTTGTTTGCGCAGCTGTGTATTCACAAGAAAAATAAAGAGATAATAAGGAAATAAGTGTATTGAATTGTGATTTATTTGTAAACCTCTGTGTACTGTATTCCCAGTTTTCAGAAGGTGGCATAACCATTTGATCCTGTTCATTCTGCACCCTCCAGGGACCAAAATGGGACGTTCAAAAATTACCTCTCATTGCACAGTGGGAATAAAATAATATACTGTATATGTGAAAATATCTGTTCCATTCCTGTTGTCCCCTGAAGATGAAAAGGTCGAGCTCGTTTCCCTGACCCCCAATTGTTATAATCGATCGTTCCTTCCGACCGACCGAGTACCACCCAAGTCACAAACTGTTCAAAACCCTACAACGACCGTTGCCGGGCAAGGGGTCCTACCGCAGTATCAAGAGTTCCACTACCAGGTTCTGGTGCAGTTTAAATCCGGCTGCTGTCAGACAACAGACAACAGGCGGTACTGTCCAGCTTGGTTGCAGACTTTTTCTGGCTCTTCCTGAACACACCTGTGGATTATACCAGGGACAAATGACTTGGACTTAGCCCCCCTCGGACATACCTGTGGACTACACCAGGCACAATTACTTTTTTTGCTGCGCTCCCTCATGGAGCTACTTGCGGATTATACCAGGGTCAGTCCACCTTAGGTGGACACGCACTGACCTTTTGCACCTTAATCCCATGTATAACGCACTGACTTTTAGTGGATAAATCCAGTTAGTACATGCACATGTTAACCCAGAGTACAGAAGTCCTGACGTCACTCGTCCATCCAGTAATTTCCGTATGGAGAATAACATTGGGTCATCATAGAACCGTCTCATATAAGAATTGTGGTCCAAAAGTAAACAAACTGCCTCTGCGATATTGTCAGGGAGGAGCCTCTGCATCGTTTATGATAGTCAGTCACTCATATTTGAAACGGTCCGTTTATGGCGACATTTTAACTTATTCGGCAGAAGTAACATTAGCGTTTTCTCACCGTCAGTTGATGCTTCATATCCATAAGAGTAAAACCGCCGGGGTCATTTGTTTATTATTGGAACACAGTTCTTATTTGACGCGATATTAAACACGTCTATGAGAATTCAGAACGGGGGGAAAAGGTTTTAAAAGTTTATGGTTCTAGAGGTTTTAAATCTTCTAAAGCTCTAAGGTATTCTCTAAAATTCAAATGGTAGCCGATATGTCCTAAGTAGGCCGAACGTTGTAGAGTTGGAACGGAGTTTGTAGCTAAAAGTATGAAGGACTAGTTAGGGGTCAAAAAACGGGCCGAATGAGTAGTGACAATAACGTCAGTGTGCTCGCTAAGTATATACTATTAGGCACATACGTGAAATGTGTCCTCTGCACTTAAATAAGTAGTGACAATAACGTCAGTGTGCTCGCTAAGTATATACTGTTAGGCACATACGTGAAATGTGTCCTCTGCACTTTAACAACTAACAGCCTCAAATCACTCTAAGATTGCCACATTGTTGACCTGACCTGGAATCGCACCCAGGAGATCCAGGGCCTCTGGTTCACCAGGCAGGCCCACTAACCACTCAGCTATGGCACTCTGATTAACATCATGTCAGAAAATGAAAGGAAACAAAAGTCAGACTATACTAAGTTGTTATTTGTTTGTTTAAGTCAGCTATACTCTACTCAGAGTCATAAGTTTACAAAATGTACTAAAGTACACTGAACGTCTGTGCGGTTTGTCTCCATCACTGAAAATAACGTACATGTAAACAGATATAAAACTGCTGTCCTGTGCAGTTGGGGTGAAACAACACAACCATTTCGCTCCTAATAATACCTATTTGATTTGACATCCTGACTTGCTGCTGTGGCTGAGCCTTGAACCTGTTACCTGCAGCTCACTAGTCAGTGACTCTATCCATTCACCTACAGCTGTTTCCTTGGAATCTGTGGTTCTAAAACGTTTTGTTGTCAACCCCCTAAATTGACATGTATTTGGGCAGTGGACCCCAATGTGAAAAGATGTAGTGTCAGGGCCCCCCATGAAAAAGATTTATATTTATGCTGTAACACATTTTTTTTTAAAGTTATTTGTCTTGTTTGTTGTTCAAGTCAAAGCACCAGGAAGGCTGTATTTCTTGGCCAACAGTTAGCTCAATGGGTTGAGACGCAGTATTCATGATCCAGAGGCCATGAGTTCGAATCCCACTGGCTTCTTTACTGTGATGCTTTCCTTTGCAGACTGGCTTTCAGTAGAGCAACTGAAAGCCACCAAGAAGGCTGTACTTGTCAGCCAACTGTTAGCTCAATGGGTTGAGACGCAGTATACATGTTCCAGAGGCCATGAGTTCAAATCCCACTGGTGTCTTTACTGTGAGGCTTTCCTTTGCAGACTGGCTTCCAGTAGATCAAGCTAAATCCACCAAGAAAGGTGTATCTTTCAGCCAACAGTTAGCTCAATGGAAGAGCGTCTGTCCAATAACTTGACTTGACTTGACTCGAGTAGATTCCCACTCGAGTCAAGTGTCCCCGGTAAGTTGGGGCAATGAATAAATTGACTGATATCCTTAGTGATGCTTTCCTTTGCAGACTAACTTCTAGAAAAAATAAGTTAAAACCACCAGGAAACCTGTAACTCTCAGCCAACAGCTAGCTCAACTGGTAGAGCGTCTGTCCAATAACATGACTTGACTTAAGTGGGTTCGATTCCCACTCGAGTCAAGTGTCCCCGGTAACTTGGGGCAACGGATAAATTGACTGATATGCTTAATGATGCTTTCCTTTGCAGACTAACTTCTAGAAAAAATAAGTTAAAACCACCAGGAAACCTGTAACTCTCAGCCAACAGCTAGCTCAACTGGTAGAGCGTCTGTCCAATAACATGACTTGACTTGACTTGAGTGGGTTAGATTCCCACTCGAGTCAAGTGTCCCCGGTAACTTGGGGCAACGGATAAATTGACTGATATCCTTAATGATGCTTTTCTACGGATATCAGTCAATTTATCCGTTTCCCCAACTTACCGGGGACACTTGCCTTGAGTGGGAATCGAACCCACTCAAGTCAAGTCATGTTATTGGACAGACGCTCTACCAGTTGAGCTAGCTGTTGGCTGAGAGTTACAGGTTTCCTGGTGGTTTTAACTTATTTTTTCTAGAAGTTAGTCTGCAAAGGAAAGCATCATTAAGGATATCAGTCAATTTATCCGTTGCCCCAAGTTACCGGGGACACTTGACTCGAGTGGGAATCGAACCCACTTAAGTCAAGTCATGTTATTGGACAGACGCTCTACCAGTTGAGCTAGCTGTTGGCTGAGAGTTACAGGTTTCCTGGTGGTTTTAACTTATTTTTTCTAGAAGTTAGTCTGCAAAGGAAAGCATCACTAAGGATATCAGTCAATTTATTCATTGCCCCAACTTACCGGGGACACTTGACTCGAGTGGGAATCTACTCGAGTCAAGTCAAGTCAAGTTATTGGACAGACGCTCTTCCATTGAGCTAACTGTTGGCTGAAAGATACACCTTTCTTGGTGGATTTAGCTTGATCTACTGGAAGCCAGTCTGCAAAGGAAAGCCTCACAGTAAAGACACCAGTGGGATTTGAACTCATGGCCTCTGGATCATGTATACTGCGTCTCAACCCATTGAGCTAACAGTTGGCTGACAAGTACAGCCTTCTTGGTGGCTTTCAGTTGATCTTCTGGAAGCCAGTCTGCAAAGGAAAGCATCACAGTAAAGAAGCCAGTGGGATTCGAACTCATGGCCTCTGGATCATGAATACTGCGTCTCAACCCATTGAGCTAACTTTTGGCCAAGAAATACAGCCTTCCTGGTGCTTTGACTTGAACAACAAACAAGACAAATAACTTTGGGGGGCCCTGACACTACATCTTTTCACATTGGGGTCCACTGCCCAAATCATGTCAATTTAGGGGGTTGACAACAAAACGTTTTAGAACCACAGATTCCAAGGAAACAGCTGTAGGTGAATGGAGTCACTGACTAGTGAGCTGCAGGTAACAGGTTCAAGGCTCAGCCACAGCAGCAAGTCAGGATGTCAAATCAAATAGGTATTATTAGGAGCGAAATGGTTGTGTTCTTTCACCCCAACTGCACAGGACAGCAGTTTTATATCTGTTTACATGTACGTTATTTTCAGTGATGGAGACAAACCGCACAGACGTTCAGTGTACTTTAGTACATTTTGTAAACTTATGACTCTGAGTAGAGTATAGCTGACTTAAACAAACAAATAACAACTTAGTATAGTCTGACTTTTGTTCCCTTTCATTTTCTGACATGATGTTAATCAGAGTGCCATAGCTGAGTGGTTAGTGGGCCTGCCTGGTGAACCAGAGGTCCTGGATCTCCTGGGTGCGATTCCAGGTCAGGTCAACAATGTGGCAATCTTAGAGTGATTTGAGGCTGTTAGTTGTTAAAGTGCAGAGGACACATTTCACGTATGTGCCTAACAGTATATATTTAGCGAGCACACTGACGTTATTGTCACTACTTATTCGGCCCGTTTTTTGACCCCTAACTAGTCCTTCATACTTTTAGCTACAAACTCCGTTCCAACTCTACAACGTTCGGCCTACTTAGGACATATCGGCTACCATTTGAATTTTAGAGAATACCTTAGAGCTTTAGAAGATTTAAAACCTCTAGAACCGTAAACCTTTAAAACCTTTTCCCCCCGTTCTGAATTCTCATAGACGTGTTTAATATCGCGTCAAATAAGAACTGTGTTCCAAAGATAAACAAATGACCCCGGTGGTTTTACTCTTATGGATATGAAGCATCAACTGACGGTGAGAAAACGCTAATGTTACTTCTGCCGAATAAGTTAAAATGTCGCCAGAAACGGACTGTTTCAAATATGAGTGACTGACTATCATAAACGATGCAGAGGCTCCTCCCTGACAATATCGCCAAGGCAGTTTGTTTACTTTTGGACCACAATTCTTATATGAGACGATTCTATGATGATTCTATGAGTATTCCAAAATCTCAATGTCACTGAAGACTAAGCTTCAAACCTCCCAAAACAAACTGATTCGACTGCTTCTCGGACTGGGGCACATGACCACCTTTCTCCCACTCATTTTGCTAGCCTAGGCTGGCTCAGGGTAGAAGACAGGGTTACAATAAATAAAGCAATAGCCAGCACTCTGAAGTCCTTCTGGTACGTTTAATTCATATGCACGGACAACACAGCACACACAGACGCGTTTCGGCGTCAAGCCTTCCTCAGCGTGTATGGTAATGCCAACATTTGGGGACAGTTAATTAGGGGGACCGGGGTGCAACACAGAAATCGGTCCGTCTAAAAACAGGCTCGTTCATAGGCCTCATCACAGTTATTTATACATCACATAAATCCCTATACCCCTTTTGATTGGGGGACTCTGATCCATTACATATAAAAATAGTCAAATACCAGTAGATAGTTTTTAAACAACAGTTTATGTAAGTACACTCCCTTGACTTTATTGTGAATCTTTGTGAGCCGTGCACCCGCAAACTGCACCATATACAGACTGAGAGTGCTCGTTGTTATTTTCTATAGAAGACGGGGTTAAACAACTGAAAATGGGATTGGTCTTCAAAATTGTAAATGAAAATTTGCCCGAAATGCCCCCTATACCCGCATATCTGACTAAAAACCTCCAAAAAGTTAGCGACACCCACAGTCACAAAACTAGAGGGAGCGTTAACAACGATCTGGTACCACCCACCTATAAAACAGACATCGGCAGATTCTCCTTCTACAGCACTGTCACCCAGGTTTGGAATAGTTTAACCCCATCCCTTAAAAAAAAAAACATCCGGCCAAACAAAAGTTGTGTGATGTGTTTCATCACATGGCTCCAGAGATCACGTGTACATGTTTTGGTGAGACTTGAAGAAAATCTGCAGGAGGAGAAAAAAGTGTGTGTGTGCTATTTTCAAATAGCCTATAAGTTTATATAGGGCTGAAGTGGTTAATGTATGTTTTGTAATAATAATAAAAATCTACAAAGTAACTCAAGTTTTCAAATAATCATAGTGGAGTAAAAGTACAATATTTGCCTCTGAGATGTAGTGGAGTAGAAGTAAAAGTACTGAAAACTGGAAATACTCCAGCAAAGTAAAAATACCTCGAAACTGTACTTAAGTACAGTACTTAAGTACATTACTTAAGTAAATGTACTTAGTTAGTTTACACAACTGGTGACAACACACATACAGTACATGTGTGCGGGGAGGAATCATTTGGAATAATGACTAAATTGAGGAGAAAAAGGGGGATACAAAGCCAAAAAGGTCCAGCTACTGCCAGGCAGTCAGTGCCAGCTTAATGATAAGGCTTTAGGTGCTACTGCACAGGGCACCAATCTTGGGGGGCACCAAATGGCGGGAAGACAGTGATAGAAGACTATCGCCGCAAGAGCACTGAAATTTAGACGCAAAGGCTGCTGAAGGAGCGCTAAAACGGTTAGGGTTAGGGTGAAACACGCCGGTGAAGCGTATTTTCTGCGCTGCACACCCCCTGGAACCCCCCCAAGACCCCACTTTGAGAACCAACGGTGTAATGAACACTGAACATTGTATTGTCATAGTAACAAGGCAGACATCTGCAAACTTTCACTTAATAGGAACAGCAGGCTGAACGAGAACCTGGAAGTGCAGCTTCAATTCCAGCTAAGTGGGTTTGCCCCTTGGTTATAACTAGGTGTTTTGCAACAAGACACAACGTAGTAACATATGAGGGCATAAGCATAAGAATAAATAAAAAAAACTCAAAAGGGTTTTTTGTTTTGGCAATATTTATTTGTATTTCCCCAAGAGAGGAACATAAGCCATACTTCAGGATAACTGAACATCTGAGAGAAGCAATAGCACAGTGTTTTGCAGAAGAGGTGATCCATAACTGTGCCATATTCAATGAAGGTATGACATTATTATTAGAACTGCATTCTGAGAAGGATGGATTTACACAATATGACATGTTTCCTACTTGAAATAAAGTAGGAATAAAGTAGGTTTGTTTACCGTAAGTCATACCGTGTAACACATACACACACGTGATATATATATATCTTTCACTGGCATGTTTTTCCAACACTGTCTCACTCCCCAAAAGGCATATCGTGACTTCTTGACCAAACATCAAACGGTGACTTGAAGGAGGTTACCTTCCAGTGAAACGGTGACGTCCCGGGCACTTCCGCACTCCAGGAATAACGCGGTTAAAAAAGCCCAAAAAATGTTAAAACGACGGAGGCATCTCAAGCACACCCCCCCTTGAAGTCACCATTTGACGTTTGGTCACATTTGTCCCAAGAAGTCACAAAATACCTGTTGGGGGTGAGACAGCATAGGGTTTTCACAACAATTCAGATACATGTGTTCTGGAAATATTTTACTGAAGCCAGCAGCAGGCAAGCAAACAAACTAAGAACAGATGCTGTAATGGCCATGTAGCTACTACCAGAACCAGAGGTGTCGTCAAAAAACACTCCAAAAGCAACGTTACACAGCATGACTTTTTGTTACAGGAAAAGAACGAACCGTGTCCTTTGGACTAATCTCTGAGCGACTGAAACATATCGATTAAGGGTTTATTTATGTATTTTTTATCCTGTACATCACAGAGAGTGAAGGGCCTCTGAAAATCTGATTTCTTTTTTGAATTCACTATACAAAAAACAAATATGCTACTTTGGCACCATGACATACTATCTCAGACATACAAATGGAACCATAGTGGGTAGCCAAGAAACGTTGTAGAGGAAAGTATTAGTAGTGTATATTGTTATATAATATGGCGTTAATAGGGCAAAAGCTAAAGAGAGAGACAGAGAAAGTTCATATATGCACAAGAGAGAAGACGAGCTTTTCAGGAAGACATGCATGGGGGGCTACACACATATATATGTACTGTATATATATAGCATTCTACGTACTGGACAGAGTGACAGGCGTTTTGAAGCAGAAGAGAAAAGACAGAAGCGATAGACATAATAGAGACAGATATATAGCGCGAAGAGAGGATTATATAATACTATAGCAAGATTAGCATGCTTGCAGTGTGCGAAACATTACAGGAATAGGCCAAAGATACACACGCACAGGTCACATGTAAAGGCTAGAGCGACGGTAGTGCACTAATCTACAGGCTAGGCTATAAATTCATCGGACGCTAGAAGTTAATTACAAGAGCTATACATACACGGTTTAGATATTTATATATATTTGTTGGGATTGTTTATTATACACAAGCTGGAGAGGCAAGGCATTGCATGCACGTGCAAAAAAGAGGAAAGTCGGGCAGCAGCAGCAACAAGAGAGAAGAAGATTAGAAAGATTATCTGGCTTTTCCAAGACTACCACAATGAGGTTCCTTTGCATGTCGTAATAAAGCAGACAGTGGTGGAAAGTAACTAAGTACAGTTACTCATAATTTTCTTATAACTAAGAAACAAGGAACACGACAAGAAAACACAACAGTTATTGTTAAAAAACATCTGTTGGAACTTTTTTCTCTGCACCCAGATTTACTCTTTCATTGAGAGCAAACAGAGGGATGTTTAATGTCATCAAAATACAAATCCGTTATTGTCATATCTTATAGTCATTAAATAGAGTTGCATCTTCCATATCAGTGTGGCTCAGGAGATATACCAGGGATTTATAAGCTGAAGGTTTAGAGTTTGAAACTCCTTAATATAATGTTTCACTCTTAATCTAAAATCGAAGAGGTTGGTTAAGTGTTGCATTCTTATGTGAGTTTTCCATGTTAGTGTGGCTCGAGGTATTATTCAGGGGTTTTATAAATAAAAGGTCCAGGGATCAAACCTCATGAAGAACATTATCATCACTCTACCTAAATTCTAAAAGGTGGGTTAAACATCACATTCTCGGTTGCATCTTCAATGCCAGTGTGGCTCAAACGTTAAATCAGTGGTTTATAAACTGAAGGTTTAAGGGCCAAAACTCCAGAAGAAAAAGAATCACTCTCCGTCTAAATTCTCAAAGCTGGGTGAAGTATTACATTTTCTATTGCATCTTCCATGCCAGCTAGCATGCGAGATAAATCAGTGATTTATGAACCGTTGGTTAAAAGGTTCAAATCTCCTAAAGAACTTTTTCACTCTCCATATAAATTCTAAAAGGTGGGTTAAGTATCACATTCTTAGTTAATTATTACATTCTCAATTCCATCTTCCATGCTAGCATGGCATGTGAGTCAGGAGTACAAACCATGGCTCAAATGGTGAATCAAGGGTTTATAAACAGAACGTTTAAGGACCAAAACTCCAGAAGGAAAAAAATCACTCTCCGTCTAAATTCTCAAAGGTGTGTGAAGTATTTCATTCTCAGTTAATCATTACATTCTCAATCGCATGTTGCATGCTAGCATGGATCAAATTATAAATCAGTGGTTTATAATCCAAAGGTTCTGGGTTCAAAGCTCCCAAAGACCATTTTTCACTTTCCATCTAAATTGTGAAAGGTGAGTTAACTACATTCCCGATTACATTCCTATGTCAGTGTGGCTTGATAGATGAATCAGGGGTTCATAATCCAAAGGTTCTGGGTTCAAAGCTCCCAAACATACGATTCCAGGTCAGGTCAACAATGTGCCAATGTCTGTGTCCTTAAAATTATTTGAGGCTGCTAGTTGCTAAAGTTATATATACTTAGTGAACACACTAATGTTATTGCCACTACTTATTCCGCCTGTTTTTGACCCCTAACTAGGCCTTCATACTTTTACCTACAAACTCTGTTCCAACTCTACAACGTTCGGCATACTTAAGACATATCGGCTAAAACAATTGTAATTTTAGAGATATTTCACTTTTAACTCTCTCAGTGCCAATGAAATAAAATATGTTGATACTGTGCCAGCAATTTTTTTTAAATAAAGAAAAGAAGTGCTCAGGAGCCGAGATACAGCCTTTTTCAGTAATAAGTTAAACAAGAAGTGAATGGAACAGCAAATCTTCGGATCATGATATCTTGGGTTCTGAACATTTTCAAAAATCACACCCTGTGTGAAGGAAGTGGTGCCTTTGGGGTGGGGCTTAACTCATTTCAGTTCGTCCCTATTGGTGGTCTGAGTCCACTTACCAAATTTGTACTTGGTAGCATGCTGCAAACTGGAATGATGGCTGTTTAAAGGCCAGCCAATGGGCAGACAGAGGGGGCGGGGCTTACGTAATTACAGTTCGTCCCTATTGGTGGTTTTAGTCCATGTACAAAATTTGTACTCCGTAGCATGCTGCGAACTTGAGTTATGGCTGTTTAAAGGCCAGCCAATGGGAAGACAGAGGGGGCGGGGCTTCAGCAATTCATGCTCGTCCCGTATTGGTGGTCTAAGTCCACATACCAAATGTGGACTTGGTGGCATGCTGCAAACTGGAGTTATAGCTGTTTAAAATCCCGTGCTCATCCCGTGCTAATACGGGCGGACGGACATAACATACGCTGGGGGTCCCTGGACCCCTCTTTGATAACTTCAGCAATTCATGCTCGTCCCTATTGGTGGTGTAAGTCCACATACCAAATTAGGACTTGGTGGCAGGCTTCGAACTGGAGTTATAGCTGTTTAAAATCCCGTGCCCTAAACGGGCGGACGGACATAACATACTCGGGGGGTCCCTGGACCCCTCTTTGATAACTTCAGCAATTCATGCTCGGCCCTATTGGTGGTCTAAGTCCACATACCAAATGTGGACTTGGTGGCATGCTGCAAACTGGAGTTATAGCTGTTTAAAATCCCGTGCTCATCCCGTGCTCATACGGGCGGACGGACATAACATACGCTGGGGGTCCCTGGACCCCTCTTTGATAACTTCAGCAATTCATGCTCGTCCCTATTGGTGGTGTAAGTCCACATACCAAATTAGGACTTGGTGGCAGGCTTCGAACTGGAGTTATAGCTGTTTAAAATCCTGTGGCCTAAACGGGCGGACGGACATAACATACTCGGGGGGTCCCTGGACCCCTCTTTGATAACTTCAGCAATTCATGCTCGGCCCTATTGGTGGTCTAAGTCCACATACCAAATGTGGACTTGGTGGCATGCTGCAAACTGGAGTTATAGCTGTTTAAAATCCCGTGCTCATCCCGTGCTCATACGGGCGGACGGACATAACATACGCTGGGGGTCCCTGGACCCCTCTTTGATAACTTCAGCAATTCATGCTCGTCCCTATTGGTGGTGTAAGTCCACATACCAAATTAGGACTTGGTGGCAGGCTTCGAACTGGAGTTATAGCTGTTTAAAATCCCGTGCCCTAAACGGGCGGACGGACATAACATACTCGGGGGGTCCCTGGACCCCTCTTTGATAACTTCAGCAATTCATGCTCGGCCCTATTGGTGGTCTAAGTCCACATACCAAATGTGGACTTGGTGGCATGCTGCAAACTGGAGTTATAGCTGTTTAAAATCCTGTGCTCATCCCGTGCTCATACGGGCGGACGGACATAACATACGCTGGGGGTCCCTGGACCCCTCTTTGATAACTTCAGCAATTCATGCTCGTCCCTATTGGTGGTGTAAGTCCACATACCAAATTAGGACTTGGTGGCAGGCTTCGAACTGGAGTTATAGCTGTTTAAAATCCCGTGGCCTAAACGGGCGGACGGACATAACATACTCGGGGGGTCCCTGGACCCCGCTTTGATAAATTCAGCAATTCATGCTCGTCCCTATTGGTGGTGTAAGTCCACATACCAAATTAGGACTTGGTGGCATGCTTCAACCTGGAGTTATAGCTGTTTAAAATCCCGTGCTCTAAACGGGCGGACGGACATAACATACGCTGGGGGTCCCTGGACCCCTCTTTGATAACCAGTGGCACGTGTGGCCAATGAGAGGAGAGATGGCATAGGCAATCTCCGAGAGGAGAGATGGCATAGGCAATCTCCAAGTGTGTGTGTGTGTGTGTGTGTGCGTGTGTTTGTATGTGTTGCTTCTTTGCCGTGCTGACATAACATACGGACGCTCATACGGACGCTCATACGGACAGAGTCAAGTGTAGAGCGGTTGGCACCGCTAAAAAAAATAATATTTTTCTTTTTTTTAAACTCGGGATAACTCGTTCTTGGCACCGAGGGCGACTCAGAGAGTTAATTGCTAAAAATACCTTAGACCTTTAACACCTTTAGAATCGTAGACCTTTAGAACCTTAAAGGTTCTATGACATTCATTTTCACTTTTTTATGTTTTTTGGGGGGTTTTATGACCTCAATTACACCCAACAAATCTGAACTTTGAATATTCAGTGGATTATCTGCGGTCTGGGGTTTTCTGAATAATTAGGCTGAAAAGTAATCTGAGCTTGGCCCTTCGACAGTGAGGTCAATGTCGATTAATCCCGCCCACTCTCCTCCTCGCCCCTCCCCTCCCCTATCCTTTCCTTTGGGGGGGGGGCGGAGCAGAGGCGATGATTGACAGGCAAAATCCCTCACCAGCGACACCTGCAGGCTAAGATTTATTTTTTCATTGCAGTTGAAAAGGCTTTAGAAATGTGAGAGAAAAACACCTGCCATGGATCAATGGAGTGGAATGTTTTGTTAAAACTTTCTATACACGTTTGAAGGACCATGACAAAGACTTTTAATGTGTGGTAAAACTGAACGTCATGAAACCTTTAAAAACCTTAAACCTTTGCTATGCTTTAAAATTAAAACCTTTAACACTTATACAACAATCGATACTATCAACATTCTTAGCGATCACACCAATGTTATCTTCTTCACTATTTAGCATTGAGTTTGCAGCGCATGATGAGAGGAGATGGTGGGGGGGGGGGGGGGGGGGGGGGGTGAGAAGGGCAGAGAGAGAGGGAAGCTATTAGAGCTGAATGCATCAGATAATATTTAGGTCATCATGCTAGCTGTAACAGCTGCTGGCTTAGATTGTAATTTGAGATTATAAAGCGTCACAGAAGGCTAGCTCAGCGATTCCAACTCCTATCCCAATTGCACAGGCATAACGGACTCTTAAGCACTGACACCGGGTCAGCTGTTATGTCACACTGCACTGCTTATGTTTGGGATGTGGACAGAGAGCACTGGTTCCAGATCTGTACTGGAGTACAGGAGAGACAAAGGCCCTGTCCTTCATTAACTGGGGAGGAAACCCTTTTACTGGCTCCCTCTGCTGGTCAGTCTTGGGACAGAATTTTATAATAATGAGAATATGTACAGTGTGTGTGTGTGTGCGTGCATGCACTCAATGCGCTCACTGCCACCACCCCCTGCTCTGTCACTGTACTCCTACACTGAAGCTTGATTCATACTTGTTTGTCATACAACAGCAAAGGGGAAATGGTTAAGTTTGTCTGTGGATTATATAAAAAAAAAACACATTGAATTTCAACCAAAAACATCACAATTAGCACGTTCTGTATAATTTCAATGTTAGGTTTCAACATGGATTTAATATTTCTGCCTAACCATATTTCAACATTGATTCACTCATATTTTTGCTATCTTGGCGGGCGGGCGGGCCAGACAGACAGACAGACACACAGATAGATAAAAAGAGCTATCCATGGTTACAATTATGATATACCAGAAACAGAATGGAGGAGAATTGCAAGCTAATGATGCACAGATTGCTTCACATTTCAGTGTCACTTCCTTCCAGTCTGTCTTTCATTGTCCACTCATGCAAACGATTAAGACACTCACAGTAAACAACAGCATGGATGCATGTGATTGAGACCAGATCAGCGCAGTCATCTGTATACTGTAGTCTGCAGGGAGCGAAAAGTAAGAAAGAAAAACAAATAAAGAGGAAGCTAATGCATTCTCTTGACTTGCTGTCCGCTAGCCAAATGTACTATGAAATAGATCCATTGAGACCTGAAGCCGATTCTACATGTCTCCTAAATCCCAACAGTTTTCTGAAAAACGTATGTTTCTATATCAATGGTGCTCAATCTTTTTCATGTCAAGGACCCCCAAAATTATATGTATTTGGCCGCGGACCCCCATCAAAATATTTTGTTCCAGGGACCCCCAGAAGCAAAGATTTGAGTTAAAAATGTTCGCTTTAAATATATATATATATATTCAAAGATTTGCACACATTTTCACGAATTTTCAAAAATAACAGATCTACAAGCTCGTAGCTTGTATATCTGCTATTTTTGAATAGCTCAAAGTGTAAAATAATGCTTTTTAGCTCAAATGTAAAAATGACACAGTTCCAGGTCTCAATATGAATGATGATTGGCTATTTTCACAATTTTACAACATTTCAAGAATAATAATAAAAAAGGACCGGTTTTGCAGTTTTCCAACTGACAGCAACGGCACATTACATATTTGTGTTCATATTTCCATATTTGACGGAATCTAGATTCCAAACAAATCCTCGATTAATTTATTTTTTCTGGGGGTTGAAAAGCTGGAGAAGTGTAAATTAAAGATCACTGGCCACAATTTATTCAACATGTGAACTATCTTCCAACACGTGAATAAAACATGAGCTCCGGAGCAGCAGCTGTGGCCTCCTGGCTGCAGCAGATAGTGACAACTTCCAAATCATCCGCTCCCTCATAACCGGAGGTCATCGACATGCCCGTACATGCACTAATGTGTCCGTGGCAAGACATGTCCATGTCCGTGGCAAATGTTTCATTTAGGGAAAAAAAACTTAACAGTTATCTTTTAAGGGAACACATAAGATAATTATAATAATTTGTTCATGTAAAGTGTGATTGAAGCATCGACCGTACTGATATGATTGAAATGCCAAACACAGAATAGACTTGGGCCATCCTGTATACAGACAGTATACAATGAATAGTCTTGGACCATCAGGGGTTGACACTAAGGTCTCAGAGGTAAATTGTCCATTATAAAATGCTTCATTGCCTGTATACAGACAGAATACAATGAATAGTCTTGGACCATGCTGTATTGGTGCCTGTATAGTATACAGGCATTAATACAGCATGGTCCAAGTCTATTCTGGTGTATACAGCCAGTATGCAGTGTTTGACTTCAGGATAGATAGGACACTGATTTAATTAATGCAGAAATACTGTCATTTTAAAATGTGTAGCACTGACAAATACATAGACACCATGTCATAGTGATGAGCGGGCCGACCTGTAACCCGCGGGACCCGCGGGTCAACCCGTGGCGCGGGTGGGTCGAGTCAGGATTTCAGAGGCAATTATGCGGGTTGCGGGTGAGCGGGTCAGCGGCTCTCACACGCCAATTTTTTTTTTTAAATCACATGCTCTTGTTTTGTCTTTATTCCTAATAAGAATAAGAATAATAACAATAAAACAGTTTGAATACACACGGGGTGTATACTTGAAGATTATTTTCCTTCATGATTTTACCGATTTCTTTTTATACCGCGGGTCGCGGGGCGGGTTGAGCCATAGATTTATATATGGGTACGCCGGGCGGGTTGAGGCGGGTTGGGTTCCGTGACGGGGCGGGGCGGGTCATGAAAAAACCCGACCCGCACATCACTACCATGTCACCTTAGGAGTCCACTAGTATGCATCTAGGGATAGGAGTCCCACTCTAAACCATACAACATAGCTGTCTGTCTCTAAACCATACAACATAGCTGTCTGTCTCTAAACCATACAACATAGCTGTCCACTAGTGTACATCTAGGAATCTACTAGTATGCATTTAGGGATAGGTCTGTGTATCTAGTCATTATTTACCACATTTTGTATGTCTGTGACAAAATACGAATTTTGACAAAAAATGTCCATCGCAAGCCGGTAACGCAACGCATTGTGGGCTTGTAGATCGGCTATTTCTAATAGCCCCAATGTACATGTATATAGGGTTAAAGTGGTTAAACTGATGCTGTATTAACACATTTAGCTGGAGACCCCCTGGAACCCCATCAAGGACCCCGGAGGTGTCACCGAACCCCACTTTGAGAACCACAGCACTAACTTAATGCAGTGGGTGTTGACACAGTCATTGAGGAGAGTCCAGGCTGGCTGGTCATCCCAGGCTATTCCCCCAGCCAGGAGCAGATGTTCATATCTGCTGGCAGCAGACCTGAACGCAGTCCAGTCCAATGCTGATGAACTGCCATCAAACCACAGCTGCCTGTTCCAAGCAGCACTTAGTCCCTCTGGGGGAAAGGTCTGCTTTGTGCCCCTAGAATCACAACTAAACGTGGAGAAGCAGCGTTCAGTGTTTTTATGCACCACATACTAGGCTTTACACACAATTATTACATAATCGCAATTCTTTTTGCATAATCGTCATAATCCATGTTGAAAAATTGAGGAAATAGCCGATCTACAAGCACAAAACGTTTTGAGCTTGTAGATCGGCTATTTCCACTAATCATGTGTAAAGTATAAAGTTATTAAATTATGTGAGTTATTTGTCATATCTGCCCTGTGCACCTGTTCTTTACGAAGCTTAATAAAGGCAAACAGATATAAAAATGTTATTCATAATGTTCCAATGTTCCAACGACAGAAACACAATTAAATAGTCATTGTCATAATTATTTGAGTAAAATGTCGTAGTCGTGACAGCCATACACATATCTGGAACAAACGCTCAGAAGACTGCAGGTCTGCTACAACTCAGTTCTTTTAAAATAAATCACAGCAATAAAATTCCATTTAGTTTTAGTCATATTTTAGTCATCTGAAATATTTTAGTTTTTGTCTAGTTTTAGTCGACTAAATCTACAGTTGATTTAGTCGCCTAAAATGTATTTTGGCGGTGCCTTGATGGCGTCGTAATGGCTGATTTCACACTTAGTTGCATGCTGAAAATAGACGAGTGTGCGACGCGTTGTGAGATCTGCTATTTTCAGAGCGCAACATCCAAGCGCAACCAAACATAAAATTACTTCTTTTAGTTCTACTTGATCACCAAATACAGATCATTTTGGGTGTCCTTGACATGAAAAAGTTTGAGAACCACTGCCTTATGCCTTATAAGGGTCTATTCCGTATTTGAAGGGACGGTTAGCAACCCTAGGTGCTTACAAAGTCAATAACCAATCATAGATGAAAAGAAGCCCTACAGCAAAATGCATACTCCAGACAAGCAAGCACAGTAATGACTAAAAAAGCTTTTATGTCTCAGGGTGTATATATAAACATTTAAAAATGATAAAAAGCCAAGGACACAGGTTTGACCCATGTGAGGTTTTCCTCAGGGCTTTGACTAAAGGAAAACATCTTCCTTTGAATATCTGGCCTGTTTTCATGTGTTCGTTCTTTCTATCTTTATTCTCATTTCTCCTTTCCTGAAAACTGCAAATGATGGGAGCTTGTATAGAAGCATAATTTCACCCACTTTTCTTTTATTACACCTGTAAACCTGTAATGTAGTGGTTCTCAAGCTTCTCAAGACGCAAAAGATACATATGGTGTCTCTCCGGGACCCAAAAGTACAATATGATATTATGAAGCCCTATTTCAAAAATTGAAAAAATAAAAAAATAGCCAATATGTGTGCGATGTGATGCATTGCGACATACAGTATTGTGATTGTCAGCTATTCTCACTATTTACTTAAATTCTTTAACATGTTTTTTTTTACCTTTTATATTTATTTCCTTTCCTTTCCTTTTTTTTCAAAAACTTAAAAAAATAGAAATTTAGTACTTGCGACCCACAAAAATGGGTCACTCAGCGACCCAAAAATGGGTCCCGACCCAGTGTTTGGAAACCACTGGTCTACCACTGATTGAGCAGAGAAGTAACCATAGCAACTAGGCTTCCAGTGGGGCCCGCTTATCAGCCAAACACAAAGTGACATAACACCTGGAGCTACAGTACATGCATTAACACCTGGAGCACCCCGCGTGTGCGTGCGTGCGTGCGTGCGTGTGTGTGTACATAGGCTGGAGAGAGAAGAGAGTACACCAGCTGCCAGCTCTGGGAGAGAAGGGAGAGAAGGGAGTTTAAAGACATAATGAATGAATGAGAGCACACCCGTGGTCATGAGGACATACCTCATTAGATGCCAAAAACATTTGAAAAAACAAACAAATAATGTTTTGTGTTCTTATGGCAAAAGTCCTTAAAAGACTAATTTTCAATTACTTGCGGTCCATTGCAAACGTACTGTGTGATGACATCATATTCACACCCTGACCCTTATGAATCATGATTTCATTCACCCGTGTGATTCCCATTGCCAGTGGTGGAAAAAGCACTCACATTTTTTTTACTTAAGTAAAAGTATCAATACTGCAATGTAGAAATACTCTGTTACAAGTAAAGGGCATGTGTTCAAAATGCTACTTGAGTAAAAGTACAAAAGTATTGGCATCAAAATATACTAAAAGTACCCAAAGTTAAAGTACTAAAATGTTTGAAAATAGCAGATCTACAAGCTCACAACGCGTCGCGGTGCAACGCGTTGTGAGCTTGTAGATCGGCTATTTTCAAATAGCCTAGGTATGAAATTAGGCTAAAGTGGTTCATGTGTGTTTTATATTACAATAATCTATATCTGCAAAGTAACTAGTAACTAAAGTTTTCAAATGGTTGTAGTGGAGTAAAAGTACAATATTTGTCTCTGAGATGTAGTGGAGTAGAAGTAAAAGTACTGAAATTTGAAAATACTCCAGTAAAGAAAAAATAGCTAAAAATTGTACTTCAGTACATTTACTTAGTTACTTTACACCACTGCTCTTGGGCTGCTACGTTTTTTATCCAACTCAAGATGACAGCCAGACGGTGGATTACTTGTTTTAAACTTAAAAACACTACATTAAAACATATGAGGTGAGAAATAAGCAATGCAGTACAACATCAACGTGCGTCAGCAGTGGCTCTCTGCACGACGAGACACAAACAACAGTCAGCTGCGCTCTGAGCTGTGTTTGTGTGCAGAGCCCTTCCTTGATCCCATAGCCCGGGGGAACAGGATCATCAGCTGAGACTCTGCTGATTTCAGCCAAAACACGCATCCATTTCTGAGCCAAGCTTAGTCAAAAAAAAAAAGTCAGAAAAGCCATCATGACGTCTGTAAATCCAAAACCTGAGACCCTGGAAAACTCCTATGTAAATACAAAGATTTAACTCCAATAATGCTCTCTCTTTCTCTGAGATACACACACACACACACACACACACACACACACACACACACACACACACACACACACACACACACACACACACACACACACACACACACACACACACACACACACACACACACACACACACACACACACACACACACACACACACACACACACACACACACACAAAACAAGTTCCCTAGACCAGCGTTTCCCCAACTTTTTGGTGCCAAGGCACACCTGGCATAGCCAAAAGATCCCAGGGCACACCTAGATATACGAGGGAGATATAGATATAGGCATAGATATATACCTATATATGGTGCCCGGAAACCCGAAAAAAAAACTAAAGGGATTTTAGTGTGGACCTTCTGTTCCAGAGATAATGGCCAAAACATCTTTAAAGTGGACACTTTTCACAGATTTTCGATAGAGTTTTGGCCATTGTCGCCCATTTTTCGCACGGGCTAGGGAGGTCGGACGGCGACAAACTAATACCTGAGTATAAGTTCACTTTGAGCTGCATCCAATACATCCACTGCCTTTTCCTTTCTTTAATTTATTTTTGGGGGGTAATTTCTTAAAGGGAACACCAAGGAATCTCAGACACACTAAAAGGGCCGCGGAACGGCGGTTGGGAAACGCTGCCCTAGACTTTGTGACTTAGTCCTTTTAGCCTAAATGTCTGACTGTACCTCCTGCTGTTTACATTTCTGTCTAATAAAATATTCAATCAATCCATACATTTACTTAGCTTGTAAGCTTGAAGAAGTTTTTGAAAAAAGTTTTTTTTTTTTTTTTTTTTTTATGTGTTTTTACTTAAGTATTTACTTGAGTATATATGTTGTCCACCACTGCATTCATCCATCCATCCATCCAGATAAAGATGAGAAGCAGAGGTGACTCTTCCATGATAAATCTTTATTCACTATTACAACCACACCTAATACCTAGAAGTCCACTCACTGACAAAAGATTTGTACACTTTGAACCGTTTACTCAAGAAAACTGAGTTAAGCAAAAGACAAAAATAATAAAACTATTCTTTATTCCTTCTTTTTAAACTCTATTAAATACACAGGCAATTACTCCTTGGCAAAAAGGTATATAATTTATATATTTTTTTCTCTACGTCTTTCTTTCCTCTTGGACACCTGAACATTGATTAGTGTTGCAATTAACGACACTTGAGTGGTAAGGAGGTGGGTGATTAAGGAGAGAGGGTGTGTGTGTGTGTGTGTGTGTGTGTGTGTGTGTGTGTGTGTGTCTAAAAAGAATAATTGGCATGCTAATTTTGTTCTAGAAAATGGGGGGTGGAATGCTTGTCAGAGTTGCTATGGTAACCTGAGGTTTCTTTTCAGTTAACTTGTTGGTTCACTATACACCGAATCCTAATTTATACATGGTTGCATACCGAAAATAGCAGATCTACAAGCTCAGCGCGACGTGCAGTGAGCTTGTAGATCGTCTATATTCAACCCAAGTATAAATCAGGATTTGGTAGTGGCAGGTGATTGGCTAATATGAACCTTCATTATGCTGCCATTGGTTCTTATATTCTAGTAGCCAAGACTATTGATTGGCTCTTTTGGTCTGTGCAGAGATACTTGTGTGGTAGAAGGCGGGAGCTTGGGGCTCATCACTGTCAGGTGATTGGCTGGTTGTTTGGATGGATTGATTGACGTTTGCTGTGGTCCAATCAATGGGGAGGGTCAGTGTATCGCCGTAGGGGCGGGGTCAAGCGTCCCCCCTCCAATCACACACATCTAAGATCAGTTTCCCTTTCTTTTCACCCCAAGATACAGAGTGAAATAATGCATTATTAAGTTCAGTTGTGTTATAAGCTGTTATGCATAATTATACACATTTATAAAGAGTGTTATGAAGCCTTATTAGTGCATTATAATGCATTATAAATGGGATTATAAAGCATTATAGACCCAACCTTTAAGTCAAGTGTCACCCGGTAGTTATAATGTGCTGTTCCGCTGTGTATTATGACCAGCACTTACTTCATGAACCTTGTTATGCATGATTATAAACATTTTGACGTGTGTCATAATGCCTTATAATGCATTACAGACCCAAACTTAATATACAGTCGTAACATTTTTCTTTTCCATCAATTAATCACCCCTAAAAGCCTTGATTTCATGGAGAATGTGTTATGTTGCGTTCCTGAATGAAGAATCCAAAAATTAAGAGGATATTATTTTGATGCATTCAAGGAAAACCAGAACCCCTGGCATAAAATATGGCTGATCTACAAGCTCACAATGCATCACAAAGCGACACATTGTGAGCTTGTAGATCTGCTACTTAGGCGAGGGTTGAAGTATGGGTCAGAATGTTTTTTTAGTAGACTTGTGACAATCTTTTGATATAGTTTTGCTTAACAGCAGCAAAAACTATTTCAAAAGTCATTTACAAAAACAACTCACAAACAGTGTAATCCAAGTGCTGGAGGTTATGAATAAAGATTATTTTGATATTCATTTGTCTGTTGTTAAACTTGGACCCCTATTTTCTTAAATTCATTGAATATTCTCTTATTTTTTGTGTTCTTCATTCAAGAACCTGAAAAAAACGAAACGAAATAAACTCCATGAATTCTAGGCTAAACAGGTTTCTAACTGATAGAAAAAAACATTTGGGTGTCAAGTTCACCTTTAAAGCCACATTTCTGTCGTAGGTACGAAAGCATAACTGATTGTCAAGCTAACAATGCTAACGAGTACACATTTAAGCATTATTATAGTACAGCCAGCGCCAGCAGAGAATGTAATAGGTGGAATTACTGTCATCGATACGAACGTCCTCATGCAATTCCTTACAACGTTGATGTCAACTGGCTAAAAACTCGTTATAATAAACCGTTCTTTTCGAGGAACCCCATTACTCTGAGAGTGCACAAAATCGTTCCAGTCGTGCACTCACAGAGTTACAGACCCCCGTTAAGGTGGTCCAATTTGGAACGCCCTCAACGAACACATGAGGGTAAACTGGACCCTCAGGATAAAACAAAAAACTAAAAAAAGAACCTTGAACTCAGATGTGTGTGTGTGGTCGGGGGTCTTTAAAGCGTGGTCCGTCCTCAGCGTTTTGCGTGGAAGGCTCAGCCGGCGTGGCGTCGGTTGAGCCCTGGTGGCTGGCCGCGCCGTGGCGTTGGCGTGGCGTGCGGGGGCGGGGCGGCTAGCTTCTTCACTTGCGCGGCTGGTGGATGTGGCCGCCGTGCTGGCTGGGGGGCATCTTGCAGCAGGAAGGCTGGGGCTTCTGGTGGGCCACCTGGGCAGCCGCGGGGGTGAAGTCCTTGTCACCCTGGAGAGAGATGAAGAAGATAGTAGGGATTAGGGATGCACTGATGTATCGACCACGCGGCCTGTCTTTTTACCCCCGGTCTCAGTAGCGGGGGGGCGGGTGTGGTGACAGACAGGCGAGTTGAGTGAAACGACTTGGGGAAAACGCAGTCCCCACAACATCATTTACTATTCTGTCCCTATCGGTACATAACTCGGACGGCGCTGAGTAGACTAGCAGCAGCTGCTGAGTCGGCGCGCATCCGTCATGGTCCAAAACTATACTTTATCGGCGAAAAAAAGTAGTCTGCGGTTACTTGAAAAATTATTGTCCCAAGCGGGAGTCGAACCCAGACTCCCAATGTTTGTGAATTGTGAGTCTAATGATTAGCGAGGTGCGCCACTGAGGCCAGTGCTGAAATTGGGTATTTGGGTTGGATTAGAATGGGACAACCCCCAACGTTCCAAACTCTTCTAATGTAGAGTGAAAGAAGCACCGCCCAGCGGGGCCTATAGGGCGGGGCTACTGAGACCGGGGGTAAAAAAAAGACTGCTCGCATCGGCCACATATCGGTATCGGACGATATTTGGCATCCTTTAAAGGGTCGACAAGGAAAGATTCAGACCCCTGCTGGTCTAGTGATGCCAGGCTAACAGGAGACAGGTTCCAGACAGAGAGGTAGCCATGTTTACAGCCAGCCAGGAGACGAAGAGCAAAACATGTAAATCTGTGCTCAGCCATGGATCATCACAATGTGACACCGGCCGCATCGAGAACTGTAGTCCTAATACGCATGCATAATATCGTTAGCCGCAATACAGGGTTTATCGCACTGCTCAGATGTTGGCCTCTTTGTGTTTGTGTACGTGTGTGTGTGTGTGTGTGTGTGTGTGTGTGTGTGTGTGTGTGTGTGTGTGTGTGTGTGTGTGTGTGTGTGTGTGTGTGTGTGTGTGTGTGTCAGTGGTGTAAAGTAAGTACATTCACTCAAGTATAATTTTGAGGTATTTTTTACTTTACTGGAGAACTCCCAATAGTTTTACTTCTACTCCACTACATCTACTACATGTATGTATGTATATATGTATGTATGTACGTACGTATACGCACACACACACTTTGGCAATTTGAAAATAGCCGATCTACAAGCTCACAACGCGTCACTTTTGCGAGTAAAAAAAATGTGAGTACTTGTATTGAGCGTTTGTACTTGTATTGCTATACTTGGCGGCAGTGGCTCAGGGGTAGAGTGGCCGGGTAGAGTGAACTGCAGAGTCCCCCAGAGTTAGTGTCGAAGTGTCCTTGAGCAAGACGCTGAACCCCTAATTGCTCCCGATGAGCAGGTTGGTGTCTCGCATGGTTTCCTCCGCCATCGGTGTATGAATGTGTGTGTGAATGTAATGCACAATCTATGTAAAGCGCTTTGGATAAAGGCGCTATATAAATGCACCATTTACCATTTACTTGTGAGGGCCAAGTGTGTGTGTGTGTGTGTGTGTGTGTGTGTGTGTGTGTGTGTGTGTGTGTGTGTGTGTGTGTGTGTGTGTGTGTGTGTGTACAATACACACTACAGCATTCTAAATCCTCTGCGATAAATAAAACGGTGACAACGGGGGAAATCCCCCTAAAGCGGGTTGAGACTAACGGCGGCCGTGTACTTTGCGGTCTGACCGCGCCGTCTCTCCGTGACCTCCGCTCCGCTCATTCCATTCCAACGTTTAACCACAATCTCTTTATTCACAAGAAGAAATCACAATAGCCGCCCGCCACAAAACACTCATTTAAAAAACATCCATATCCATTCTAATCCCATCAAAGCGTTTGGCTTGAATCACATTTTATCAAAGGGGGGGGGAGAGAGAGAGATAGAGAGAGAATTTGTATGTTTGCACGTGTTAACGGTGCTGAAAGAAGATATTTTTACTTAAGTAACATTGTCAATACAGGACTACTTGCAACAGAATATGGTATTGTGCCTTTCTCTTGTGTAAAAGTAAAAATATACTTAAAGCACATTTATTTTCCAAAAGCTGCCCAAATCTATTGAAAATAGCCGCGATGTGACAAGTTGTGAGCGTGTAGATCGGCAATTTATTTAATAGCCGAAGCACTTTTTGAATAAGAAGGATTTTTAATAATTGACCTTTTTCTTCACAAAATCTTCTCTTGTGGGGGTCCCTGGCACAGAACATTTTCAGATGGCGGTCCACGGCCAAATGGATATCCTTTTGGGGGTCCTTGGCACAAAACTACTGCTTTAAACCACATGAGCCCCTCATCCCCAGCATGAACCCTAGCATCCAGGGTGAACATTTGGTGAAAATATCCCATCTACAAGCTCACAACGCGTCGCGAAGACATTTAGTGTAGAGGTGAATAAGGATTGCACCTCTTCCTCATTATCTTGCCTTAACCCATTAAGACCTGGAACGCATCTGTGTCACTTTAGATGTCTTTGGCTATTCAAAAATAGCAGATCTACAAGCTCTTCGGTGCCGCGCTATGAGCTTGTATATCTGCTATTTTTGATTTTTTTTTTTTTCAAAAAAACTGTTAGGATTTAGAAGACATTTGTAGAATCGGCTTCAGGTCTTAATGGGTTAATGATTGTAAATGGATTAGCATCTAGAGATTTCATACTTTTGATGCAACACCACGCTTTTATTTCATTATGATTTTTCATTACAGCTAATTAGCTTGCAGCCTCATTCTGGGCTTTCTGTTTATTAATGTTGCGGAACGTTATTAGTACAGCATTCTGTACATTATGAAAGATGATTGATGGCAGATTCATAAATGTCTGATACCTAGGGAAGCCAGATGGAGGGTTTTACACAGACACACACACACAAAATCGCCCAGCCCATCCTTACTTGACCCTAATCTGCTGTGTGTGTGTTTGTGTGTACTTGTATTACCATACTTGTGAGAGCAAAATGCCCCTACAAGTACAAAAAACAAGATAAGAGGTTGTTTTATGGTTAAAGAAGGTTTCTTGGGGGGAGTGGAGAAGGGTGGCGCAGTGGTAAAGTTCCTAACGACCACCGCTGAGTATTGTGAGTTTGAATCCTATATTCTGATTAGTACTCATTGCTCTTGAGTGTTTGTTCAGCAACATGAGTCTCCTTGTCTTGGGGGGGCATTAACGAAAGCTTGAATGTAACAGTTTCAGGAAGTGAACTGGTTTGTTCCTGTTCACGGCAACAAACTAGCTCTTTTGAACGAATCGACCGTGAACGACCCATCACTAGCATTTTCAGGTCAAGGTACCAATTTTATCTATTCAGGAGATAACTTGCGCAGGATACAGGATAAACAAGTGAAAATTGAAAGTGATGAGACAATGAGCAGAGGAAATATTTACCGGTAACTCTATAAAACTGAACCTGATGAATGTGTACTCTCTCCTGAATTGCTGATGTTGGCAACCTACCTAAAAATATATTTTCTGTTTATTAAAGAGCTGGAGAGACGGGGAGACTCCTGTTACTGAACAAACACTCTATAGCAATGATTACTATCAGAATATAGTGCTTTAACCTTTTAACAAAAAAAAACATTTGTTTTAACCAAAAGATATAACTTGCACTACCCTTTTAAATGAACACTTGAAGATGTAACAGTGTACTGTAGATTGGAGTCCCAGAGACCCACAAACAACGAGATAGAATACACACACAGACTGGCGTGCACACACACACACACACGTTAAGTTGTTTCGATTAGCCCCCTTTGTGAGGCTTTTTTTTGGGTGGAAGCCTGTGGCTTTGATGGTGTGATAAGGTGGAAATAGGAAGACAGCAGGATAAATGGGATCTCTGCCGCTGTGTCCATATCAGCACAAATATCACACTATCTGCACACACACACACACACACACACACACACACACACACACACACACACACACACACACACACACACACACACACACACACACACACACACACACACACACACACACACACACACACACACACCTGCAGGGCAGGTTGACCCTCTCAAGGACACTTTTCCAGGTGCACATGTACACAAGAGCACAATCACACACACACACACGTTTGTATTACTATACTTGTGAGGACATCAACATTTTAGGAAGCCGATTTTATGATCCGATTTATGATTTCTTTGGGGCATTTTAAGCCGCAAGTCTGAAGCCAAAAAATAGCAGATCTACAAGCTCACAACGTGTCGCGCTGCGACACGTTGTGAGCTTGTAGATCTGCCATTTTACGGTGTGCGCCATCACCTCACAACTAAGGATAAAATGGGAAAAATCTACAACCCGACCCCTAAACCTAACCTCTAAATGTCTAATCCTGACCCTAACCTGAATCTTTTTCTAATTGTAAATGTATCTCTCTAAAAGAAATCAACCATAAAACAACCATTTTTCGAATTCTACTATACTTGTGAGAACGTTTGGTACACACACACACACACACACACACACACACACACACACACACACACACACACACACACACACACACACACACACACACACACACACACACACACACACACACACACACACACACACACACACACACACACACACACACACACACAGTGATGTTGCTAGGCTTTCAATGTAATTGGTCCCAGGACTCAATGGGTGGTCTATTAGATGGGTCCCGGTGACATCTTATGAGTCCCAGGGAAAGCCAACGAGAAATGTGTAATTCATTTTTAACAAAATGTAGCGTGTATGTGTTTGATCTTATATGGTTATAATATGGTTATATTCATGTGTGAAAGAAATAAACAAAATTCCAAATCTGACAACTTTAAAATCTGCTAAATAAAAGTATATGCAAACATAGAACAGTAGGCTATTTAAAGTGCATGGCATCAAAATAAAGTAAAATAAAATAAAGTCATGCAAATTAAATACTTTGGTGGCATTTATGGTGGCAACAATCACTATGTTTTTAATTTACAAGAAAGGTCGATTTAGACATTCACGTTACAGCTCCGGGTGTTATACTAAAACGTGTGACCCATAAAATCAGGTCAGCTCACGGCACAGCTCGCGGCACAGACACGTTGCTCCAGGTGTTATACTCAATCAAACGTGTGACCTAATATAACCTACAAAAGAGTCTGCACAAAATGGCGGTGTCTGTGGGACTTTTTCTAGCGTGTTTTTAAGGTAATTTCTATGTGGATGTTCACATAACGTAGGATAAAGTAGTGGAAAATGTCGGTGGATTATTATTATGTTTTACCACAATGTGTCTTAACATGGAATATGTTGTTGACAACTGTAGAATGCTTCTTTTCTTAATAATATGAGTCAGAGACGCAGGACGCAGGCCTATCAGCATCACCGCAATGACATAATAAAACAAACAGCAGCGTTCAGACTTTGACCGACATCAGCTGACATTTGTGACAAATATTGGAACTGTCAAACAGGTTCACACTCACAGCCAGTTTGAGATTGGCTAAATCAAATAAAACTATGTCCAACTATGTCCACTTGTCCAGTACAATCTAAATCAATCTAACTATGCCAAACTATGTCCTGTACAGGTCCATTATGGCTCTAGAGCAGTGGTTCTTAAACCTTTTCTGTATTTAATTTATTGAACCCTTTCAGACCTGGAACGCATCTGTGTCACTTCTTGATTTGAGCTAAAAAGCATTATTTTACACTTTGGCTATTCAAAAATATCAGATATACAAGCTCATAGCGCGGCACTCGTGCCGCGCTACAAGCTTGTAGATCTGCTATTTTTGAAAAATCGAGAAAATGTGTGCAAATTAATATATTTATATTCTTTGAAAGCGAACATTTTTAACTCAAATCTTTGCTTCTGGGGGGTCCCTTGAACAACATATTTTTAGATGGGGGTCGGTGGCCAAATACATAATTTTGGGGGTCCTTGACATGAAAAAGTTTGAGAACCACTGATATAGAAACGTTTTTTCAGAATACTGTTGGGAATTAGAAGACATTTGTAGAATCGGAACCTCAGGCCTCAATGGGTTGAAAATCCATTCTCCTCAGCAGGAATTTCACGGCGGCACACGGCTCTCGGTGCTTCTCAAGTTTGGCCGTGTGCCCCTCGAAAAAAATACATGCCCCACGGCCACAGTGGCCTTAATGCTCTGCCTGTTTTCTCCTTAGCACTATATCGCCCTGTCAATATGTTTTTTGCCACCTTTGTGAGGCTTTTTTTCCCCCGGGTGGAAGCCTGTGGCTTTGATGGTGTGATAAGGTGTGAATGGGAAGACAAGCAGGATAAATGGGATCTCTGTGGTTGAGATTCTAAATTCTTATTGGACAACATCAAGTGAGAGGTAATCTAAAATGACACAGATTCTTTCCTGGTTTTAATGGGTTAAGAAGAATCAAGAAGGTGTATTTGCCACTGCTAATATACTGTAGGTAAAAGCAGTGAAAACCATGCTTAAAGGGGAATTTTGGACCAAGGTTTTCTTACCTTTTCTATGACTGACAGAACACTGTAAAAAAAAAAACAGAAGTCTCGCTAGACGAGATCAAAATCTCGAGATTTCAATCTTGTCTAGCTTGACTTTTTTTTATTTTTTTGTTGTATAGTGTTCTGTCACTATGAACGCCAGAAAAAAGCTATTAAAATACGCGATCTAGCGCAAGGCCTATTGGCGCACGTTTTAAGCTATGGCGGACCCGGGATGGAGTAATGACATTTTTCTACTGTACCATTCATCCTAAGATATCATAACGTCATAGAAAAGGTAAGAAAACCTTGGTCCAAAATTCTCCTTTAACCCATTAAGACCTGAGGCGATTCTTAAATACATTCTAAATCCCAACGTTTTTTGGAAAAAAATCTAAAACATTTTTTTTCAAGATTTTTCTAAAATAGCAGATCTACAAGCTCATAGCGCGGCACTGAGTGCCGCGCTATGAGCTTGTAGATCTGCTATTTTAGAATAGCCAAAGAAATCTAAAGTGACACAGATGCGTTCCAGGTCTTAACTGAATAATGACCACATGAACGTGTTGATGTTCAATATAACCTAGACTAGAGGGCATAGCACAACAGACCCGAGGGAAATTCAAATGTATTAAACCCGGTCTCTAGACCGGTAGTTCTCAAAGTGGGGTCCGGGGACCCCCAGGGGTCCGTGAGGGGGTCCCCGGGTAAATGTGTTAAAAAATCATCACAATCATTTTAACAACTTTATCCATATTGTATACGTTGGCTATAAAAAAAAAAAGAAAACGGGTCCCTGGCAAAAATAATTCAGATGGGGGTCCGTGGCCAAATGCATATCAATCTGGTGGTCCTTTGTTTGAGAACCACAGCTCTAGACCAGTGGTTCTCAAGGTGGTCCCTCACCAAATGGACCCTTATTACCAAGTCTGTAACTCTTGACTACTACTGAGTACTCTTTGTTTACCTCTGTGTTCTCCCTCTCCATCTGTCTCTCTTTCAGTCAGTGCACAGCCTCTGCCTTCTGCCCCTGTGGACTCCATGTCCCACAATCCCCTGCTACTGGTAGTGTGTGTGTGTGTGTGTGTGTGTGTGTGTGTGTGTGTGTGTGTGTGTCTTACCTTTGTAACCACTCCAGAAACAATGACAGTGGGCTTTGGAGGACTGGAAAAAAAGGACAGGAAAGAGAGAGAGGGGGAAACGGGGAGAGAGAGAGAGGCATGTTAATATTTTTGTCAAAACCCTTGTTCAACCATTTTTCGATTCGAGTCGATTTGAATGATAATATATATTTTTCATTAAAAAAAAATAAACCTTGAAAAAGGTTTTCATACCGATAAATAGGAACTTATGGTTTACTACATTGATCCAAGCCTGGATACTATCAATTGATTTCTCATTAAGAAGACCTGGAACGCATCTGTGTCACTTTAGATTTATTTGGCTATTAAAAAATAAAAAATAGCAGATATACAAGCTCATAGCGCGGCACCGAGTGCCGCGCTATGAGCTTGTATATCTGCTATTTTTGAAAAAAACTTGAAAACATTTTTTTTAGATTTTTTTCAAAAAACTGTTAGGATTTAGATTTTTTTAAAGAATCGCCTCAGGTCTTAATGGGTTAAAATAAACATGATCTGGAAATGCACACGGTCGGGTAGCCCACCCATCTGATCACTTAACACGGCGGTCAGATGGGTGGGCAGCAGGGGTGCAATGCTCAGTGGACGGGGTTGCACGCCGAGCAACCACTTATTTGGCCAGGGGGACACGCAGGCACACGCATAGATTTAAAACTACTTTAAATTCACACTTCATCAAAGTTTACAAAGGCTCCCGACTCACGCCAGGTACATTAACATAGGAATTAGCCTATGCATATCAATTGTCCATTGTGTGACCTGTACTGTAGGTGTTAAGCGACGTGCGCGTCACGTCATTAAAATAGAGAGCAACCACTTCTCAAATGAGCATAGCATCACTGGTGGGCAGCATGCTTTTCAAGTGGGCCCTATTGGAGCCACTGTGCTATAAGGCCACCATGGTGGTTTGCGTCAGTGAGTGTGTGTGTTTGTTTCAGTGTGTGTGTGTGTGTGTTTCAGTGTGTGTGCAGCCGTCCAGACATTGTACAAGAGACCTCTGGAAACTCAGGGATGCTTCCTGCTAAAACACCAACTTCCCTGCTGTCACACACACACACACACACACACACACACACACACACACACACACACACACACACACACACACACACACACACACACACACACACACACACACACACACACACACACACACACACACACACACACACACACACAGGACCTGCCAGCTGCTTAAATGATCCCATTCATTGTGCCCAACGCTGGGGGACAGCCTATAAACTAGGAAAAAAGAAAAGAGATGAGAAAGCTAGACCTGAGAGGAGCAGGTAATAAGGACAGAGAGGTGGGGACATGGTGACCAGAATAAGAAGGCACAGGAGATGTGTGGAAGAGAGAGAGACGAGGGAGAGAGAGACGAGAGAGAGAGGAAGAGAGGTGTGGAAGAAAAAAAGAAAAGAAAGAAAGAAAACAAATACTGTGTGAGAGAGAGAGAGGAAGGAGTGAAGCAGAGGTGTGAAGAGAGGGTGAGGTAGAGAGGATGAACAGGTATCCAAAAATAATAATACATCGCATCTCGAGACTGAAATGTCATTTAAATATACAAGGCACAATGCACATGAACCTGTGATTTCATATAAATATCTACTGCCGTTTTTTATAACGCTGGATATGTTTTCCAGCTGCACAAAAAGCATTTATGTTTATCCACTGCCATTTATGTTTTAATCATGCACTTTATCTATAATGGACTTTGTATATCGCTACTGTCAGGCAGAAACCTTGTATATCTACAAGTTCACAAGAGGTCGCATCATGACGCGTTGTGAACTTGTAGATCGGCTATTTTCACTATTTTATTATTTTAATAATAATGAATGACAGTGAAGTGTCAATTTAAGGACTTTTAAGACCTTTTTAATACCTTGGGGAAAAAAAGAGACCATTACTGCATCAAAGGTAGTCAAACTAAAAACTGATCAAATATTGACCAAAATGTCAAATAATATAAGAGGCAAAAATGTTCACAATTATTATCTGTGGAACAGAGTCAGACTAAATGCCTCAACTCCTACAATTCCAAGTGCTTCCCAGTTCAAATATGATTAATTTGGGGGGTCACAGCCTGAAAAGGTTGAGAACCGCTGGCATACTATACCATAACATCGCAAGCCAAGTCAGTTAGGTTCAGGAGGGCTCCCCGACCCGGAAAAACACGCCGAACAGACAAAGTGCAATTCATACAGTACTGTGTCTGTGTTCTGGAAGCCAGACCCTGCCCGCCACGTACGGCTCACACTGTTGGTGGCGACTCAAGGATTGTATAATACACTACAGCCAGCAGCACTGCTGGAAGTGGAACGGATGGTCAAATTAATACCTGGATATCGTGACCGCAACGCACTGCAGGGAATTTGCGACGGAGGAATGCAGGTTTTGCCTTTTCTAGCAATGAGGTTGTGTTTATGAATGGTCACTACAGAGTAGTGGTGTGCAAACGTTACCAAAATGAAATTCTATTAACAATTATTCGAATATTCGACCACGCAAAATGTGATTGTGCTCAATTCCCATGTGGTTAGAGTGTGTCTGTGGGGTTTAAAAATAATAAACCAATGAAACGTATTAACAACGGCATTGGAAGGTTCTTTTTTTCCATTTCCTGAAAAGTAACAGTTTTGGACATACGAGGTGTCCACCTGACAGCGACGTTACCGTTGTCGCTGCAACTGTCACAACAGCGCCGGGTGGATAATAAGCAGCTACTCCACTTTTCACACAAAGTTTAACCCGTTCGATCCGGGAACGCATTCTGTGTCACTTTAGATTTCTTTGGCTATTCAAAAATAGGAGACATACAAGCTCATAGCGCGGCACCGAGTGCCACTCTATGAGCTTGTAGATCTGCTATTTTTGAAAAATTTTGAAAATACACACTTTGGATATATTTTAAATTTTTTTAAACATTTTTTTGAAAAAAAAACGTATGTTGCTATATCAGTGGTTCTTCAGCATTTCTACGTCAATGACCACCCAAAATGAGTTTGGCCGCGGACCCCCGCGGACCCCCATCTCAAATATGTTGTTCCAGGGACCCCCAAGAAGCAAAGATTTCAGTTAAAAATGTTTGCTTTAAAAATATATATATTCAAAGATTTGCACACATTTTCACGATTTTTCAAAAATAGCAGATATACAAGCTCATAGCGCAGCACTCGGTGCCGCGCTATGAGCTTGTATATCTGCTATTTTTGAATAGCCAAAGTGTAAAATAATGCTTTTTAGCTCAAATCAAAAAGTGACACAGATGCGTTCCAGGTCTTAAAGGGTTAAATAACAAGACAAGTGGAGGACCCCATACAGTTTGAGTGCACCGGGCGCTGCGCACCGCTGGAGATCTATTCATAACACTGAGCCTTAGCAGAGCCTCGTGCTGGGCTGTCACCACTTTATCTGTGTGCTGAGTGCAGGGAAAAAGTGGAAAGTCCTCCTTGCTGTCGGGTGGAAAACTCGTATGTCCAAAAGAACCGTTACTTTTCAGGAAAATTGAACAAGGCATCACATTGCGACACTTGCTTGACACTCTTGTACGACAAGGACAAGGTAGGGCATTAAAAGTCACGAAAAAACTCAAAGTTGAAATATGGAGATACAAGGTTTCTGCCTGACAGCGTTGAAATGATGAAAAGGGTTTAAAAAGATGGTGGAAAACAGAAAGCAAGCGGAATAGATAATAAAATAAGTATATGCTGGCAGATGAGGCAGCACGTTGTTCGTTCACATGCACTGAACACAATAAATATATATATTTAAAACTGCTTCTTGATTATTCGATTAATCTACTGTACATGAGATAGATTAAGTCGGTGACTTGGTTATTGGTTCTAAATATCATTTCGGTTAATTGCCCAGCCATAGGCCCTAATACCAGACTCTCTGTATGAGGAGAGAGAGAGACAGACAGAAGGCAGACACAGCAGACATTATGATTAAATGAATGACACAGATTAGCCTGTGGTTTTGAAAGCCATTTAATGGCTCTACCATGACTGTGCTAACCAGGCTCTGTATTCTGTCACTGAAGGGATGGAGAGAGGAATGGTGTGTGTGTGTGTGTGTGTGTGTGTGTGTGTGTGTGTGTGTGTGTGTGTGTGTGTGTGTGTGTGTGTGTGTGTGTGTGTGTGTGTGTGTGTGTGTGTGTGTGTGTGTGTGTGTGTGTGTGTGTGCGTGCGTGCGTGCGTGCGTGCGTGCGTGCGTGCGTGCGTGCGTGCGTGCGTGCGTGCGTGCGTGCGTGCGTGCGTGCGTGCGTGCGTGCGTGCGTGCGTGCGTGTGTGAGCGAGAGCGAGAGCGACGCCAATAGAGACAGAGAGAGAATACAGCCACCTTAAGGACTACTAATCATATGTATATTCCTGACCTTGGACATAGAACTACTCTGGTTTACATCCAAACAGAGCAACTAAACACATCTGAAAATCTGCTGCTTGGTGTGTACCATTTTGAATACTTTTGAAAGATTCCTGCTATTTGTCTAGAACAACTAGACTGCAAAAATCCTGGGGAAATAATTGCTGCCATTCGTTTCAAAAAGCTCCATTCCCAGCTACCCCCTGCCTACATGTGTACAGACATATAACTATTCCTAACGGCAAATAAAACACGTTTGTGTATAAGCTGTTTTTTTCCCCAGGTGCAATGGTTCTGTGACACACTCTGTTCACACATTAATGTATTCCCTTTAATTGTGCATACATTTGTTAGTTTTCAATTGTTTTTACACATGACACATGCTTTGGCAATGTGAGCATAGTATGTTTTCTCATGACGATAATGCTCTTTTGAACTGAATTGAGAGAGAGCGAGAGAAAAACACAAATAATTTGCCCAGAATCAGTGTTGATTTTGACAGCAAATTTGGATTTAGTTTTAGATAGTCTTTCGAATAAAATTCATATTTTAGTCATCTGAAATGTTTTAGTTTGTGTCTAGTTTTAGTCGACTAAATATCATAAGATTATAGTCGACTAAATCTACAGTTGATTTAGTCGACTAAAATGTATTTTGGCGGTGCCTTGATGGCGTCGTAATGGCTGATTTTACACTTGGTTGCATGCTGAAAATAGCCGATCTACAAGCTCGCGACACGTTGTGAGCTTGTAGATCTGCTATGTTCAGAGCGCAACACCCGAGCACAACCAAACATAAAATGACTTGTCTTTTAGTTCTACTGCATCTCTTCTCCACTAGTCCCTCACTAACATTTGAGTATTGTTTTTATTTGTTGACGAAATTGTCAATATATTTCTAGTTTTAGTCATCATAGCTTAGTTTTTATTTCGTTTTTATTTCATTTTTGTCAGTGAAAATAAGGTAATCGACGAACATTTTTCGTCATAGTTTTAGTCGAAATCAACACTGCCCAGAATTCTGAAGTATATGACAGAAAGGGAGAGAAGTTACCACTCCTTCTGGAGGAACAGAAAGAATGTGTAGTTTTGGCTGCAAAATATGTCAATTTCTGTCACACAAGAAAATGTTATGTTGTTTGTGTCATAATTGTAATTGTGCTTTGGCAACACTTGTCAAATGTCATGCCAATAAAACCTGTTGAATTTAATTGAATTGAGAGAGAGAGAGATAATTAGTACTGTGCAGTGGTGGAAGAAGTACTCAGATATTTTACTTAAGTAAAAGTCTCAATACCACAATATAAAAATACTCTGTTACAAGTAAAAAGGCCCGTGTTCAAAATGTTACTTGAGTAAAAGTACAACAGTATTTGGCATCAAAATATGGGAGCATCAAAATGTGGGAGTGTGCAGAGGCAAAAGCAACCTGCAGGGGGCTCCAGCGAGCTACATGGAACCGAGAGGGAGTCAAAGAGAGGAGATAAGAAGAGAGGGAACTGGAACTGTTTACATCAAGAACCTAATTAAACAGTCGGATGATTTGCATAAATCATACATTTATATTTGTCATCTGGTGGACATTTATTATCGAAGGTATCCGTCACACAGCTTTGTAATTTTTCCTTTTCTTTTTTTGAAGGCCAGGAATGTCTCACACATAAATAAGTAATGTACACAGACCAGTGCTGTAAAGTAACTGAGTACATTTACTCAAGTACTGCACTTTTGAGGTATTTGTACTTCACTTTCCAATTTCCAGTACTTTTACTTCTACTTTAGTTACTTTTAAGATTTTGATTATTATTACAAAACATACATTAACCACTTCAGCCCTATATACATTTCGGCCATTTGAAAATAGCAGATCTACAAGCTCGCGATGCGACACATTGTGAGCTTGTAGATCTGCTATTTTCAAAAGACTTGTATACATTTGAAAACTTGAAATGGGACATTCTGCATGATGAGTACTTTTACTTGTGGTACTTCAAGTACATTTTGATGCCAATACTTTTGTACTTTTACTCAAGTAAATATTGAATTCCGGACTTTTACTTGTAACAGAGTATTTCTACATTGCAGTATTGATACTTTTACTTAAGTAAAGAATGTGAGTACTTTTTCCACCACTGCGTATAGTAATGTAGACACACACACACACACACACACACACACTTTAATTCCCCCTCCACCCATGTCTCTGCTTCAGCAGAGCAGAAAGTGTGTTGCCTCGGGAGATGTTTACCGTTGTCGCGGTAACAGATGCTAGTCACCTGTGATCTGCTCTTAATTAGCTACCTCAGGTACAGAGCAACAACTGCTGAAGGAATGATACATTATGATACATTGTTGCTGTCGCATTGGAAACCTTGTATGTCAAAAAAAACTTTACTTTTCAGTAAGTGAAAACAAAACAAAAGAAGATGGATTCAATGTAGTTATTATTTAGTCTCAAGGTCTTCTTAACTCTTTCATTGGTTCAATATTTATTCTTGTACACCTTTTTTCTCCCCAATGTAGTCGTTATGCCAATTCATTCCTCCCTACACACATTTCTCCGCGTTGTCACTGTTGTTGTATCCTACTGACTCACCTGCCAGTGAGGAGCCCCCACCGAGAGGACGTAAGAGCCTTCGCCCCAAAACTCCCTGCTGACAGGTCAAAGTAGCAGACCGAGGCCCGGACTGCTGGCGTAGCAGTCTGGGCACCTAGGCTCTAATGTAGCCTGACAGCGCATCGTGGATTCAAGTCCCATTACCGACGATCTATGATGCATGTCTCTCCGCAACTATCTCTCCCCGTTTCCTGTCCATCTCCACTTAAACTATCAAAAATAAAGCCAGAAAAAGCCCCAAAAATATCTTTAAAAATAAATAAATATACCGTTTTGGACATGTGAGGTTTCCACCCGACAGAGACGACATACTTGTGCACATATCGACTTCTTGTGAAGCGGTTTATACAGTTGGTGGACTTGAACTATGTAGGCAACCCAAGGCATCGGCCAGTTTAGGCTGGACTCTAAATGGACACATTAATCACCAATAAGATCAAACCGCTTCACAATAACAATGTTGGGGTTAACTACAGAGATTAATCCATTCCCTGAAAACTAAGGGTTTTGGACATACAAGGTTTCCAGCAGACAGCGACGACGTACAAGATGAATCACTGACTGCATTCACCCGTCAGTCAGTGCTCCCACAATGAGACTGGATGACTGCACTGTATTAGAGAACGCTAAGAAAATCTCTCTCTCTCTCTCTGCCTCACACAGGTTTGTTTTACTATACTTGTGTGTACAGCGATTTTATGAATGCTATTTTTTATACATTTTGCCATTTTTAACCATAGGACTAAAGCAGATCTACAAGCTCACAACCTGAGGTTATAGATCAGCTATTTTTCAGGGCATGACACTGGCACACAACTTAAGTATAAATCATGTTTAATTAATTCCAACCCCTAAACCTAACCTCTAAATTTCTAATGCTAACCTGAATCTTTTCTTAAAGGAGAATTCCTGTCATTTTAAGTGTTATGTTTGATGTGTGTCAAATCACTTACCAACGTAGGAATGAAAATCGCGTAACTCCACAGAGCCCCCTATCGACCCCCACCGTTGTCATTATAGGAGGATATAGGATAGCCCAAATTCGCCTATTTTAACCAATGCAAAGTCTGTTTTTTTGCTTCTAGTACTCATTGTTGAGTCCCATGATAATGTAACAGGCGCTAAAACTCCCGACAAGCTAACGGCTAATAACAGAACGAGCTAATGCTGGTTGCTGGTTTCTCTCCCGACCTGGCAACCTGGGGCTGCCATGCAGAGAGATAAGCAGCCCCAGCGTTAGCTCGTTTGTTATTAGCCGTTAGCTTGTCGGGAGTTTTAGCGCCTGTTACATTATCATGGGACTCAACAATGAGTACTAGAAGCAAAAAAACAGACTTTGCATTGGTTAAAATAGGCGAATTTGGGCTATCCTATATCCTCCTATAATGACAACGGTGGGGGTCGATAGGGGGCTCTGTGGAGTTACGCGATTTTCATTCCTACGTTGGTAAGTGATTTGACACACATCAAACATAACACTTAAAATGACCGGAATTCTCCTTTAACCCATTTAGACCTGAGGCCGATTCAAAAAACGCCTTTCTAAATCCTGACTTAGGTTTTCAGAAAAACTTCAAATATTTATTAAAAAATTACAAAAAAAATGTATGTTGCTATATACTGTACATAGCAACAACAACAACAACAACCCCAAAAGAGGGTCCCGGATTGAAAGGTAGTTCCGTATAGGGGTTCCCGGTCTACAATTTTTCTTGTGAGGACCAGGAAAACGGTCCTGACGTCTATTTCTCAAATTCTAGTATACTTGTGCAGACAAGTATGGTAACACACACACACACACACACACACACACACACACACACACACACACACACACACACACACACACACACACACACACACACACACACACACACACACACACACACACACACACACACACACACACACACACACACACAGGTATGTATGGATACATTTTGAGGTTGGCAGCAGTCAGTGGAGCGTTGAGGAGGCAGGTGTCAGGAGAACAACCTGTCTCTCCCAACCAGTCAATCCTGGATCTGATTTACCATGATGGACATTTTCAACAGGGAGAGAGACATAAGGTTACAGTGAGGAGAGAGAGACAGATAGGGTTACAGTGAAGGAGAGAGACAGATAGAGTTACAGTGAGGAGGAGAGAGACAGACAGGTTTACAGTGAGGAGAGAGACAGACAGGTGATGAAAGGATAGGAAGGTATAGGCATTACAGCAGAGAGAGAGAGAATTGTGATAAAAAACAAGGAAAGAGGTAATGGAGAGGATGAGTATCACGAGGAGAGAGAGGAAGAATCGACCCATTGTCAGCCTTCTGATTGGTCCCTGACTGACTAACCAGCTGGCTCTTTCTGCCTTGTTCTGCCTCATGGTTGTTTATGTGGAATTTGCTAAAACATGTATAAACATAATTTATGCCCAGTCACTATACTGCACCTGAGAAGTTCATTTTTACTGAGACCAAGTTTAACCCATTAAGACCTGAGACCGATTCTACGAATGTCTTCCAATTCCCAACAGTATTCTGAAAAAACGTATGTTTCTATATCAGTGGTTCTCGAACTTTTTCATGTCAAGGACCCCCAAAATGATATGTATTTGGCCGCGGACCCCCATCTTAAAAATATGTGTTCCTGGGACCCCCAGAAGCAAAGATTTGAGTTAAAAAATGTTCGCTTTAAAACAATATATATATTCAAAGATTTGCCCACATTTTCTGGATTTTTCAAAAATAGCAGATCTACAAGCTTGTAGCTTGTAGATCTGCTATTTTGAATAGTCAAAGTGTAAAATAATGCTTTTTAGCTCAAATCAAAAAGTGACACAGATGCGCTCCAAGTCGAGGGTTTTTCAGCAACTGAAAACCCAGTTATTACGGGGCCAGAGCTCTGCTCTGGACACGTATTGTTATTCGCATTATTCTGTCACTTCTTCTTCTGCCACTTTTCGCAGTTCTGGCTGAACCGTGCAGTCGCTTTTTACGAAACTCGGCCATATGGTAGATGGTCATGAAAAACGATCAAGAAATAATTCTCACACTCATTTGTCAAAAGGTGGCGCTATAGCACTCAATTGAAAAATGCCAACTTTGAACAGGTACAACTCATGCCCTGTTTGACCTACAGCCATGAAACTTGGATACACATATGCGTCTCCTCATGCTGAACAACTTTCACACTCTGACTTTTGACCTCTGACCTTTAGATCTCCCACCATTTTGAATTATATGAAAAGCATTCATTGGCTCCCAACTTCTGCATTTTTTCACTTATGGAAAATCCGTTGGAAATTTTTGTAGAAAGTGGTCCAAAGTTCAAGTGTGAAACGTTTCGTGCAGATTGCTCAAAAATCCCAGGAGGAGATAGATTTTAACTATTACAGTTTTATGAAAATTATTCATCTGTGCCTAAAACATACATGCAGACTCACATTTCTTTGAAACTTTGCAGAAATGTACAGGGTCATTCCAAATATCACTGAAACCAATCTTACTCCAATTGGCCAAAAGGGGGCGCTATAGCAATTTTTTGAAAAGGCAGACTTTAAACAGGCATAAGTCATGCCTCGTTTGGCCGAAAGTCGTGAAACTTGCTTACACATGTGCCTTGACTCATGAGGAACACACGTATCGATTTGACCATTAAGCTCCGCCCTTAGATTTTCCGCAATTTTGAGCAGTTTGAAAAATACTTGTTTTTGCCAGTTCTGGCTTAACCGTGCATACGCTTTTTACGAAACTCGGCCATATGGTAGATGCTCATGAAAAACTACCAAGAAATAATTCTCACACTCATTCGTCAAAGGGTGGCGCAATAGCACTCAATTGAAAGTGCCAACTTTGAACAGGTACAACTCATGCCCTGTTTGACCTATAACCATGAAACTTCGATACACACATGCGTCTCTTCATGCCTGACAACTTTCGTGGTCTGACTTTTGACCTCTGACCTTTAGATCTCCCACCATTTTGAATTATATGAAAAACAGTCATTGGCTCCTAACTTCTGCATTTTTTCACTTATGGAAAATCCGTTGGAAATTTTTGTAGGCAGAGGTCCAAAGTTCAAGTGGTAAACGTTTCGTGCAGATTGCTCAAAAATCCCAGGAGGAGATAGATTTTAACTATTACAGTTTTATGAAAATTATTCATCTGTGCCTAAAACATACATGCAGACTCACATTTCTTTGAAACTTTGCAGAAATGTACAGGGTCATTCCAAATATCACTGAAACCAATCTTACTCCAATTGGCCAAAAGGGGGCGCTATAGCAATTTTTTGAAAAGGCAGACTTTAAACAGGCATAAGTCATGCCTCGTTTGGCCGAAAGTCGTGAAACTTGCTTACACATGTGCCTTGACTCATGAGGAACACACGTATCGATTTGACCAGTAAGTGCCGCCCTTAGATTGTCCGCAATTTTGAACAGTTTGAAAAACACTTAAACCCAGGATTTTTCAGCTATTTGCGTGAAACTGTATCATCTGTGTGATCTCCTTTTTCACAGTTACTTGTCTGTTGGGCCAATGGTGTCTCCCTTAAATGAATGCCTCACAATCTCAAGGTTGCCAGTTCAAGCCTCACTTGATGCAGACTTAATTTAAGTTGAATTGCAAACAACATGACTGTATCAATGAATACATATGCAAATGGTTAAGATAACCTGAAATGCTTATTTGAGAGTACGTTTTTTCAACGTATGACATACTTCATTCTGAAAATAGCTGATCTACAATCTCACAACTTTTCATGGTTTGTGAGCTTGTAGATCGGCTACTTTCACTAGTTTTGGTTCTGAGGAGATGTACAATTTCTTCATTGGTAAATGGCTTGTGAACGAGTGATCTTAGTGTTAGTGAAACAGGGGCTTGGTTCATGAAAGAAGGCAAGAGTTTATGATCTTCAACAGACAATATCAGCCTGGACAAAGCTATAGCACTATAGGTAGTGTTGCAGCCTATTAGTCTGAAGGTTGAGAGTTCGAATCCTGTTAATGGCAGTAGGTTGAGATGTCCAATCAAACCATTATGTTTCCATCTCTCTCTCTCATCAATCTATTGTTTCCATGTCACTCTCTCTCTCTCTCTTCAATCTATTCCGTTTCCATGTCTCTCTCTCTCTCTATTCACTGGCCCCGTATTATCGCTGCTTGCAGCTATATTTTCAATTTTACTTTTCAGCCGTTGCCGGCAGTGCAGAGGCTGCGCAGCCTCTCGTCTCTAGTAAAAAATAAAAAATACGCTTTCGCTGCTCACCAAAACAAAGACGGTTTTAAGATGCTGAAAGCCTACTTTCCTTAGTGGGAACACTCGGAGCCCCCCCCCCAACTCACATCTAAAATACACAACTCGAGCCCGACCCGAAGACTTTTTATTTATTTATTATTATTAATAATGTTTGAGCGTGCGCTTTTACTGCTGCACTCTCAGCTGCGCTTGGATAAAAACAAAGCCACAAGAAAGTCAAGAACACACACACACATCACACTATAAAAAGTAAGAAATCGTCCTCCAGCCACCGTTGGGAATGATCTTACGTCCTCGCAGCATAATTCCACACACACTTCTGGTGACTTGGGATTTTGCATTGTAGCTGGCACTGGCTTGGAAAGAAAATCAGGCATTGATAATGGTCAGCTTGCCGCGTAGGGTTACCAAACCGTCCCGTAAGATACGGAATCGTCCCGTTTTTGGGAACTAAAAGACGCGTCCCATATTGAACTGATACGGGACACACTTTGTTCCATATTATGAGATCGGGGAATCAATATGAATGACGGGGCGATTTATTTAAGAAATTATGGTGATTCTGCTGTCCTGCTTCCACTCTGCTCTCTCTCTCTCCCTCTCGTTGCAGTGTGTGTGTGACTGTCACTGAGCTTTGGGAGTTGGGTGTCTGGAAAAGCCCTCAGAACACGACCAATGAGAGTTAGCGCTTTCAGTGTTGCTAAGATACGGTCTCTCTGCCCCATAGACTGTAGGGTTCTGTCTCCCACACAGCCCCCTCCTTCAAGCTATAGCGCACATGCTGCTGAGACAAAATGTTTACCTTATTAATATAATGGGGTCTGTGAGTCCGAGCCCGGCCCTGGGCCCGACGGTCAAATACAGAAACGGCTGGGCCCTGGTCGGGTCCCGACGGGCATGTAGGGCTCCAGTCTGCATGCTGATGCCTGCTGGATCTAACGTGCTAGAAAAAAAGTGCTGGATAGAAGTGGTGGACCGGACTACTGGAATGGAGTGCTTGGATCGGAGCGTTTGGATCGGTCTTTTTCGCTGCAATCCGATCCACGTTTTTTGGCTGATATCGAGCCGACATCCGATCTGAAAATCGGATCGTGGCATCCCTAATCCTAGGGGGAAACACTGAATAACAATAGTTTTCTAAAGTAAATAACTAAATAAGGTACAGAGACTGTACTTAGTTACTGTCGGCCACTACAGTATAGTATGTTTCTTCTTATGGAAAGAGCAAGACCTCTCTTCATAAAGGTTTTACATAAACACATACGTCTGACATTTACCAGCACTCTTGTCCACAACTTTTGGGAAAAAAACATGAATGAGCCAAAATGCTTACTATGATCGGAATGCCAGTATTATTTATTATTGTCAGTAATAAAAAGGTAAAACCTCAATAAATAAGTAAATGGTGCATTTTTTAGCACCTTTATCCAAAGTGTTTTACAATGTGCCTTACATTCACACACACTTTGGGGTCCCAGAGATAGAAATGCCATTAAATGGGGGTCCATAGCCTAATACATGTCAAACTGGGGGTCCTTGAAATTAAAATGGTTGAGAATCACTGCTAGAGACGTCAAAATCTTCTCTTGTGGGGGTCCCTGGTATATCTTTTCAAATGGGGGTCCACGGGGCGCGGGCTAATAAGTGTCAATTTGGGGGTCCTTGACATGAATAGGTTTGAGAACCACTGTCTTAGAATACCCTCTCTGCAGCAGTGATGGTATGTTTGGCTTTAGCATAGCAGAGGCAGTCATGGAGATATTTGTTTTTTTGGAGGTATAAATTATGACTCCATATCCCACAAAGCATTGCAGGGAAAAAATGAGGAAATGCATGTTCTCTCAAGTTGGGATCCCAGCCACACCCATGGCAACCCTCCAACACACAGGAAACAACATACAGTACAGTACAGCTCTCTCTCTCTCCCCCCTCTCCTGCACGCTTGCTCGCTCTCTCTCTCTCTCCAATTCAAAGGGCTTTATTGGCAAGAGAAAACATGTTTGTATTGCCAAAGCAAAGGTGGAACAAAACCATAAAAACATGGCCAGGATCGCTGACTTAGCAGTCCGGGGCACTGAGGCTCTAACGTAGCCTGACAGCACGCCGCAAGTTCGAGTCCCGTTCCCGACGACCTTTGCTGCTTGTCTCTCCCCATCTATCTCTCCCTCTTTCCTGTCCATCTTCACTTAATAACAATGAATGGTAGAAAAGGGGGAATCTAGTTGTGATTTATTGCTATACATCCCTAGATGATGTTTTATCTGATAGACCTTATTAACTGGTAGCTTTTAAGACCTGAGGCCGATAAAAGGTTTTCTAAATCCTAACGCTTTAAAAAAATTAAAATATATATTCAAAGATTTGCACAAATTTTCACGATAAAAAAAAAATAGCAGATCTACAAGCTCATAGCGCGGCACTCGGTGCCACGCTATGAGCTTGTATATCAGCTATTTTTTAATAGCCAAAGAAATCTAAAGTGACACAGATGCGTTCCAGGTCTTAATGGGTTAAAGTAATGACTGCTGTCATTTAAACATGGGAAAACCGATGGCCTAGTAGTGGTTAAGGCGCATACTACATAACGGGCTCTAATGCGACCTGACAACGAGTCACGGGTTCGATTCCCGAACCCTCTACCCGTTTCCTGTCATTCTCCACTGTACTATCCAAATGAAGGCAAAAAAGCCCCCAAAAAAGATCAGTCGGTAGATATAGTCGTCTTTAAGGTGGTTGTATGCTCTCTCTCTAGCCTTGACCCAGGAAAACTAGGCCAACCTTGAGAGAGCTTTTTGTTCTCATTATCTGCCTACCTTCACCTTCCACTTACAGGTCTCCTGCTTTGTCTTTTCTGTTGTTGGATCCAAAGAATAGAGCAGGGGATCAAGTACAAACTAAATGGATGTTACAGTCATTTGATACTACAGTACTCTACCGTGACTTTCAGCCAGAGACAGAATGTATTTTTAATAAAGGGCCCCAACAACATGCCATGCTAGAGGAGGAACATGCAATGTAATCATTTAGCTTAGTGTGTTTGCGTGGACAGGACTTCCTTCAGCACTTGGGACGGGGACCGTCCATTTTTTAAAAATGTATTTCCATCCCCTTATCGATCCCGATTAGATTCCTTATTGATCCCACTATTGATTCTTTTCTGTTATTGGTAGTTGTTGGCAAATTGGTTCTAATCTGGGGCCCTCTGTCACTTTCATTAACCACTTAAAACACAGCCCCCCTCCCCCCGCCTATTATGGGGTGGAACATTCGTCAAAAATAGCAGATCTACAATCTCACAGAAGAGATTTGGTGTAGAACAGCTTCAACTGATGCGTAACATTGCAGCAAAATGCGAGCCATTACATTTGTTCCAATTTATGTAAAGACTTTTACGGGTAATTCGCAAGAAATTCAACAGAAGCTTTATTATAATGACATATTTGTGCCAGCGGTGTGATTTCAATGACATGACTCTCAGCTCTTCAGACATAACATCACGTCCCGCTAGAATCAATAGGACAATTGATAAGCCAGAGCGCTATTGATTTACAATTCTGAACAACTTTGGAATCAATTCCACACACAGGAACAAAACATTCTATATTCCCAGTACACACACACACACACACACACACACACACACACACACACACACACACACACACACACACACACACACACACACACACACACACACACACACACACACACACACACACACACACACACACACACACACACACACACACACACACACACACACACACACACACACACCCACCCACCCTATCATGGGAACTAGCCACCTGCATAAACTCACATTATAACTCAGCCCCCTGAGTTACAAGCTCACAGTACACAAAGACTATGTTACAACACAAACACCCATTATCTTATTCATGATTGAGACACACCGACAAAAGCTCTGTGACAATAACTTTACCTACAGGATGACTTCAACAATAAATTATTATTATTATAATAATAAACAATAATATTTTTTAAAGGTGCAGGCCAGTAAGTGAGATCAATGATAAAAGTTACCTGCACACTCCCAATTGCACGTTCAAGAGATTATTTAACCCATTCAATCTGGGAACGCATCAGTGTCATTTTAGATTTCTTTGGCTATTCAAAAAGAGCAGATCTACAAGCTCATAGCGTGGCACAGAGTGCCGCTCTACGGCCTTGTAGATCTGCTATTTTTGAAAAATCGTGAAAGTGTGTGCAAATCTTTGAATACATATATTTTTGAAGACATTTCTAACTGAAATCTTTGCTTCTGGGGGTCCCTGGAACAACATATTTTATGTCAGTGGTTCTAAAACTTTTTTATGTCAAGGACCCCGAAAAATTATACAGTATGTAGTCTATTTGGCCGCAGACCCCCATCTCAAAATGTTTAGTTCCAGGGACCCCCAGAAGCAAAGATTTGAGTTACAAATGCTTTACAAATATATATATTCAAAGATTTGAAAAAATGTCATGATTTTTCAAAAATAGCAGATCTACAAGCTCATAGCACGGCACTCGGTGCCACGCTATGCGCTTGTAGATCTGCTATTTTTGAATAGCCAAAGAAATCTAAAATGACAGAGATGCGTTCCCGGAGTGAATGAGTTAATGTGAAGCAACATTTGGGTCGTGTGGATCTTCCTCAGTCATGATGCCACACGACCGTAACATTGCGTCACATTAAATAACCTCTCTATGAACGTGCAAGTGACAGACAGTGAGCGGGTATCTTTTATCATTAATCTCATCTACTGTTTGTCATCTACGCACCAAAGTAACTCATCTGGGTGTGCGGAAGTTCTTTCTCACTAAAAAAGGTGCAGTAAGTGAATTTATTAAGTTAAAATAAGTGATTTCAGCTCTATACTCTGATAGCTATAGAGTGTTTGTTCAGTAACAGGAGTCTCCATGTCTCTCCAGCTCTTTAATACACATAAAATAGATTTTCAGGTCAGGATACCAATTTTATTCAATCAGGAGAGAGAATTCATACAGGATACAGGCTAAACAAGTGGAAATGGAAGTGGTGACACAAAAACATGAACAGACAAATTTGGAACTGGAACACTATTATAAAAATAGCTGATAAATGGTAATCTCTCCTGATTGGCTGACATTGGCAACCCACCTGAAAATAGATTTTCTGTTCGTTAAAGAGCTGGGGAGACGGCGGTTGTAGTGGAATAAAAAGGTACAACATTTTAGTCTGAAATGTAGTGGAGTACAAGCAAAAGTCTAACATAAACAGACTACTCAAGTAAGATACATTAAAAAAAAAGACCTTAAAATTGTGCTCAAGTAGCCTACAGTACATAAGTAGTGTACAAGTACTTGCTTTCCACCACTGAAGAAACATGGTTGATTAGGGGTTGTTTAGAGGTAATGCTGCAATTACAGTAATTATGTTGTTTAGACAATTAAGCAGCATCGCAGACATCACATGACAATTGCCATGGACTGACACTACATCCTTCTACGTGTGTGTGTGTGTGTGTGTGTGTGTGTGTGTGTGTGTGTGTGTGTGTGTGTGTGTGTGTGTGTGTGTGTGTGTGTGTGTGCATCAGTAGCGATCAGTTTTGCACCACATATCTAGGACAAACTCCCATTAAACTACAGGTCTGCAACAACTCCGCTATTCCTGCAATAACGTGTCAGTGTTTCTTTTTCTTGTTTTATGTAAAAGCACACTGAATTGCACTGCCGTTCAGATGTGTCTCTACAAATAAACGCCTTGCCAAACTCAGTGACAGATGACAGTGGGCCGCTAGATTGTAGAGGTGGTCCTGATCTGAACTGTCCACATGTAAACAAAACACAAGCTGTTGAAACAAGGTTCACTGTCACTGCTGTGTGTGCGTGTGCGTGTGCGTGTGTGTGTGTGTGTGTGTCTACTTGCGAGGGCCAAATGTACCCACAAGTATAGCAGAATTTGATAGACAGGTCCTCACAAGAGATATGGTTGTTTTATGGTTAATGCATACAAATAAAAATAAGCTGATTTGGGAAGGTGTAAGGGTGATGGTGCGTTCACACGGGCAGATACAAAGCTACACGCTACCATTCATTTTCAATGGGAACCAGCGACATGAAGATACAAAGATACATCCGATGTTTGTAGCTCTAGCGACAAAGATACAAAGCTACAAATTCATGAGCTGGGTTCAACTTCCAGATACAAAGATACAAAACTACAACTGTAGCTCCGATGAACGCACGTCAGCGACTGCGTTGAGCAACCCAGGTACAAAGCGACACAGCGACAAAGATGCAGTGTATTTTTGTAGCTTTGCATCTTTTAATCTGCCCGTGTGAACATACTATTATGGTTGGAGTTAGGCCTTAGTTGGATGTCTGTGTCATGCACCGAAAATAGCCGATCTACAAGCTCACGAAGCATCGAGTTGTGAGCTTGTAGATCGGCTAATTTCGGCTTTAGGTGTAAAGTGTGTGTGTGTGTGTGTGTGTGTGTGTGTGTGTGTGTGTGTGTGTGTGTGTGTGTGTGTGTGTGTGTGTGTGTGAGACTTTGTGTGTGTGTTTACAGTACCTGCTGCTGGTCTCGTATTCCTCGTCATCGTCGTCCTCAGCAGATTTGACGGGTGGGGGGGGTTCTGGGGCAGTCGGCTGGTGTTTCTGCACTATCCTCATGCCTCCTGCCTTCACTATAACACAAAGTAGGGATGTTCACAATTAATACACTGTTGATTCATCTATCATTAACCCATGAAGACCAGGAAAAGCATCTGTCATTTTAGACTTTAGCTATAACCATTATTTTACACTTTGGCTATTCAAAAATAGCAGATCTACAAGCTCACAGCAGGTCACTTTGTGCCGCTTGTAGATCTGCTATTTTTGAAAAATCTAAAAAGTGAACATTTTTGACTCATATCTTTTCCTCTGGGGGTACAAAATGTTTCAGCATTGCCTATCTCAGATGCTACTGTTAACTATGCAGTACTAGTAGTAAATGCATTTTCTCAGGAAAATCGCCGCTTATCAGTTAAAACCATGATTGATTGATAGATAAGGTGAAACATCTATCAATTTAATCGATAATTTGCATCCCTACACAGACGCACGCACACACACACACACACACACACACACACACACACACACACACACACACACACACACACACACACACACACACTTGGAGAGCTAACAAAACAAAAGCACTATAGTTGACATGCTCAGTAGGTCACATCCCTCCCTACCCTCAGCCATTTAGTCATATGAAAGCAACGTGGTGTAACCTTAATTCTCATTATTTACCACATGAACCCGGCCTTGCAATGCGTCCCACACCGGGGGGCAAAAGTTCAATGAAAATAGCGGATATATGAGGCAATAACGTGTCACGTTGCAACTTTATTGTCACATACAGTAGAAAGGTTTGTAGATCGGTAACTTATTTTCTCAATTTCTGAAATCGGATAAAGTTATTAAGGGTCCTCCTGGTGTGGTTTTTTTAAATGTTTTATATACACATAATCCCAGGGCTCCAGACTAACCTTTTAGTTGGTTGCACTGTGGTGTGCCTAACCTTTTCAGGTGCAACAGCATATACTGTAATTGAGGTGCACCCACACATACTGTGGACACACACACACACATAGACTAAATGTAAGGTGCACTGGTGCTGGACACTAGACAGATGTTTGCGTGCATGTGCGCAAAAGATGGCTGCACTCAGGAGCCAAGCTCACGTAGATCTGCTATTTTTGACAAATAGCAGAGGCAAATCACATCATTGGTCAAATACATATCATTTTGGAGCTCTGACTCCTTGACATGAAAAGGTTTGAGAACCACGTACTGTATGTAAAAAATGACAGATATAAGTGCAGTGCATGTCCTGCCAGCATGGATCATAGGGTTCTCTCTCTTATCGTAGAAGTGATTATCTTACACAGTGCTGGCCTACTTTAGCTATGTCCACGTACACCTTATCCGTTATCAAAGCACATGTAGACAACCTGCAACACAGAGAGAGACGCCGTGTTAGGCCTGCTAGTTAGAACCACCTGATAGCTAGTGTGCAAACATGTAGACATTTAGCTCATTCAATCCGGGAACGCATCTGTGTCACTTTAGACTTCTTTGGCGATTCAAAAATAGCAAATATACAAGCGCATGGCTTGTAGATCTACAAGCACTATGAGCTTGTGGATCTGCTATTTTTTTTTTTTTTAAACTTGTGAAAGTGTGTGCAAATCTTTGACTATATACATTTTCAACTAAAATCTTTGCTTCTGGGGGTCCGTGGACAAATGCATATTGTTTTGGGGGTCCTTGACATGAAAAAGTTTGAGAACCACTGATATTATAGCAACATAAGTTGTTTTTTTAACTGTTAGGATTTAGAAGACATTTGTAGAATACCCCAGAAGCAAAGATTTGAGTTAAAAATGTTCGCTTTAAAAAAAAACTATATATTCAAAGTTTTGCACACATTTTCAAGTTTTTTCACAAAAATAGCAGATCTACAAGATTGTAGCACAGCACTTGGTGCTGCGCTACAAGCTTGTAGATCTGCTATTTTTGAATAGCCCAAAGTATAATATAATGGTTATAGCTAGAGCTCTAAAATTAGACAGTGTGCGTTCCCGCCTCCCAGATTGAATGGGTTAGACATGTATAATGCTGCAGCACAGAGACGTGTGAGGCCTGGTATTATATATGAGCACCATGACGGATGAAGTGCAAACAGATCTGGACATTTACAGCGCTGACATTATGTGTCGTGCTGTTAAGAACTGCGTGGGGCGTGACCGCAAACATGCTGCGATCCATGTTCTGTCGCAACAGCTCACACACCCAGGTTTTGCGAGGACATCCAACTATTTAAGGACAGGGATTTTATGAATGCCACTTTTCTTTTGCCATTCTTAACCTGAAGCGCAAACAAGCCTGAAGACGAAAACAGCCGATCATGCTAACAGATTGGCTATTTTTGGTGCATGGTGTGGGCATGTAAGGTAAGCCTTGCCAAGACATGAGGCCCATAGGGGCAGGAGCCTATCTCCTGTTTCTGTAGCATGAGGCAGCTTGATGTACAAGACGTATACACCGCCTCTAGACATGACATTAGTATGTCGCAGGGACATACCAATCCAACCCTTGATGCTGGGTGCCAAGCAGGGAGGCATCGGGTCCCGTTTTTATAGTCTTTGATATGACTCGGCCAGGGATCGAACCTCCCAATCTCAGGGTCCAGGCGGACACCCTTAACCACAAGGCCACTGAGCTGATATGGGCATGTGACCAAGTATAAATCAAGACATAACTCCAACCATAAAGCCTTAAGTTAACCTGCATTTTTCCTAATTGTATGCCTAACTCCACCAAAAAAAAGTCACTATGTCTATTTCTCAAATTGTACTACACTTGTGGTCCTCACAACATCAGGAAGACCACACACACACACTTCAGCAAGTGCAGAGAAATTACACATTCGGCAATTATGTCCAAGAATATCTGCAACAAATAAGAAATAACATGCAAATGCCAATCATCATGACCACATGCATGTGGCGTCATCACGTCATGTGTGGCATTCGGTGGTCATGGAGTTTTCTACTGTAAATGTCTCATATATATATATATATATATATATATATATATATATATATATATATATATATACACACACACATATACTGTATACACACATGTGAGTAACATTTCTGCCTCTTGGCCATGCATGCATATACAGTACTAACTTCTTGAGACTTTTTTGTCTCAATGTATTTACTGTTTAAATGAAGCAGTGGTTCTCAAAGTGGGGTCCGAAGACGGTCCCCCAGGGGTCCTCGAAGGGGTGCCAGGGGGTCCCCAGATAAATGAGTTAATACAGCATAAAAATCAGTCTAAGCACTTGAACCCTAATATACTGTATGACGGCTATTTGAAAATAGCTCATCTACAAGCTCACAACACATAATGAGCACAAATCTTGTATTGGGGGGTCCCCTGGCATTAAATATTTTCAGATGGCGGTCCGCGGCCAAATACATATTGATGTGGGGGTCCTTGATATGAAAAAGTTTGAGAAACACTAATGTCTATTTACACACATATATGTGAATCTGTGACATGTATGTCTGCCTCTTGGCCCAGTGCAGACTTGCAAAAAGAGACTTGGTCTCAATCAATGGCTGTTTCGCCTACTGGTTAAAATAAAAGGTTAAAGGCAGGTTGAAAAACACAGGCCAATATTTGTGACAATTGACAAATCACCTGCAATGGCCACGACTAGTCCCAGTATAAGTCAACCACATGGTTAAAGCTTATAGAAAACTGTTGTTTCCTAAACAATCAGCACAACATGTAGAATCCATTCATGATGTTTTGTTTGTTCATATTGTTCTAAACTGGCTTGCTTGCTTGCTTTTATGAAATATCTGAGACCATTAGGGTTTTATGGAAGCTGCTTCTGAACATGCATTCTATAGCTAGTTTGACGAATTCAAACACTCTTCAATATAATCTGTTGCTAGATTGAACATTTCTATTACTCTTTCAGTTTCACTTTCATCTTAAAATGACTAAAAACCGAAAAGAGCAGATCTACAAGCTTGTATATCTGCTATTTTCGGTCCACGACATTTTTCCATGAAAGACTTGTGTAGAATCCAAATGACTGAAATCATGTCGTGGCGACTGAGATCACTTTAATCCATCCAACATTGCAACCATCATGCAATCAAACAATCAAACATTACCGTCTCAATAAATCACAACACAAATACAGGTATAGAGCCTACAGGCTAGGACAAACTCTTATATGCAAAGCTTTCATCATGTCACGTTGTCACGGTATTAATATGTGTGACTGTAATCAAACAAACAGGCCACGTTTATGAAGGTTTGGTAAACATTAGCCCGCTCTGGTACGTGACTGTCAGTCATGGATGAACTTCAACCTGGTGTTTGCACTTTCTCCCTTTTTGGCCCGTACATCTACATAAACATTCAGATTTCAAATATAAAGTGCTTACCTCATGGCCACGGATGTTACATTTATGTACGGGCCCTCAGAAGTACCCTTATCTTCCGTATTGTTCAATAAAAAGCATTTTAATCCAATTGGTGGTCATTATTTTTTTCTCCATACGCTTTCAACCACGCAATCCTATCGGTTGGGAAGTGTATTGCACTCTCTGATACATTATAACTATGAGAAAATGGCCACCTGTCGGATTAAAATGCTTTTTTATTGAACAATACGGAAGATACGGGTACTTCTGAGGGCCCGTACATAATTGTAACATCCGTGGCCATGGGGTACGAACTTTATATTTGGAATCTGAACATTTATGAAGATGTACGGGACAAGAAAGGAGAAAGTCCAAACACCAGGTTGAAGTTCATACATGACACAGACGACCGTCGTGTGGATCCATGGCTACTAGGTAAACATTAAACATAAATGTTTCTATACCTGCAGGTGCGTGTCCTGCCTTGGTCTCCATCTTGTCGCTGGGCGGTGATGACATGTCTGACAACACAGGGATCTATAGATCAACAGATCGATCTGTTCAGTGGGATCTGGTGGTTGTAAGTATTGATAGTAGAAGTGATCGTAGCGTCTCTCTCTCTCTCTCGTCAACGTGGCTTTTTCCTGAATGTTGTTTGGGCATGGATGCGTGATGACGCCACGGGGCGGATGCGTGGTGACGTCAGTGACGTCGGCCTAGACCAGTGGTTCTCAACCTGTGGGTCGGGACCACCAGGGGGGTCCCCCCCACATGATTTTTTTTTTGGGGGGGGGGGGGGGGGGGGTTACCCAGGGGACAGTGAGTGAAAATTTAAGGACTTTCAAAACCTTTTTAATACCAAAAAAAATAAACAGAAAGAAATAAAAAAAGACTATTAAAGTAATATGCTATCAAAACTGGTCAAACATTGGCCAAATTGTCAAATAATATAAGAGATAGGCAACAAATTTGAAAATAGCCAATCTACAAGCTCAAAACGCCTCGTAAACGCAGTTCATTATTTATTATTTGTGGGGGTCGCGGCAGACCCCAGCTTCATTGGGCCATATCATATGTTCTGGACGTGCCCCTCCCTCAATACCTACTGGGGACAAATATTTGAAGTATTCTCCCATATGTGTGGAACAGACTAGTATAACTCTTTCTTTTCACGCAGCCATTTTTGGCATAACTCCCCCTAATAACACATCTCCACAAGCAAACGCTTTGGCATTTGCCTCCTTATTAGCTCGTAGACTGATTTTCTCTTTAATTGGAAGTCCGATAAAGCACCCTCTTTTTCGCAATGGCTAAAATAAGTTATTTTCTTCTTGAGAAACTTATATAGTGTGTATAGCCCGCAAGAATTTTGTCTTAGCTTGGAGTCCCTTTGTAGATTTTTGGAACAAAATGCCTCAAATCATAAATGCAGTGTCCCATTGAAAGGCCTAAGAAGAAATTCCACACTTTTCACATTGGCCTATTATAGCGCCACCAGGAGGCCACAATAACCTACCTGACCTGGCGGAGACCTGTGCTCCGAGGAGCACTTTTTCTAGTTTTACAGCTGCGTTCGCTTCCCGCGTTCGCGCGTCTTACTTGTATAGAAATGAGGAGAGGTATCTCTGTCTAAAATTGTGTTTTGATTTGTAATTTTCTAACCCTCCCCCTTTAGGGTTAGGGTTAGGGTGATCTTTTTGTATGATATGCTATGCCTATGTACATGTTTATAACATAAAAACTGTAAAATAAAGTTGAAAAGAAAAAAAAAGAACCCCTCACCAAGACCAACGTCGGGTCCGCGGACCACCATCCGGTCCAAATAGACCCTTAATCAGGGCTGCCAACATTGGACTGACCACAACTTTTGAAGGAAACATCCAGAGACAAATAACATTCAAATGATTAAAAACAACAAAAACACACACAAACAAATCTAAGACATTCCACAAGTGGTTCTTAAAAGTGTCCAGAGGCTGCAGCTAAGTATTCATTACACAGAATGACCCCTTTCACAAGTTCATATGTCTAAAATGTATAAAAATCTTTTGAAAATAGCAGATCTACAAGCTCACAACGTGTCGCATCACGACACGTTGTGAGCTTGTAGATCTGCTATTTTCAAATAGCCAAAGTTTAAATAGTGGTTAATAAGTAGTGTTAATAATTAGTGTTTGTAATAGTAAACACAATCTTCAAAGTAACTATAGTAACTAAAGTATTCAACTGATTAGTGGAGTAAAAGTACAATATTTGTCTCTGAGATGCAGTGGAGTAGAAGTAAAAGTAGGCTATAGAAAATTGGAAATACTCCAGTAAAGTACAAATACCTCAAAATTGTACTTAAGTACAGTACTTGAGTACATGTAGTTACTTTCCACCTCTGCACATACTAGACGGGCATGCTATAGGTGTTGGCAGGGGTGAGGTGTTGTGTGTAACACTTCTCTCCTTCTCCTGTCTAAGTGCTGAAGTGTGTCACTGGAGTGTGTGACGGTCAGCGTTGCCAGATTTGAGAGAAAAGGTCTTCAAAAACAAGCCCAAAAGAAGAAAATAGGTCTATGCCTACATCGGCTAAAATATCCCATCTACTACTGTAGTTCACAAGGCGTCGCAATCGCTGCGCCTTGTGAGCTTGTAGATCAGCTATTTTAAAAACAAAATCTTGAAAATGTTTTGAAAAGTGTAGAACGTTTTTGAAACATTTTAAACAGGCCTACACAAATCTCGTATGGGGGTCCCTGGCACAAAATATTTTCAGATGGGGGTCCAAATACACCACTGGTTTAAACAACATTAGGAAGCAAGCCCAAATAAGCAATTAAACTTTAGCAACACGCCTAAAAAATAAACGCAACACACAACTTATAGCAACTTTATAGAAAAACAAGCCCAAGGTCGCTTGTAATAATAAGCAGACATGGCAACACTGGTGGTGACAGGTCCTCATCAGCACAGTGATGACAGCATGTCAAGAGCACAGCAGATCAGCTGCGGGTCACACAGCACAGTCTGTTCACCAACTGATTCATTACAATGTTAACCAGTGGTGGACAAAGTACTCAATCACAGTACTTGAGTCAAGCATTGGGGACCACTAATGCTTATTGTTAGATTGCATCATTTCTGTTAGAGATGTCCGAACAAACACACAGTGGTGGAAAAAGTACTCAAATTATTTACTTAAGTAAAAGTACCAATACTGCAATATAAAAGTACTCTGTTACAAGTAAAAGTCCAGAATTCAAAATTTACTTGAGTAAAAGTACAAAAGTATTGGCATCAAAATGTACTTAAAGTACCAAAAGTAAAAGTACTAAATATTTGAAAATAGCCTAGGCATAAAATAGGGTTAAAATAGTTCATATATGTTTCATTATATCATGATTTACATCTGAAAAGTAACTAGTAACTAAAGTTTTCAAATAATTGTAGTGGAGTAAAAGTACAATATTTGCCTCTGAGATGTAGTGGAGTAGAAGTAAAAGTATTGGAAATTGGAAATACTCAAGTAAAGTACAAATACCTCAAAATTGTACTTAAGTACAGTACTTAAGTAAATGTACTTAGTTACTTTCCACCACTGCAAACACACTTAATATTGAAAAAATAGAGGGTTAGGGTCGGTCCCGTTGCATTTATGATTATCCAGTGGGGCATCACAATGAAATAAGCCATAATGTGTTAATTCTACAACAGGAGATATGTGAAGTTGTTACCTGACATTAGTTTTGGTGGAAAAAAGGCAGCATATCGGTATTATATATATTTTAAGAGTTGGAATCGGAAAATCGGATATCGGTAAAAAAGCCAATATTGGGACATCCCTAATGTCAGTCTACTCCCTCCTTGTCTTGTCTTGTCTTGTCTTGGTGGGCTGTGGAAAGTTCAGAAACCTGCCTACCAGTGACATCATCGCTGGGGATTCCAAACTAATAGAAATTACAGCCTTTCTCCTCCTGGAAGGTTTTCTGCAATACAGTAGAAGCCATTGTTCTTGCATACAAAAACCTGCCTACTGAAGATGTCACTGGTAGGCAGGCTGTCCACAGCCCTTCTCCATCCGCCATCTTACAATGAGCATTAGAGAGGACCAATTATATGAAAATGAGTGCAGTGCTCCTTTACGTACTGTACAGTACTCGTGTAATTTGTTACTGTCCACAACTGGTGATGACAGCATGTCAAGAGGCTGGGGGTTCGGCTGGAGGTCACACAGCAGTGTCTGTTGATCAACCGATTCGTTGTGAAGTCTAATTACTGTTACTAATTAATGTTCTGCACGTTAGCCCCTGTTTAATTAGACAGCCTGGCTACTGTAAGAAGTCATTCTTAATGACAATAACAGCCTGGGGTGTAAAGTAACTACATTTACTCAAGAAAAAAGGGTTTGTTTGTCAAGTGCAAGCAGCGAAAGGTTGTTGCAAAATTCTAACATCATAAAAAAATTATCAAAAATAATAATATACAATGAAAAAGAATATACAGTAATGACAAAATACTGGATGTAATGTAGGGTCTTGTCCTAGACAGGTACACTAGCTTGTCATTTAGCAGCAGTTTCGACATAATGTGCAGATACAATAATATCTAATCAATAGCAGCAGTGTTTAATCAAAAGAATGTGCAAAGAGGAGCCTAATTACAGTTAACCCCTATTTAATTAGACACTGACTACTGTAAGAACAGCCTGGGGCAGTCAGTATAACATAAGGGAAGAATAACACCAGGCACATGTCTGTCTGTCTGTCTGTCTGTCTGTCTGTCTGTCTGTCTGTCTGTCTGTCTGTCTGGTACAGGAAGATTACTCCATGTCATTGCAGTGACAGTGACTATAGGTGTGGGAAAATTAGATGAACCGACACTTTGACTAAGATGGAGGCCCCACAGCAGCCGAGTCGGACTTCAGAGGGACCAGTAGTATAGCTGCCCCACACTGGCTGGGTCGGAAACCGGACAACATAAACTCCCGGGTGTTGATGGTGTGTGCCGAGCAACTTGCTGCCCCGGTTACGTACCTCTTCAACCTCTCCCTGAAGACGGGGAGGGTGCCTCGGGAGGTGGAGCGGCCGCTTGGGAACGGTAACGTTCCGAGTTCGATCTCGGGCTCCCCTAGAGTTAGTGTCGAAGTGTCCTTGAGCAAGACACTGAACCCCTAATCGCTCCCGATGAGCAGGTTGGTGCCTCGCATAGTTTCCTCCGCCATTGGTGTATGAATGGGTGAATGTAATGCACAAGCATTGTAAAGAGCCTTAGATAAAAGGCACTATATAAATGCACCATTTGGAGGGTGCCTCAACAGTGGAAGCCTTCCTGCAGTGTTCCGGTGACTACAGGCCAGTTGCTCTGACATCACTGGTCACAAAGACCTTCGAGCGGCTGGTACTGCATCATCTGAGCCTGCCGGTGAGTGACTACTTTGACCGCCTTCAGTTAGACGGACATTGGGGTTGAAGATGACATCATGTATGTTAAAGAAGAACTTCACACACTTTGACACCCAGAGCAACACTGACAGTCGACAGAATAATATTTTTTGACTGCCATCAACACCATCCAGCCACAACAGCTCGCGGAGAAGCTTGCGGCGGGGGATCTCGACATGGTGCGGCATGGATTAGCTTACGGGTAGAAAGCATGTGAGACTGCAGGGCTGACAGTCTGATGTGCTTGTGAGCAATATGGGTGCTCCCCAGGACACCCTTTCTGTTCACCCTCTACACCTCCGACCTCCACTTCCACTTCAAGACATTTCACCTATAGACGTTTTCTGACGACAACTTTTTCTCAGCCGCATCACAGGTGACAACACTGAGGAGCACAACCAGTCTTGCTAGATTCTGTGAGAGAAACAATCATCCAGGTCTAAGAAAAACAGCCGAAAAGAAGCGACTATGGGCCACATGAGTACTTTAACATATACATCAGCTATTTGAAAATAGCAGATCTACAAGCTCACAACGCGTCGCGATGAGACAAGTTGTGAGCATGTAGATCTGCTATTTTCAAATAAAATCTTGCGGGGAAATTATAATAAGCAGATCTGGCAACCCTGAGCACAACGGAATGGTGAAGAACAGTGGAATGAGGCGAACCGCCTCCAGCTCATTGCCAGCAAGACTAAGGTGGACTTCCACATGTTCAAGAGGGTACCGCCGGTCCCCCCAGCACCATCCATGGGGAGGTTGTGGAGATTGTGGACAAATACAAGTTCCTGGGAGTGCACCTGGACAGGTTGTTGGACTGAAAACAATGCAGGGCGTAGATTAGTAGTGAAAATGCAGGGCGTACATTCATAGTGAAAATAATGCAGGGCGTAGATTAATAGTGAAAATAAGGCAGGGTGTACATTGATAGTGAGAATGTAGGGCGTACATTCATAGTGGAAAATAAGGCAGGCCGTACATTGGAGCTGTCATTGGTGAAATCCTCTGCAGGAGTCAGTGATCTGAGCACCTGCCCATGGCTGATATGACTCTGTGTGTGTGTGTGTGTGTGTGTGTGTGTGTGTGTGTGTGTGTGTGTGTGTGTGTGTGTGTGTGTGTGTGTGTGTGTGTGTGTGTGTGTGTGTGTGTACGTGTCAGGAGAAGACGGCTCTCTCTCACTGACGGCTTACAGAGAGACAGAATGAGGACGTCACAGATGAGTGAATTTGCTCAAACTGACAGGCGCGCATGTGTGGACTGCGGACGCACACGCGCACACACACACACACACACACACGCACGCACGCACACACATAACACGCACGCGCGCACACGCGCACACACACACACACACACACACACACACACACACACACACTAACCTTGGTCTACCTTTCACTCTTTCTCCACTCCTGTCTCTTTTGCTGACACACGTCCTCCTACACACTATCTCTCTCTCCTGTCTCTCTCCCTCTCTTTCTCTCTCTCCCCCTCTCTCCTCTCTGTCTCTGTCTGTCTCTCTGTCTCTCTCTCCCCCTCTCTCCTGTCTGTCTCTCCCCCTCTGTCTCTCTCCTCTCTGTCTCTGTCTGTCTCTCTGTCTCTCTCTCTCCCCCTCTCTCCTCTCTGTCTCTGTCTGTCTCTCTGTCTCTCTCCCCCTCTCTCCTGTCTGTCTCTCTCCTCTCTGTCTCTGTCTGTCTCTCTGTCTCTCTCTCCCCCTCTCTCCTCTCTGTCTCTGTCTGTCTCTCTGTCTCTCTCCCCCTCTCTCCTGTCTGTCTCTCTCCTCTCTGTCTCTGTCTGTCTCTCTGTCTCTCTCTCCCCCTCTCTCCTCTATGTCCCTGTCTGTCTCTTGATGTGCCGTGGCAGACCTGTCACTCTTGGTTCCATAAAACCCTGAAGTCCAGTTTATAGACGACATACACAGTAATTACCGTTCACATGAGCAAGGCATCTTTATTGAGAAACAAGGGAGATTCCCTCTATACTATGTGAATAAAAGAACAGCAAATTAATGATATTAAAACAATACGACCTGATATATCACAAAGGCAAATCGCTCCACATCTAGGTCTGCATGCAAACAAGCGTTCGGTTGAGCACCTGGAGAATTCTGAAGTTCTTATCTATAACATTCAGTATATCAACGCTGTGGCTATCAAGGCCTTCCTTCTAACCGGAGCACAGCTACTGTGCTCCACACTCTATGAAGTAAAGGTTGACGGCCCAAGGTTCCACAATGGACCATCACTCTCTGTCTCTCTCTCCCCCTCTCTCCTGTCTGTCTCTCCCCCTCTGTCTCTCTCCCCTCTGACACACAATGATGTCACAGTGTGGGAACCATCTGGGTCGTCTACAGCAACACTATCACGCATGAATAACCCAGTCTGTCTAATACATGACACACTGCCGTGTGTGTGCGCATATGTGTGCGTGTGTGTGTGCGTGTGCATGTGCGTTTGCGTGTGCGTGCGCGTGAGTGTGCGTGCGTGTGTATGTGTGTGCATGTACCATTGTCAAAAGTGAAACAGGATGAGGATGGAGGAGCAGAGGAAGGAAGAGAGGGAGGAAGGAAGGGTGGAGATGAAGGAAAAGAAAGGTAAGGAGGAAAGGATAGATGCAGCAGAGGGATGCTGTGTCCTCATGGAGGTGTGGAAGACGTTTCAATACCACAACATAAAAATACTCCTTTACAAGTACAAGTACTGTATTCAACATTTCACCAGAGTAAAAAGTACACAAAATATCGTCTCTATCGAGTGGAAACCTCATATGTTCCAAAACTGTTACTTGTTAATTTACGAAAAAACACAAAAAGTTTCAATATGGAGATAAGAGGTTTCTTTCTGACAGCAACGATATACTTAAAGTTACACCAAGTATCTTACCTGGGTCTCCTGTGCAAGTGCTGTTTTTTTTTTTTTTTTTAACCACTGAGCTAATAGAGCCTGCCTGCTTGCTCAGGGGAGAAGTTGAATGTTGACTTTCACGGATGTCAACCCTTTTTTATGTCATTATAGGCAGTGGTGGAAAGTAACTACTGTAAGTACTACTTAAGTACTGTACTTAAGGACAATTTTGAGGTATTTGTACTTTACTTGAGTATTTCCAAATTCCAATACTTTTACTTCTACTCCACTACATCTCAGAGGCAAATATTGTATTTTTACTCCATTACATTTACTTGAAAACTTTAGTTAGCCAGTTACTTTTCAGATATAAATGATGATATAATGAAACATACACTAACCACCTATTTTAAACCTAGGCTATTTGAAAATAGCAGATCTACAAGCTCACAACGCGTTGTGATCTTCGACTCATGCAGAGATTTGCGGAGTAGTAGTCTGGCCTCACACAAGACTATTACTATTACTATACCATCAATAAAGGTCAGGGTCAGGGAACAACTTGACAACTACTTGCCTCAGCCTGTGTTCAGTATAATAACTAACTCTACACAGCCTTCTCCAGGGGTAAGAGAGCCAGCGCTGTGAGAGAAATGACGAAGAACCGAGGCCGTCGCATGATGGACCAGGATGGCCTTCTGACCAGACGTGTCTCTGGGACACTGATGACACTTATTGTCATGCCACATTAAACAGTGGTGGAAAGTAACTCAAGTACTCGAGTACTGTACTTAAGTACAATTTTGACATATTTTAACTTTACTGGAGTATTTCCGGTTTTCAATTCTTTTACTTCTATTCCACTAAATCTCAGAGGCAAATATTGTACTTTTACTCCAGTATAATTATTTGAAAACTTTAGTAACTAGATTTTGATTATTTAGATCATTACTACAAAACCACTTCAGACCTATACTTTGGCAATTTGAAAATAGCCGATCTACAAACTCACATCGCTTGTGGATCGGCTATTTTCAAAGGATTGTACATTTTATACATTTGAAAACTTGTGAAATGGGACCTTCTGCATAATGAGTACTTTTACTTTTGGTACTTTAAGCATATTCTGATGCCAATACATTTTGTACTTTTACTCAAGTACATTTTGAATACCGAACTTGTACTTCTACTACACTTGTACTATTTCTACAATAGAGTATTGATACTTTTACTTAAGTAAAACATGTGAGTACTACTTCTTCCTTCACTGACATTGAGTTACATCAGTCCATCCAATGTGTGACTCAGTCAGGTGAAGACTGGATCTACAGTATTGTGGAGGCTAATATTCAACGCTAGGGGAGTCATTGCCTAACACATATCTGACAAGGAGCAGCTTGAGGGAGCCATGGAGGAGGACAGGCAGGAGGACAGCAATTACCATCAATTGTGTCCCGTTTAGCCCCATTCATGTAATATAGTGTCGCTGTCAGGTGGTAACCTTGTATGTCCAAAACGGGTTCTTAAAGAAGAAAAGAAAAAAAAAGAACCTGTGTTCCAATGAATCTCTTAATAATACTTTATAAGCTCTTAGTACGTTATCGACAAGCTCACAATGTGTCACATCACAACGCTTTGTGAGCTTGTAGATCGGCATTTTTTTGCCACTTTTGTTTGACCGTGTAGTATGACGAAGTAGGTCATTAATTCACAAAAAAATATATAATAAACATAATATCTGGAATGTATATAGTGCTTTTCTATTAGTGCTCAAAGATGCTTTACGTGTGTGTGGGCCAGGGGAGAGGAGAAAAACAACTTCATTTAAAAGAAAGAAAGAAAGAAACTCGGATAAGCAAATAAGATAAGAATTGAAAGCAATAAAACAATAGAAATAACGAGTTGAAATCAAAGTCAACTCGGAAAGGTGATTCTGAACAGGTGGGTTTTCAGGGTGGGTTTGAAGGTAGGGAGGGAGGGGGGCGTCTATGTGTTTGGAGAGGGGGGGCAGCCACTGAGAAGGCCGGCAGGTCGCTTGAGGAGGTCAGAGAGGTAGGGGAACCTGATTCGGATGCTATCAATGCATTGAATGGGACATTATCACGTTTTATCAGACCATTGAATGGGCGAAGTATAGGCGACATACTGACTTATCCGTGATTTATCAGACCATTCATTGGGTGTTATCAGGACATACTGACCTACCGACAGAGATGACTTATATCAAGTTACGTTTCGGTTTCGGACCATGTCGGAGGCGCGCAGTCTCAAGCAAACTGGAGCCACGTGAGGCACCACCGAGCAAGCTAAAGCGAGCGAGTTGCCGTGCCGAACGTTGCGACGTTCGCTTGAGCCTACTCAGCGCCGTCCGAGTTATGTACCGATAGGCACAGAATGGTAAATCATGTTGTGGGGACTAGTCTGCCTCCGGGTAGGTCAGAATGTCGCCTACTTTGCCCATTCAATGATAATGTCCCATCCGGTCGTCTCAATAGGTAGTGAACAGCATGAAACATTGGTGAACAGGTAGCGCCGTATACCTAATGAACCTGGAGCCTGTGAATGTGAACTACCTGAAATGGTGTCCCAAAAAAAACGTCAATTATCCATAAGACTTATCTTTGATGTCTGTCCTCCTCTTTCATCGAAATAGAAAAAAACATAAGACCCCGCAGTGGAGGAATAAATTGCACGGCCTCAGATCTCTTTTAATATTATTAATGGAAGTCTTAACCGCATCCCATTACTGTCAGTCTGGGCCAGCATCACAGTGAGATATATAAAGTAGGCTGTCACGCTCGTACTTGGTAGCCGTCAACACGCTGTAAGCACATTAACCATAAGGCCAGGGAGAGAGAGACGCAGGGGCCGTAAATTAACTTAAGTACAAGTAATGTACTTGAGTACAATGTTTACCTTTACCCGAGCATTTTCTTTTCTTGATACTTAATACTTCTACTCCTCTACACCTAGGACAAATGTTGCGCTTTTACTCCACCACAGTTATTTGACAGTTTTAGTTAGTAGTTACTCAATGGGAACGCTAGTTATTAGGGAACACCTGGTAACACTATTTACAAGGCAACACCTGGCAATACATTCATGTCTCTCTCCCTGTTGTGTCAACTTCCTCAATACCAATCAAAGAGGAAACATAAGGCTTGATGCACTCGCTTGTGCTGAAAATAGCAGATCTACAACTCACAACACGGAACATGTAGTGAGCTTGTAGATCGGCTATGTTCAGATAGCCGAAGTATAAAATAGGGCTTTAACTGTATGTTTTTTTTGTAATCATCTAGATCTGCAGTTAATAAAACATCAACTGATGCACAAACTTGGACGTATCATCAGTGTTGTTACCTGGAGTCACTGGGTGTTTTTCGGGTCTCACAACAGACATCCTCCTCCAGGCGACCCGACCCAGGCTGATCGGACCCCGGGCCTGTGTCCAAGTGGCATGCTATACTGCCCCCACTGTCTCCTGGGGGGTAGTTAGAGACGGTGCTAATTAGGGGGTTAGGGTTATAGCCTGGGTTATAGCCAGACCGACAACGCGGATCCACTCACACATGGAATTTATGTGAGTGAATCCCACGCCATCAGCCCGGCCAATGCCAGGCCAGGTTAGGTGAGATGCAAAGTAAGTAAAGCTGTCAAATAATTGTGTGGTGGAGTAAAAAAAAAGTACAATATCTGCCTCCGAGATGTAGTAGAAGTATGAAGGAAAAACAGAAAAACTCACGTAAAGTAAAAGTACCTCAAAAGGGTACTTATTAACCCATGTAAAGCGTCTGTGCCATTTTAGATTTTTTGCATTGGCTATTCAAAAATATCAGATATACAAGCTCACAGTGCGGCACGAAGCTTGTACATCTATTGAATTATTTTTTTTTTTAATCTATAAAGTGTATGAACTACTGATTTAGAAGAATCGAATCTGCCTGGGTTAAGTGCAGTACTCGAGTAAAGGTACTCAGTTACTTTACACCTCTGGGAAGGTGGGGGGGGGAGTAGAGAGGGTCACTATCAGCAGAGCTGTTACAGTACATTGAGTTGATAGCCGAGGCATTGTGATGCGACGGTCTCTCCTGAATGCCTGTCAGTCACAATCCCCAGCGGCAGCGTCTATAGCGTGCGTGCGAACAGACGCCGCTATCAAGATGTTAACCCGTTCAGACCGGGAAATGCGTCTGTGTCACTTTATAAGATGTCTTTGGGCTATTCAAAAAATAGCAGATCTACAAGCTCGTAGCGCGGCACTCTTTTGGGGAGAAAACAAAATCGTGAAAATGTGTGCAAATCTTTGAATATACATATTTACATTTTTAACTCAAATCTTTGCTTCTGGGTCCCTGGAACAAAATATTTTGAGATGAGGGGGTCCGCGGACAAATACATATCATTTTGGGTGGTCCTTGACTTGAAAAAAGTTTGAGATCCACTGATATTATAGCAACATAAGTTTTTTTTTCAAAAAAAAATGTAGTATCTAGAGGACCTTTGTAGAACCCCCCAGAAGCAAAGATTTGAGTAAAAAGAAAAATCACTTTAAAAAAATATATGTGTGCAAATCTTTGAACATACTATGTTCAAAGATTTGCACACATTTTTACGATTTAATAAAAACAAAACAATAGCAGCTCTACAAGCTCGTAGCGCTTCGAGCTTGTACATCTGCTATTTTCTGAATAGCCCAAGTATAAGATAATAGTCAAAGTGGTTGAAATCTAAAATGACATGCAGATGCTTTTCCGGCCTTAATGGGTTAACAGCGTTGCTTGTCAGGGGAGACGCCACTGGCAATTATCTGTCTGTTTATGTATCGGCCGTGTAGAATGTAATGTACAGTGAGGCGCTCTGCTATTTCTGCATGTTTGACCCAGATACAGTCGTGTGCCCCCAGCACCACAGACAATGTGGCTTATATATTATTATACCTTTGAGCGCATGTAACAGATATGGCCTACTGAAAAATAATAGTCTGGAAGATACAGTTGTGCTGCCCCCCGGCACACAAGAAAATGTGACTATATATTATTACCTTTGAGCGCATGCAACAGATATACTGAAAAAATAAATATCTGGAAGACTTGGAAATGGCCGATCCAAGCTGGCTATTTTCCCTTTTTGAAGATGTTGAGTTTTAATTATTTTTTTATTAAAAAAATATACTCAGTACAAGCCTTATGTTTCCTCTTTTGATTGCTCTTGAGGGAGTCAACACGACAGGAGAGACATACTGTATGTCTTTCTTTCCAGGTGTTCCCTATAGTTTCCAAACTTGCAGAGAATCTGTGCAAAGAAATCAAAAATCCCCCCCCCCCCCAGAAAATAAACAGCACAATGCTAAACAAGGAAGACACAAGGAAGACAACTTTAGTTTCTAGTTACTTTCTAGTTAAACATTCATTAACCACTACAGCCCTATATAAACTTTGGCTATTTGAAAATAGCTACAAGCACACAACGCGTCGCATCCTGAGCTTGTAGATCTGCTATTTTCGAATACATACACCTTGTGAAACGGGAAACTTTTACTTTTGGTACTTAAGTACTTTTGTACTTGTACTCAAGTCAATTTAGACTTTTACTTGTAACAGAGTGTTTCTACATTGCAGTATCGATTCCTTTACCTTAGAAATGTAGTCCAAAACTTTTAATCTTCCGGAAATGAAAAAAAAAAAAAAATCTGTGCTCCAATGGATGTAATGTAGTTATTACTTAGTCAAAAGTTCTTGTTAATACTTTCCATTTGTTCAATATTCATAACACCCGCAGACAGACTTAATAGCTTTCACCATTTTCAAAAATAGCAAAGTGGTCCTACACTCTGTCATAATAGAGTATTGTGTTAATGAAAAACTTGAAATATGGAGATACAAGGTGTCTGACAGCACCGATATTCTAAATGAATCAGATAATTCATTTTAATCTTCAGAATGTGATAATTGTATAACACTATTAGATGACAAAAGAGCAACCTGCATACTAAAGTTTGAATCGTGAGAAACAGAAGTAATTTTCTGTCTGAGAATGTCTTATCAATTAACACCTAGTCATAGTGTGTCGCATTTTCCGTAAAAAAAATAATATATATAATGTTTCACTGGTATATCTCTCACATTCATTGCACATAAATGTGTTGTTTTTTTGTTTGTTTTTTGACAACTTGCCTAATCACTATGTTTAGTCTGTCTCTGACACTCTGATATGCAGTTTGTGGCTGCCATAATGTATTGTAACTTTGGTTATATTTCGGTTATTTTTTGTTCTATAATTACTTTGACGACCACGAAGAGCGTGGTGACATCTGGAGAGACAGAGGACGGCCGGAGACGGCGACCCGGGGGGTGGAGCGGGATGGCACCCCAAACCACTTCTTCTGAGAGGAAGAACCCAAAAGCTACAGACTGCAGTAAAACCTGAAAGGAGGGTTTAAAAAGCCATCAAGACAGAATGAGACGTTTTTGCCTAGCAGCAATGATGACAATGCAACACACAGAAGAAGAATGCCCACTTCTGGTCATCCGAAAGGAGGAGCCAGGCCCGGAGTCAACCCACAGTGCCTTGAGCCTCCTAGTGTCGCCAAAACTTGCTGTTAACATCTCACCTGCCACCCTAAACACTAACCCCCTAATTAGCACTGTCTCTTACTCCCCTCAAGAGACAGCGGGGGCTGTAGGCAGCGGTGTGGCAGCGGTGGCCTAGTGGTTAGAGGGGCGGCCTTGATACCGGAAGGTCCCTAGTTCGATTCCCCAATTCATCACATCGATCATGAATCACCGCTGAATAGCCCTTGAGCAAGGCTTCCATGCAGGGTCCGGCTGGAAACAAGTTTCGTACTTAGTCCGACACCCTGGGTAAACAACAAACTTTGCTTTGCTTTGCTTTGCTTTGTAGCATGCCACTTGGACACAGACCGGGGTCTGATCAGCCTTGGTCGGGTCACCTGGAGGAGGGTGTCTGTTGCGAGACCCGAAACACCCAGTGACTCCAGGAAATAACACTGATGATGTGTCCAAGTTTGTGCATCAGTTGATGTATTTATTAGTGCCCTGAACTTGGGTTGCCTGTGTAATTGAGGTACCGGAAATGCTAATTTGGTCATTCAAGCCGGAACACTTTATATGGTGCGGTTTCATGGAGACCCACAAGTGTGTAACACTCATGCTCACTGACGGAACGTTTGTTTGAGCGCGTCGCGGGACGGAACAAGGTGCTTTGTTTGCTATTGTAAACACGCTCTGAAAATGCACGCGTTCTCGGACCATGGGTGGGCCGAGAACACTTTCAAGATTTTGAAGTGGGCCGTGATCCAGAAAAGGCAGAAGAAGAACCACACCTTTAAACCGTCACACACCAGGAAAGCATTGCATGCACATGCTGTGTTAAAGAAAAAAGAAGAAGAGATTGAAACAACAGCGTTTGTTTGCAAAGAGTCCATTATTTTTTTTTATTTCATTATTTTTCCTTTGTGTTCATGTACGGTCCTTTTTCGCCAGCACGATCATCTAAGAAGCATGGACACACACACACACACACAACAACACACAGCTTCACACACCAGAGCCTGAGCAAACTTCAGGTGGCAATTCTCTTTATCTCCATGGGGAGGGGGGGTGTTGGGGGGGTGGGGTCCGATCATCAGTTTCTGTACGTTTAGGTCAAGTGAACAACAGCCCTAACGTACAACCACAGAATGCTCTCTTCAATAAAGTTGTTGCTTTTAGTGACACCGACATCGGCACATAAAAATTATGTATATATATATGTATATATATTTATATTCATATATATAATTTGATATATATATATATAGATTTGTCATTCTATATCAATAATTTATCCTAGTGATTTTTTATAGAGTTAGAGTTTTTTTTTTACCTCGGTTTTTCAAATGGGACAAACTGTCAGTAGGAACGCCTCGTTTTGGACATTGATTATTTCTTTTTTTTATACAAGGAACGCACACGCACGTACACGCACGGAGGCATACCACACACATGCATGCATGGATTCGCTCGCTCGAGTGTACGCGTGCACACGCACACACACACGCCACGCGTCCACTGCACACTCACACACAAACACACACACAGTCCACTGCACACTCACACACAAACACCCGCACACACACGCACATACACACATTTGTATTAATATACTTGTGAGGACATCAACATTTCAGAACGTCAAGTTTATCACTGCCTTTTTTAACACTTTTTTTTTTGTTGCCATTTTTAACGTCACATTTTAAGTCCCGCCCAGGCATAGATCAGCAGTAGATTTTCGGTGGGCGATACCTGTGCACAACTAAGTATAAAACAGGCATAACTACAAACTTAAATCTAACCTGTAAATACCTAATCCTGACCGGAATCTTTTTTTCTAATTGTGGGCCTAACAAATAAAACCTCTTGTGAGGACCAAGAACATTTGTCCTTACAATGTCTATTTCTCAAATTCGTCCACAACACTTTGTCCATCACAAGTACAGTAATACAAGCACAAACACACACACGTGCACACTAACACACGCACACGCACGCACACACGCATCACACGGTCAGCCAGCAAACAGAGAAGAGGCAGGTCTGTACATTGTATGATCCTTTGATCCGCAGCTATAAGTACATCATCTTTGCACCCGGTTCGAAAAAACACACGACAAAAGCAAAAAAAAAGTTATATAAACAAAGGAGAGGGAGTCACCTGGTCAGTGTAAACTTCAACAGAATCACCTTCAGCACAATATGTCCCTTTATACCTCTTACAGGGCTGCTGGTCCCCGAGGTGACGACGTTTGGCACAATGTCAGCTCTCTCTCCCTCTCTCTCTCTCTCTCTCCTGTACAGTGCAGCGGTTCCCAACCTATATTGAAAGTGGTAGCCTGGCATGGCCTGACTAATATATTAGTCTGGAATCTCTGTGTGGGACCTGCATTTCCGAGGGGCGGATTAAAAAAGAAACGCCTCTGGTGATAAACCCGCCCCATATTTGCATACCGGTTTCTGATTGGTGCCCCACAACCTCGGGTGCAGCGAAATCCAATCACAACCGAGCGGGGTCAAGCCAAATCTGCTGAGGGATATTTTTTTTTGCACTAGCAGATTCGTCTGGTTTCCAGGCTATGAAAGTGCGCCACCTAAAACAATTGGCAAAACACAGATTTTTATGTAACAATGTCATCATGATATTTCTTTCTCTCGTTAAAATCCTGAAACGATTGGTTTTAATTGTGGCACAGATAAACCAGAACGTAAAAGTAGGCTCTACGTATACGTTAGTTCCATTGATTCAAGCCGGAAGGCCTTTTGAGTGGGGCCCTGATCCAGAAACGGTTGGGAACCGCCGTTACAGTGCATTGTACAGTAACAATGGTTGCTTTTTTAGTTTTTGTTCTTTTTTGTTACAACTGACTGGTTTCTTATGCAGTGACAATGACTATGAGAAACCTGTTGAAAAGATGCTACGGTCAAACAGACCGGAACCGTCGAAAAAATAAAAACAAAACACCACAGGTTCAACCCCTTTCCAGAGTCACAGAGTGTGCTTTGAACGTACGTACAGTATACGTACAATACGTTGTACTTTTAGGTCATTATAGGCAGTGAAAAAGCACTTTATTGTCGAAGGACTTGGGGGCTCTGTCGCTGCCGGGCGTCGAACCACTTATAAGAGAGTTCTGAAGTTTTATGTCCACAAACAAATCCACAAGATGGCGAGAAAACAGACACAAAATACTGAAATAGCGTCTCTCTCTCCAGATGTGGGAAAAAAAAGGGGTTTTGAAGAAGGACCAGGTGTTCCCGCTCGTCGATACATCTAGGATTGTCTGTTCGGATTTTTTTCTCTGCACTCCTCCTCGTCGTTTCCGCTTGTTGTAGTCGTTGCTTTAATGATAAGTTTTACTCGTATGTACCATGTGCACAAGATAACAATAAAGTACAACCTCGAACCTTACTTGTTTTCAGTCATTATCCAGTCCAACGGTTTAAGACAATCTTTGCAAGTGTCACCCGCCAAAGAAATAAAGCAAAAAAGTAGTGTAATATACACACCTGTACACTCACCTCCGAACTGTACACCGAACACGACGTACAATTTCAAAGTGAGAAATTTTAGAAAAAGGTACAAATACAAAAAAGGGTTAAACAAATAAAGACGAAAAAAAGAAAGATAAACCCAACAAAAACAAACGGTGGAAGGATTGTCTTTTTAAAGAGGACTTTCCATGAAAACGAAAGCTAGAAAAGCCTGTAGTGGCCGTGAGGTCAGTGCAACGGAAAAACTTAAGTAGTAGAGCAATGAAAGAGATGCTACGTTTGCCACTGAAATAGTAAAAACATTGACTCCCTTTTTGTCTTGTGCCTTGACGTGGTTTCATCTCCTTTCCTACAGTATGTGCTTCTTTCAGTCTTCCTTGACCTTCTGGAGTACCCCTTACCACATCTCCTTAACCCATTAAGATCGGGAACGCATCTGTGTCATTTTAAGATTTATTTGGCTATTCAAAAATAGCAGATATACAAGCTCATAGCGCGGCACCGAGTGCTGCGCTATGAGCTTGTAGATATATTATTTGAAGCGAACATCTTTAACCAAATCTTTGCTTCTGGGGATTCTACAAATGTCTCCTAAATCATTTATATATATCGTTGCTATAATATCAGTGGTTCTCAAACTTTTTTCATGTCAAGGACCACCCAAAATGAAATGTATTTGTTCCAGGGACCCTCAGAAGCAAAGATTTGAGTAAAAAAATGATATAAGCTATATATTCAAAGATTTGCACACATTAGCACATATTTCTTTTCCCAAAAAATAGCCAAAGAAATCTTAAAACACAGATGCGTTCCTGGTCTTAATGGATTAAGGGTAATTCAACCTTAGATGTGCGTCGGTGTCACGACACCGAAAACCTAATAACAGGTAATAACAACAATGTCACGCAACAGGGCTTTCAGCTCTCCACACCTCCACTCCACTCTGTGGAAAGTCAACAGCCACTTTCACCTCTATCCCAGTAAATAGCTCTCTCTCTCTCTCTCATCCCCCCATCACCATTACCTCTTCATCTCCCTCCTCCTCCTCCTCATTCTCCTCCTCCTCCTCTTCTCAAGGCCTCTTCATCTCTCCTTATAATCAGAGCTAAAACGGTGGAGAAGCAGTTTTTAGGCACGACATATCCTGAACAAACAGGTCTGCTACAACTCTGTTATCTTAAATTACAGCGAAAAATATTTCGTTTTGCTGCTGCCTTTTGATATGTCTTTACGTATTATTCTGGCACTGCAATTTGACTCTCTTATTTTTCTATTTCATCTTTTCCCACACGTTGTCTTCACTTACAGGAGTAGTTTATTAGGCTATAACGTTTGGGTCTAAACAACCTCCATCATCTATCTTGATGATACCTGATGGAGGTCGTTTAGACCGAAACGTTGCAGCTTAATAAACTACTCCTCTAAGTGAAGACTTCCTTTTTTATTCATGTTACACTGGTTGCTCCTACGCACCTGTGCCAGTCCTTTGATATTGTGCATTTTGCTCTGTGTTCTGAATTATGTAGTGCCTGTTAAGGAGATAGGTGTTGTACTGAATTTCAAATGTCCTGCTATAACATGTTTATTTTACTTAAAGGAGCACTTCATCCGTTTTCAACCTTATCTTCATTATAATTAGTACATTAGGTGAGCTGTGGACAGTTCAGAGGGATGGGGTATTTCAGGCTAATAGAAACGACTTCCTGGGAAGTAGGTACTGATATAGCTGAAATAGAAGCCAAAAAGAAAATGACCAGACCTGCCTACCAATGATATCACAGGAAGGCAGGTTTTCTGAACTGTCCACAGCCCTCCTCTGAGACACAGGGGGTTGAGTAAACAGAAATGGTGCCATATCTTATAATGAGCTTTAGTGCGGACCATTTATATGAAGATAAGGTTGAACATTGGTAAATTGCTCCTTTAATGTTGTTGAAACGTCCATACAAATACACTCTCGCCTTGCCTTCGAATGCACTCTGTCCTTTCCTGCTCCTCCTACCTGTTGCTTCTACTTTGAACAAAAACAAATCGGCGGACGCCAAAATAACAAAACAAAATAAATGTGGTCATGCACATGCGCCACCCCACCCTCACCCCTAGTCTCTCTCTCTAGTGCTGCACCCCACCCCCCCCCATTCTAAAAACACTCCAGTTTCTCTGCTGTCGGCTACATCTTCGTCTAAACCCCCCCCCAAAAAAGCACCTCTCGTTTCTTTGCTGGCTGCAAGCTATAGATCACCTGCTAAAAAAACAAAAACCTCACCTCCTCGCCATGCGCACTCACAAGAAACACACTCCCTCTTGCCCCTCCCTACCCCTACCATCATCATCATCAACATCATCATCATCATCGTGTAGACCGGTGGGTTCTCAAAGTGTGGTCCGGGGACCCCCAGGAGTCCTTGAGGCGGTTCCCTTGTCACAATCGTGTAACTCGGAGAGCGTACAAACGAAAACCAAACGGACCCTAATGGTTCCATTTGTACACTCTCTGAGTTATGGGGGGTTTCATGGTGGGTGGGTTGGGTTGGGTTTGGGGGGGTGTCTGGTCTTAGACCCAGGAGTCGGGCGAGGCCGGGTAGTGGCTGGTCTCGTAGTTCAGTTCGCTGTACGGCCGCGACGCCGAGTAGAAGTCCACGTAGTTCCCGGTGGACTTGAGGCCCAGGTGCATGCGCAGGTCCTCGCGCGGGTCCCGCTGGGGGGGCGGCGGGGGTCCCGAGGAGGCCTGGACCGGGACCTGGGGCTGAGGCTGAGCCTGGACCTGGGGCTGGGGGACCTGCGAGGAGGGCATAGGGGAAGGACCCGCCGCCGCGAGCGACGCCGGCTCGTCGTAGTAGGAGGAGGCCTCGTCGAAGCTGCGGCTCTGGCTGTGCGGGGGCGGCGGCATCTGGTGGGCCTGTTGGAGGGGGAGGGGATTGTTATAAATATTTAAAAAATCACTTGATTGCCATTTACACATACGGACATACACAAAACAAAAATTGCATCACACATACAACAGCATCAGACATATCAAAGAAAAACTTATAAAGGCATCACAGACACAAGCAACCAAACATCATTACTCTAACAGCACCAATCGTCCATACATGACCTTCAGGACACTCCGGCCAATAGCGCAGGGAGGACAGGCAACCAGGCCGTTCAATCAACTCCCATCCAACGACATTAAGGGGGGACCGAATCCCCAATCAGTCTGGGCAACTGCTACCGGTATCTATCTGATATTGAAATCCTCTGTCCTCATACATACATTATGTAGTCTAGCTGCAATGCTTTCCATCAGATATATGCTTTTTAGCCTCTCCCTCCATTGCTGGATAGTCGTTCGCTTTACATTTCCCGAGATTGTAATTTTTTATGGATTTCGATCCCCTTCTCAATCCTGCTTAACGATTTGATTTCCTATCGATCCTTTTCTATTATTGGTAGTAGTTCATCTGGGGCACTCGTTTTCATTTAACCACTTGAACCCCGACCAAGCGTTATTCTGGGGGGAACATTCACCAGAAATAGCAGATCTACAAGCTGTGCATGAGCTTGTAGATCTGCTATTTCTGGCGAAGAGATTCAGTGTATAAAGACAATCGAAGAGCATGTTGGCTTCAACATAGCTCTGGTCCATAGCGTTAGAAGGAGTTCTCCTTAAAGCTATGTTACTTTCGAGCTGTTGCGCGCACATAGCTGCGCAGCCTCTTGTCTTTACTACAAATGGCAGTGGAGTAACAATTAGTTGTTTTCCTTCCGGTGAAATATTTTATTTTCTGGCCAAAAACGGTATTTTAGATGTGAGGTCTGGGGCTCCGAGTGTCTTTGTTTTGGTGAGTAGCGAAAGTGTATTTCTTTATTTTCACAACAGTCGAGAGGCTGCGCTACCGGGGGAGTGCGTGCAACGGCTCGAGAGTACCATAGCGTTAAGGAGAACTCCTTCTAACGGTATGGACCAGAGCTAGCTTCAACTGATGTGCAACATTGAAGCAAAATGCGAATGCAAGATGTTAAATTCACACGTTCCTTGTTTTTACCAGTAAGTTGGCAAGAAAACACAAGCTTTATTAGAACGACATATTTGTGCCAGCCGTTTGATTTCAACGACATGGCTCGTGTCTCTCGAGAGACATGACGTCATCATGTCCCGCTGGAATCAATGAGAGAATTGATTCTTTATTGATTTAGGACACGTCTTCAACAGGGGGCCCGGGGGGTCCTCAGAGTAACTACAGGGGTCAAATCTTTGTGTGATGGGGGAACATTAGCCGAAAACTCAGAAAACATCAGATCCACACGCTCGCTTGTGAATCTGATATTTTCGGGGAGTTGGTGAAGAGGGGAAAAAGAGCAGACCAAGTACACAGCCAACGGTCAAGTTGACTAAATAATGAGGGTTTAAAAAGTGAACTGTCTGAAAGGTAATGTACATCAAACAAGTCTATGATAAGTCTACCTAGGAAATCTATGAAAAAAAAGTCATCTGCAACGCAATTTTATTCAATATGTAGTGGGAGGTCCCTGCTTCATCTCTCTCTCAGCTAGGGGGTCCTTGGCCTGAAAAACTTTGAAGACCCCTGATTTAGGATTCTCAACTATATACTTGGGAATGGATCCCTACCTGTTGGTGCATGGGGGCGGCGGGCTGGGGGAAAGAGGGAGGGGGAGGGTAAGGGTCGTAGTCTTTGAGGACCATCGACGGGCTGTCCTGCATAGGCTGCATGGGGGGCATCACACAGGGCTGGAGGGTGGAGACCTGGGGGGTGTGGACAGTGGGGTGGGGGGGGGGGGGGGGGAGAGAGAGAGAGAGAGAGAGAGAGAGAGAGAGAGAGAGAGAGAGAGAGAGAGAGAGAGAGAGAGAGAGGTTTGTGGGAGCGGGTGGAGTGCGACAAAGTGAGGCGAGAGAGAGAGAGGGGAAGTGGGAAGTTGGAGAGATAACAGGGGAAGGAGATGGAGGTATATATGGAGGCGGGGAGGGGAGGAGAGGAGAAGTGAGGAGAAGGAGGAGGAGAGAGAGGTGGGGGGCATCAGAACAGGAGAAAGGCCTTGTGTAGAGCAGTGGTTCTCAAAGTGGGGTCCGGGGACCCCCAGGAGTCCTTGAAAAGGGTTCCAGGGGGTCCCCAGCTAAATTTGTTAATGTGGCATCACAAACATTTTAACCACTTTAAACCATTATGTTATACTTTGGCTATTCAAAAATAGCTCAAGCTCACACATTTTGGAAAATATAAAAAAATATATATATATATATATATATATTTAGAATTTTCCTTGAGTACCTCATTCTATATATTGTAGCTGGCACAATATATTTTGTGCCAGGCACCCCCAGAAAAGTTTGAGAAGTTGAGAACCACTGTAGGAATCAGGTGGGGAGAGACAGACTGTTGCATGCAGGTACTGTAAGACGGGCCAATTCATCTGGAAAGCCTGACTAAAGCTCCGTTCACACCGAGCAGCACGATAACCATAAAAATGTTCTAACTGAAGTGGATGTGGCAGTGTGCACAGCAGACCACAAAACATAACGACAACTATATCCATAATCAATATCGTCTGGATCACTTAATATGCGATTTTATGAACGATATAGAACCACGCACTGACAGCCTTTCAAAAATCCATCAGCAGGACATCTGGTCTCATTCACCCTCGGAAAGTGCTGTTATGGACGGAGATGAGGACACTATTATGAATGATCTAAAGCCAGCTGGTTATATTATTTTCAGTATAATCTAAACTTGATTTAGTCGCCGCAAGACTGTCTATTGACAGGCTGATGACTGTGTGCTGTGTTAATAAAGTGATACAATGTTCACATCTAACAACAAGAGGTCAGAGAACAATGTGTGATATGTCTTCATTTATTCTCCTGAACCGATTATTTGACAACATTTGCAATCATTCAGATAGAGTGTTTATTCCTATTCCTTTTCTATTATTGGTGTGAGCCCGAGTTATACCAAAAATAGCCGATGCAAGCTCACAACCCCAGTGTGTGTGTGTGTGTGTGTGTGTGTGTGTGTGTGTGTGTGTGTGTGTGTGTGTGTGTGTGTGTGTGTGTGTGTGTGTGTGTGTGTGTGTGTGTGTGTGTGTGTGTGTGCGTGCGTGCGTGCGTGTGTGTGTGTGTGTAAAGGTTAAATGACTATACATTTTCATCTCCATGCATGCACTCCACCCAGATACTAATTCTTTGATTGGTTGTAGGGTGGTGGCAGTGTAGGTTGCTATGGTTACCTGCTCTCTGGGCTGGGGAGGGGGGGCGTGGCTCGAGCAGAGATTCTGAAAGTGTCTCTTATCAACGCAAACCACCTTGTGTCACCATGTGTGTCCGTGAGCGAGCATGTGTGCATGTACAGTATGTGTGTGCGTGCCTTATTACTATTACAAACACCATTGTCTACTCTAATAACAATCATCTTTACCTCAGACCAAAAAGGAGATCGAAAAGCTACCTGACGTCTAGTATTAAAGGCATAGTTCAGCCAAGAAATAACTTTATTTATATTGTTTACCTACGCGACGCCTTTGTATGACAAAGTGGTTAATCAGACTAATCATCAGACTAATCAGTCGATCATTAATATTGTGACGTGTTCACGATTCATTGATGTAATTATCTTTTATCGACAAAAACGCACATCTTGATTATTCGATTAGTCGAAAAAGTAATTGATACTCTTTCTCTCTCTCTCTCTCTCTCTCTCTCTCTCTCTCTCTCTCTAAAAGTAGTGTCTCACCTGGTTGGGCTTCAAGTCATCACTTCCTGTCAGGTAAGAGTTGCGAAACAGCGTAGAGGTTCCACACGACACTGAAAGAGAGAAAAAACACAAAGTGTTCAGTGTTTGAACATACTGTAGGTGTTTCCAAAACTATGGGTCGGGACTCATTTTTCGGACTCAAAATGTTAACCACTTATGAAATAGTGAGAATAGTATGGCCGACAAGCTCACAATCTGGGTGGGGAAGTGAAAGGCCCACGTGTGTGTGTGTGTGTGTGTGTGTGTGTGTATGTGTGTGTGTTGAATGGCGCTCGTTCCGTGCCACGTTCCGTGCCACCAAGCATGGTGTGTTGCATCAGCGTGTGAACGTGTCGTGTAATGTGACTTTTTTTATTTTTATGCGTGCGTGCGTGCGTGTGTGCGTGCATTCAGCGCAGAAAGCAGGCGTGATTATATGTGGTGTGCTGCACCGCATCATGTGAACGCCTGATATATGTGCTGCATCGCGTTGTGTGATCGTGTAGCCTAAAAAATATAAAATTATTATCACATGCATGTATCCAGGTTAGTGGCATTGATACAATTTAGATATTCATATTTGTTTCTAAATACCCCGCATTAAATTAACTAAATAGCCTAATAATGATAAATAATATTGTTTCGCCATTGTAAGCTATCTATATCTATATCAGCTGCAGCTCCGCCAGAGCAATATTACTAAAGTTTGTTCGGTATCGTTTGTTCCCATTATTTATGTTAGGCTATGTTATGCAAAATGCGTCTTTTATTTATTCGGACAGCAGTCGTATTTTGCGGAAATTCGCTGGCGACTGCTAGACCTTTGATCAATCAAAATGCGTTTATGTATTCATTATGTATTCATCCCATCCAACTCCTGTTGAAGATGAGCGCATTGGTGCTCAAAGTGGGGTCCGGGGACACCCCTGGGGGGCAGTGATGCGCGGGTCAGGTTTTTTTCATAACCCGCCCCGCCACGGAGCACAACAAAACAATATATAAATCAATAGAGAGAGAGAGAGTGAGCGAGAGAGAGAGAAAGAGACCCCCTCGCATCACTACCAATGCAATGCATTGTGAGCTTGTAGATCTGCTATTTTCAAAAACATTTGACAAATTGTGAAAAACTTTCTGTGTGGAATATTTCTGCATACTAACTTGGACTGGACATGGATAAAGTCAGTGGAAAAAAGTACTCACATTTTTACTTAAGTAAAAATATCAATAGACCTACAGCAATGAAGAAATAGCCTACTCAGTTACAAGTATAAAGTCCGGAATTAAAAATCTACTTGAGTACAAGTAGCCTACAAAAAATATTGGTATAAAAATGTAGGCCTACTTAAAGTAGGCTACCAAAAGTAGTAGGCTAGTCGCAGAATGTCCCATTTCACAAGTTTTCTGTGTGACATAATACAAATATTTTGAAAATATTTTCGAATGGTCGAAATGTATGCTACAGACTTGGGCTGGATATAGACCAATCGACAACAATATGTGTGCAGTACTAGGCTACATTTAGCTGAAGGACCGCCTGCCGCTCCAAGCCGCTCCGGCTGGGGCCGCGAACCACGCGTCGCACGGACTGACACAAAGAGATCCATAAGTGCGTATGGAGAGAGAGAGACAGAGAGAGAGAGAGAGAGAGAGAGAGAGAGAGAGAGAGAGAGAGAGAGAGAGAGAGAGAGAGAGAGAGAGTCCCGCCCAGCCGCGCATCACTACCAGGGGGTCCTTGGGAGTGTTATGGGGATCCCCAGCAGTTTAACCACTTTAACCCATATAGCCTACATCAGCTATTTGAACATATCTAATCTACAAGCTTCACAATGCAACGCATTGTGAGCTTGTAGATCTGCTATTTTCAAAAACATTCGACAAATTGTGAAAAAATATTTTTGCAAACATTTTAACAGCACAAATATTATGGTGGTTGATTCCTGGCACTAACCTCTGGTTGGACATGTATACAGTCAGTGGAAATAGTATTCACATATTTTACATAAGTAAAAGTATCAATAGGCCTACTGCAATGTAGAAGTAAAAGTCCGGAATAAAAAATGTAGGCCTACTTGAGTAAAAGAACCAAAAATATCGGTATCAAAATGTACTTAAAGTACCAAAAGTAGAAAGTAGGCTATTCATTATGCAGAATGTCCCATTTCACAAATACAAATCTTGTATATTATATGGGGTGTGAAGTGGTTAATGTGAGTTTTGTAAACAATAATTATATATATAATAAATCATTATAGTGCAGTAAAACTCAAGGACCGGCTGCCGCTCCAAGCCGCTCTGGCCGGGGCCGCGAACCATACGTTGCACGGAAGGACTGACATAAAGATATCCATAAGTGCGTAGCCGTAGAGCCTCCCCAATCAAGACTTCATTCAAATGTCTCCGTAATCCACACAAGTATGTTTATAAATACCAAGTTGTGACAGTTAAGTTATATCACCAGCCGATCAAAGAATACAATTTGAAACGCAAGTGACAGATTTTGGCTGAATTAACTCGCTTTGCGACTCGAGCCCCTCTCTCTCGCAGTGGTGTAAAGTAACTAACTAAGTACATTTACTCAAGTACTGTAGGCCTACTTAAGTACAATCTTGAGGTAATTTTACTTTACTGGAGTATTTCCAATTTTCAATTATTTTACTCCTACTCCACTACATCTTAGAGGCAAATAATTTACTTTTTAGCCTACTCCACTATAATTATTTGAACACTTTAGTTAGTAGGCTACTAGCCTACTTTTTATATCTTGGTTATTATCACAAAACACACTTCAGCCCTAGCCATCGTTCACATGACGCTTGTATACAAGCGTCATGGTGCCATGTACCCCTGGTTTATAGCGGTGTTGGATTTTTGTTACATTGCCAACTCTCACATGTACATAAACGTTCAGATTTGAAACATAAAGTGCTTAACCCCGAGCCATGGATGTTACAAGGCGATCTGGACCGCGATAAGTAGCCGTATCTCTCGTATTGTTCAATAAAAAGCATTTTAATCCGATCGCCGGCCATTTTCTCCAAATTTTCTCCGATACTTTCAACCATGCAACACTAATGGTTGGGAGGTGTATTGCACTCTGATACATTACCAAAAAAAAAAAAAAGAAATGGCTGGCGATGGGATTAAAATGTTTTTTATTTAACAATACGGGAGATACGGGTACTTATCGCGGTCCGGATCGTCCTGTAACGTTTGTGTACATGTGAGAGTTGGCAATGTAAAAAAATCGAACACCGCTATAAACTGGGGGGACATGGCACCAGTGTGTGTGTGTGTGTGTGTGTGTGTGTGTGTGTGTGTGTGTGTGTGTGTGTGTGTGTGTGTGTGTGTGTGTGTGTGTGTGTGTTTGCGCGCGTGCGTGTCTGTGAGGTCAGCCGCGAATGAATGGTGATGGCTTGATAAACTTTCCATGTTGTGAAACAGACAATGCACAATTATCATTTAATTCAGGTTTTTGTTGAGGATATAGGCTATCTTCTGCAGCCAATCTCTTCATTCCACTCCAAACATAATCTTGAAATATCAACTTGCTCGTTCTTTTTTATATGTCTCTCTCTCTCTCTCTCTCTCTCTCTCTCTCTCTCTCTCTCTCTCTCTCTCTCTCTCTCTCTCTCTCTCTCTCTCTCTCTCTCTCTCTCTCTCTCTCTCTCTCTCTCTCTCCATTCATACAAAAAACAACTTAAATGTCTTTCATGAAAAGCTACAGGACAAGGGAGCTTTCATCTCCACAACCCCTGAGTGCAAGTGCAGGCCACGTTTGGTCTGTGTGGGTGCGCTTTTCCATTTCGAAACACCTCCACATCGAAACACCGGGGGTCCGAACAACCGGGGGTCCGACACATCGCTAGTCCGACACATTGCTAGTCCGACCCGAAATGTATAACAATATTTCATGTGACGGTCTATTTTGATAACACTGCACACACACATACACGCTATAATCACCATGACGGTCTATTTGACAGTCATCTGTCATGCACACACACGCACGCACGGTGCTGTGAATCAACAATATTCACGTGTGATTTTGTGAAGCCCTCATTGCCTGCCTCCTGTAGTCGCGTGACCCAAAAAATAATGCATGCGTTGATGCGTGCGTTCGCTAAAAACGCATAAACTAAGTGTTAACGTGTAACCCGCGTAGGGCACGGGGGAAGGGTACGCGTGCACGCATGCACGTCCCATCGCGTCGCGTACCCATTGTGAGTCAATGGGAAAATAATAACAAGTTCACACGATAAAAAAATCACGCGTTCATGTGACACGTCAAGGTTTGACGTGGCACGGAACGAGCGCCATAGTGTGTGTGTGTGTGTGTGTGTGTGTGTGTGTGTGTGTGTGTGTGTGTGTGTGTGTGTGTGTGTGTGTGTGTGTGAAGCGGGGCGTTGCTGAAACTCATGCTCAGCAAACCTAAAAATAAAAGGCGTTGTGGGTGCAAATAAAAGCTTAAAGAAACATCCAACTCTGGTGAAGTTTTGACCTATTGTCATTGATTTAGGGATACATTTAGGTAATCAGCCCAATGGTTCAGAACAGTGCTCAAACTTTTTCACGTCAGGTGAAAAATTGGGTGTAGCCTATACTTGTACTCAAGCTGCCTCACGCTACAGAAACAGAGATAGGCTCCTGCCCCCTATGGGCCACACATGGCTCTGCAAGGCTTACTTACTTTACTTCAAGTAAACTCGATCTTGTTACTGTTACACCACTGACCATTCATCTCTAGGGAATATGCAATACTGTGGCTGGAGGAGGAGAAAAGAACTAACAAACAAAAGGTCTGGAGTCTCTCTCTGGCTTGAACCCTCTAACAACACTGTTTCCTGGACCTCTAATTAGTGTCGGCCTGTAAGACACCATGGGCTATTATTAGACTGTCTGTAATCACTGTGTGTAATGAGAGAGAGAGAGAGAGAGAGAGAGAGAGACAATAGGAAGAAAGGATGTGAGAGAGAGAGAGAGAGAGAGCAGAGAGAGAGAGATGGTAAAGTAGAGGGAAAGAAAGAGTGGAAAAGAGATGAAAATATAATACAATGCGGGGTTAAAATCTCAGCACATGGTTCTCTCTCTCACCCCCCACACACACACACACACACACACACACACACACACACACACCTGCCATGGCGTCTTTCCGGGACGTGTGCTCTCCTTTGTTGCTATGGAAACCGGCGTTGTTTGCTGTGGAGTCGTAGTCCATCTTGCGTTCCTTCAGACTCATCATCTCCCTGGGAGACGCTGGAGCGCTGGCTGTGTGCACGCACACGCACACACACACACACACACACACACACACACACACACGCACACACGCACACACACACACACACGCACACACGCACACACGCACACACAGCGCACACACACACACACACACACACACACACACACACACACACACACACACACACACACACACACACACACACACACACACACACACACACGATTGATTGATTAATTAATTGACTGTTATCTTTATTAATACATTATACAAAGTACATATAATACATAATACAGTTATTAATACATTACAGTCCACCATCAAAAAGATGTCAATGTCTAAACCAGGGGTCTTCAACGTTTTCAGGCCAAGGACCCCCTAGCTGAGAGAGAGATGAAGCAGGGACCCCCACTATATTGTATAAAATTGTGTTTCAGACTAGACTTGTTTTTCCCTCTACACCTATATCTCTTTGCCAAAATAGAAGATCTACAAGCTCACAACGCCTCGCGCTGCGAGGCGTTGTGAGCTTGTAGATCTGCTATTTGTGCCTTAAGTTCTCCTCAGAAAAGGGATGTTTAGGGTTCAAGTGGTTAATGTAAAAAAAAATCATATCACACAAATATTTGGTGGCCCCCCTGTAGTAACTCTGAGGACCCCCTAGGGGTCCCGGACCCCCTGTTGAAGACCCCTGGTCTAAACGTATAACTTTAAACCCTAATCTTGACCCCTAAACCTATAACCATAAACCTAAACGTTGAAATGCAACGTACCTAAAAAGTACAAATGATAATTTTTTTGTGTTTGTGTTTTGGTCCAGAAACGTTGGACCATCATTGAACGTTTCTGGAGAAATGTACTGTGAGTTGAGGCAACGTTTCCTCAGGCGATTGGGTTCGTTGGCAGCGCCAGCTGTCATGCATTTAACCACTTTAAACCCCATTATGGTTAACCGGAGTCCCTCAGGGCTCTATACTAGTGTATTTTATGTTTTTGTTTTTGTTATTGTGGGGAAGGCTTTTGCTGAAAATAGCTGATTGACAAGCTCACAACGCGTCCCTCTGCGACGCGTTCTGAGCTTAGTCGAACAGCTATTTTCTCGCACACACTCATATATAAATAAGCAATATGACACAACAGCATTTACATTCACACCCCTTTGTGTGCGTGTGTGTGTGTGTGTGTATGTGTGTGTGTGTGTGTGTGTGTGTGTGTGTGTGTGTGTGTGTGTGTGTGTGTGTGTGTGTGTGTGTGTGTGTGTGTGTGCGCGCGTGTGTGTGCGTGCGTGCGTGCGTGCGCCGTGCGTGTGTGGCATTCAAAGGTGCAACGTCATTAGTCATGATTTAGGCTGTCAGAGTGAGGGGTCACCTTCACAATCCTGTAAGACCCCCGGGAACACACACGCACACACACACACACACACACACACACACACACACACACACACACACACACACACACACACACACACACACACACACACACACACACACACACACACACAGTGTAATCCCAGCCCATATGATGTTATCTTGACATGCTGAAGAGGCTGAATGAATGCTGCATACCTGTGTATCAGCCCTTCCACTCTGCTTAGCTAATCATTCCCCCCACACACACACACACACACCACACCACACCACACCACACCCACCCACCCCGCACCACACCACACCACACCACACCACACCCACCCCCACCCACCCACCCACCCACACACACACACACACACACACACACACACACACACACACACACAACTGGTGCCGAAATGCATTGGCAAACCCCCCCCCACCCGATCACACTGCAAATAGCTGATCTACAATTCAGACATTTGTTTTGCATATTAACCCTTTAAGACCTGAGACGATTCTTAAAAATGCTTTCTAAAAAAAAAAAATTCCCAAGATTTTTCAAAAATAGCAGATCTACAAGCTCATAGCGCGGCACTCGGTGCCGCGCTATGAGCTTGTATATCTGCTATTTTTGAATAGCCCAAAGACATCTAAAGTGACACGGATGCGTTCCAGGTCTTAATGCGTTAAACGCCTCGGCCCCCTCCAACTTCTGATCTTTTAATTATTAATTTTTACATCTGTCATACAGCTGGATGTGTATTGCATACTGGCAGGGGTTGGACGGTGGGTCTATACCCGATGAAAAGTTCAAAGCCATCAAGGGCCATTTAGAAAGAGCAAAGATGACGAAGAGAGAGAAGACAACAGCACTGTCTATAGGTGTGTTTGTGTGGACATTGCGTCGGTCTGTCTCTCTGGTAATTTCCTGATCGCTTTGAGAAGTTCAGAGCCATCAAGGGGTGTAATTTAGAACGAGGAAAGATGGTAGAAAGACGACAAAAAAGGCGGCCTCGGATATAATAATATAATTATAAACTTTAGGAGTGCTCCTCCTATATATGCCATCCTCATTCCCTCTCAGCTTCCCTATCGTCTTGTTGGTTCCAGACATAATTAACCCATTAAGACCTGGAACTGTGTCATTTTTAGATTTGAGCTAAAAAGCATTATTTTATACATTGTGCTATTCAAAAATAGCAGATATACAAGCTTGTAAATCTTGTAAATCTGCAAGCAAAATCTGCTATTTTTGAAAAATCGTGAAAATGTGTGCAAATCTTTGAATATATATATTTTTTAAAGCGAACATTTTTAACTCAAATCGTTGCCTCTGGGGGTCCCTGGAACAAAATATTTTGATGGGGGTCCTCGGCCAAATACATATCATTTTGGGTCCTTGACATGAAAAACATTGAGCACCACTGATATAGAAACATACGTTTTCAGAAAACTGTTGAGATTTAGGAGACAGGTAGAATCGGCTTCAGGTATCAATGGGTTAAATAATAGGGGAAAAGTATAATAAATACAAAATAAACGTTACTATCAAACAATAACTTGGCACCCCCCATGCAATGACTCTGAGGACCCCGTAGGGGTCACGGACCCCAGTTGAATATACCCTATGCTCTAAAGTGTGGCCAAAGTTTTAGCCTGGGACCAGACGAATCTGTGAGTGCAAAAACAAATTCGCACTCTGCGATTTGGTTCTGGCACCGCTCCATAGAGAATCCATTTCCTGCTCCAGAAGACGTGGGTGACCAATCAGGGCCCAGTATTCGAATATGGGAGACTATGTAATTGGTAGTTGGTTGTAGGTCTAACCAATTGCGTCGAGGGCCATTGTTTTGATCCCGCCCCTTGGGAAAAAAAACTTCCTCTTGGAAGCACCAGACTCATATCCACGCAGTGATATAGTGTGAATACGCGCAGTGGTGTAAAGTAACTAAGTACATTTACTTAAGTACTGTACTTAAGTACATTTTTTAGGTATTTGTACTTTACTTGAGTATTTCCAATTTCCAATACTTTTACTTCTACTCCACTACATCTCAGAGGCAAATATTGTACTTTTACTCCGCTACAATTATTTGAGAACTTTAGTTACTAGTTACTTTTCAGATATAAATTATGATATTATAAAACATACATTAACCACTTTAGCCCTATTTTATACATAGGCTATTTGAAAATAGCCTATCTACAAGCTCACAACGCGTCGCTTTGCGACGCGTTGTGAGCTTGTAGATCTGCTATTTTCAAACATTTTAGTACTTTTACTTTTGGTACTTTAAGTACATTTTGATGCCAATACTTTTGTACTTTTACTCAAGTAAATTTTGAATTCTGGACTTTTACTTGTAACAGAGTATTTTTATTTTGCAGTATTGGTACTTTTACTTAAGTAAAGAATTTTAGTACTTTTTCCACCAGTACGCGAGGCTAGCTCCCTTTGACACTGACGCTGCCTATCAATCCATCTCTCTCTCTCTCTCTTTCCATACATTCTTTGCAGCCGTGACCACACCCACCACCAGCTAATCCTATTACTCTCTCTCTCCATTTGTATCATTCTCTCCTAATACTGTACTGTAACTCTCCCATTTCCCTCCTCTCTCTCTCCCTCTCTCCACCTCTCTCTCTCTCTCTGTCTTTGATCCATCTCTAAGGGGCTGAATGGCAGTTAGCATATGCAGAGTCCAGATACCACGGTGTACAATTGTGTGTGTGTGTGTGTGTGTGCGTGCACGCTCATTTGCTTGCAAGTGCACTGAGACAGTCTGCAAAAAGAGGAGAGGAGACCAGACCCTCCTTTGTGTGTGTGTGTGCGCGCGCGTGTGTGTGTGCGTGTGTGTGCGTGCGTGTGTGCATGTGTGTTCTATAATCTCAAAGCTTCTCATGTTCAATGTCGTCGTTCAAAGTCAAATGAGCATCCTTCCTTCCCTCCCTCCATCAATTATCCATCCTTTATTCTTGTTCCCTCAATCCCTCCCTTTTCCTTTCTCTGGCTTCCTGTTTCCCTTTGTCTCAGTGCACGCGCGCGCGCGCACACACACACACACACACACACACACACACACACACACACACACACACACACACACACACACACACACACACACACACACACACACACACACACACACACACACACACACACACACACACACAGAAACATATGCATATGCAGACAGACGCACATTCATAGGAACATGCACGCACGCATGCACACACACAAGTATAGTAATACAAGTACGTACGTACGTACGTACACACACACACACACACACACACACACACACACACACACACACACACACACACACACACACACACACACACACACACACACACACACACACACACACACACACACACACACACACACAGAGAGAGTTCGCTGAGTGCCAGACTCTAGCTGAGCCAGCGGGGAGGAAAAGTACTTTTCCGGCCCATCAGCCTGCTAAGCTCAGCGTAGAGAAATCACCGCTGAAGGCTCCGCTATATAGCACTCCCGTGCTAACGGCTAATGCTAATTCATCCCTGGCACGCCGCGGGGCCCCGCGGGCCTGGAGCTAAAGGCCAACTTTAATCGCAGCATGAGGACCCATGGGGGGGGGGGGGGGGGGGGGTGAGCGACGGCGCTAACTGCAGCCTAGCATGCTGTGAGGACTCAGGGGGGCCGATAATGGCCAATGGGTCCCCAGCTGAGACACCCATTAGACAGCTTTTTCTTTTATCTCTGGGAAGTTATTACACATATTTTAGATTGTTTTTAAGAATGTTTTCCTCAAAAATATCAGATCTACAAGCTCACAATGCATGCCATGCGATGTGTTTTGAACTTGTAGATTTACTATTTTGAAATAGCCGATGTATATATAAAGGATTCAAGTAGTTTTTTGATGCAATATTAACTCATTTCTAGTCTGGAACTACTAGCCTGGGATTAATAGCATTTTCCGGTTTCTGATCCCGTCGGAAAGTTACGTCATCAGGTGGCCGGAACCAACGACTGGAACCACCGGTGCCGTGCATCTCCAAAATTATTCCCCTAGTTATACCCACTAGACCATACCCGGTCGACACATCCGTGTGGGGATATGCGCACATGATCTGGCAACCCGGGAGGCAGTTCGTCCCATAGCTGGGCAGCCCCGTAACCATGGCAACAGTGTTTTACACATAAACGCTAATAAGAAGCTGAGATTTGATGAAATTGATAAACGGGCTTCACAGTTAAGTTCAGATGGTAATGATCAATGGCTGTGTGCAAAATCAGAGCAATTGGTCCAGCCACTGAGGAGAACCGGGTAGCTTCACCTACTCACTCACTCACCACTACAGACGGACAGAGGTTACTAGAATTATAGTAGGATTAAGACCTGAAGCCGATTCTACAAATGTCTTCTAAATCCCAACAGTTTTCTGAAAAATGTATGTTTCTATATCAGTGGTGCTCAAACTTTTTCATGTCAAGGACCCCCAAAATTATATGTATTTGGCCGCGGACCCCCATCTAAAAAAAAATGGTTAAAAATCCTGGCAATCAGTGTACTCTGTTTTTAAAAAAACCTGGCACCCAATGTGTTAATGGGTTAAAAGGTATCTTTTCGAATAATAATGGTTTGGTATATGTACATTTTCTATCCTAACTTGTGGTGCGACCTGAGACTAAACTAATTGATTCGCATTATGTGGGGAACAAAAAACAATGCAACACCAACCGGAACCAACCACCGGAACCACAATTCTTTTTTTCCCTTTTTTCTAAACCGGATCACACAGCTAGTTTTAGAACGAATACCAAGCTTTCCTCCGAGGTGGAAAAGTCTAGTGACGCGAGGTTAGGAACTGCACCTCCCGAAATAGGGAGGTCCTATCAGGAGACACCTCACCTGAGCGGTTGTTTGGGGAGGTCCTGACAGGAGACACGGAGGGCGTGCGGGATGAGGAGTATGGCCTCTGGCGGTCTCTCTCTATCGTGGAGGCAGACCCCACAAAGTGGTACTGGGAGTAGCCGTCCTGCAAAACAAACACACGTCACACCACAACGTTATACATCAGTGTGTCCCAAACACTGGGTGAATGAATGAATAAAACAATATTATATATAGTAGGCGATCTGAAGCTATCGTATGGCTTTCAAGTACTTTGTACAGCACCGCAGCACGCACCCCAGAGACTATGTAACCCCTTTGTGTATACCAGGTACACGCACACACACACACACACACACACACACACACGTGCGCGCCAACCGCCAACGCTGTCACCGTACATTTTTCCAGAAATGTTCAATGACAACGTTTCTGAACCACTAAAATGTTACATTTTAGGTACGTTACTTTGCAACGTTTAGGTTTATGGTTAGGTTTAGGGGTTACAATTACATTCTAAGGTTAAGTTTAGGCATTCTTTTTTGTGAGGTTAGGGTTAGGGGTAGGTTTAGGGTTTGTTTGTATGCAACGTAAAATCAA